>NC_141076.1:32861272-33461272 GCF_041138505.1 Cibotium barometz | reverse complement strand
AGAGTGATTTTCATTAGATTTAAATTCTATGCATAGAAAGATGCATATTGGGAATAATTTTTTTATTATAAAAGTGTTACTTTCATCAATATTGATTCTTATGCATAAAATGATGCATAAAAGAATTTTTTTATTATAAAAGTGTTACTTTCACCAATATTGATTTTTATGCATAAAATGATGCATAAAAGATTTTTTTTAATTATAAAAGTGTTACTTTCATCAAAATTGATTTTTATGCATAAAATGATGCATAAAAGAAATTTTTTTATCACTTTCACCAATATTGATTTTATGCATAAAAGATTTTTTATTATTATAAAAGTGTTACTTTCATCAAAATTGATATTTATGCATAAATAGATATAAAAAGAATTTTTTATTATAAAAGTGTTACTTCCATCAAAATTGATTTTTATGCATAAATAGACGCATAAAAGAATTTTTTTATTATAAAAGTGTTACTTTCATCAAAATTGATTTTTATGCATAAAAGAAATTTTTAATTATAAAAGTGTTACTTTCATCAAAATTGATTTTTATGCATAAATAGATGCATAAAAGAAAATTTTTATTATAAAAGTGTTACTTTCATCAAAATTGATTTTTATGCATAAATAGATGCATAAAAGAAAATTTTTATTATAAAAGTGTTACTTTCATCAAAATTGATTTTTTTGCATAAATAGATGCATAAAAGAATTCTTTTTATTATAAAAGTGTTACTTTTATCAAAATTGATTTTTATGCATAAATAGATGCATAAAAGGATTTTCTTTTATATAAAAGTGTTATTTCCATAGAAGTTAGATTTTATGCATAAATAGATGCATACAGAATTTTTATATTAAATAAGAGTTCTCTTTAATCCTATGTTTAAATCCCATGAATATTGGTAAATGAATAAGTAAATACTCTGTGAGAGAAAATTCTACCGTTTCATATTCTCTAGGATGGTAATGAGAAAATGCAAAAAAACTATCGAAGTCGAAATTTTAGATAAATGATTAATTTATTCCTCATCATAGGAATTCATGATTAGTTTTGAATTCAGTTAAGCAAAATACTTGATGAATAAAATTCAATAAAGTAGTAATTGAAATATTATCCTTCGAGAAAGTTAGTTCAGGGAGAACCTTTCGAGACTCAAACTCTGAATTAGACTATGACCAAGACTTAATCTCCTTCGTCAGTTGTTTCAAGAAAAGACGATGTGACCAGTTCAGGAAAATTTCACTCAAATCACCACCTAATCTGAAATCAAGTTAAGACCCTTGATTCTGATATGAGGATCAAGGTTACAGAATTCAGGAAATTCTGTTGGAATTTTAGACCTGAGATCTAGAAGTATTGGGATACGGATTTAAGATATACCCATTGTATTCAAAAGAAAATCAAAACTAAAAACTTACATAGAAACCCTGTTTTCTTAAAGGACTATCTTACGCCAGAATGTTGGAGGGAGCATTTGGTATATGTGTTTTTCTAAGGGAAGTTCGGTTGCAACAGCTGGCGGGGAGTGTTCAAAGGATGGCTCACACGCTAAAAACCTGCCCAGGTCTTGACCAGCCTGGGTATGGTGAAAAATGGTGTGCTTCCGATAGTACAATGGGCGAGGGCCGACGAAGCGGTCACTGAGTGAAGTGCCAGGCGATGCACGGGCTGCGGTGCTTAGGACACCCATGTATATGTCGTGGAAGATATATATATGTATGATGACGAGAAAATTATTGTAATTTGTTACTAGATCTCGTTGCTGACCTGTTGGTCTCAACGGAGAGTCCAGAGTGATACTGTTTTGTGAGAAACAAGGATTGAATGGAAATTTTGAGTTATGACATCTGTAAATAACCAATAATTGTTTATCAATGGATTGTTTTTAAAAGTTAAAGTTTAAAGAGGAGTGTGTGCGTATCTGTATTCTAAAGCAAAAGTTAAGAAAGGCATTCAATTATGGGTGGGTGAGTACTTGTCTGGTTTTACTAATTCCAGTGGTTGGGGCGGTGGCTAACCCACGGGCCGGATGGGGTTATACTAGAATCAGTAGAGTTTTAATAATAAAATTGATTAATAGGAGTACGCTTAGAACTCCAGTAGTTAAATAAAAGCCTGAAGACTTCTCTAATGAATAGATCAACGGTTGTGTGCCTGATTCAATTAGGAAAAAAGCGTTGATCCCTTCTTGTTAAGTCTGTAATAGTTTCCCTTCTATCTGGTTTATTCAGATGAAGGTTAGTTCAAGTTAAGTCTATAATAGTTTCCCTTCTATCTGGTTTATTCACATGAAGGTTAGTTTAGTATCTTGATCTTGTTAGAAAAATTCGTTAAGAAAATAGATGGTGGAATCGAACCCCTGTTTTTCGGGCATGGAAAATTTTCTCGGTTTCGGTTTTCAGAATGACCACTAGCTTAGTCTCGTGCTCGGACATTCAAAGGCAAGGTCCCGAGTGAGAAACCCTGCCCTGCGCAAGAGGAAGCTACTTTCGCCTGGTACCATCCGAGAATCTGGTGCGTAGAGTTGGCAGTTGGGATCCCACAGTTGGTATCACAGCGCTGTTATAAATTTATGTATCAGCACCCAACAGAAATTGCTTAAAATTTTAAAGTAAATTTGGGAAATAATGTTTTCACTTGTTAATATTATGTTGAATGAACTTCAAAAATTGAAATGGAAATTTATAGATGGATACCCCGAATCTATCTGGCATTCCTAAACTCTCCCAGAGTTAGGATATGATAGCCTTTGCATTCGAGCACCTCATCAACTCTGCTACGATCTGAGTAAGCAGAGTGAGACTCGCACGTCATTTTGAGAGCCTTTACTTTCCTGATCCTATTGAGCGACTTCGATATATGTGGTTCTTTGGAGGACGATGTATTAATGTCAGTACCAATCAGTGTCAGAGGCTTAGGCAAAATATTTCCTTAGCCATGATTTTGATAAGGCTACGGTTTTGTTCAGCATGTCAGGAACTTCAGAATTTCATGCCGAGTTTTTAGGCTTCTTAGCCGCTTTATCCCTAGAAGTAGAATTACAACACCTCTTTTTGTACGAATCGTGTGTACCATGGTATGTCTCCTTCGCAGTTTCGCTTCTTTATGGGTACGCGATTGAGGCAGTGATTTTGGGAGCCGTGATGCTCTATGTATATATCGAAAACTTTTGATAATAAATGATGTTTTGCAAAAAAAATTTCAAATTATTTTCATGATTGTGAATATGGTTAATAAAATTATCAGAGTAAATCTTGTTTCATGAAGTATGATGAAATAATTATGTGTTTAAAGATAAATCTCAAAAATTAAATAATCATAAATCTATTGTCAAAGTTAAGTTGACAAAAATCTTGTTTTGTCAGAATCATGAGGCGCACGGTCTGTGCAAGGCAACCGGATCCTCTAACCGATAACGAAGAGTTAGATCCGGATGTTCGAAAAGCCCTGCACAGATCCCAGCCTGGTCCCTTCAAGGGTGAAGGGGAGCAATTAGGTGAAGTAGTGGAGAAGTGGATTGAGTCTATGTGGAAGAATACTTTGATGTAACTGGCTACAATGAGAGAAGCAAGATGGCTCTCGCCAGGTTAAAGATTGTGGAAACGGCAGGGTCGCTTGGAGGAATCACTACAAGACTAATCGTCTCGACTGGAATACCCAGACCTGGACCAATCTTAAAGCTTACCTTAGAAAGAGGTTTTGTCCTCCGAGTTTCCTTGACACTAAAATGAATGAGTTCTTGGAACTAAAGCAAGATAGCAGGACAATTGAAGAGTACCATCAAGCTTTTGCCCTTCTCCTCAAATATTCCCCGCAATTGGATGAAGAGCAGGTGATGGCCAGACTCATTCGAGGAATGAACGAGCCATTGGACACCTTAGTGAAGAATGCCAAACCTGTCTCAATGGTGGCCGAAACTGTAAGAATGGCAAAGGACTTTGCCATTCTTACAGCTTAGGTCCCACCGAAGCCTGCACCCTCTAACTTTAAAACATTCTAAACCCCAAGAAGTACTTCAAACTTTCCTCCCCCAAACAAATCAGAATTAGGATACTAGAAGATTCAGAAGTGAAGGAAGACCCTTCCCACAGAACACTTTCTAAGGAGCCCCACCTCTTTCAAGGATTCAGAGAGGGATGAGCTCAGAAGTGAGAACCGGTGTTTTGGATGTCAGGGTTTTGGTCACGAGCTGAAAGATTGCCCGACTCCTACCATGTCAAGGGGATAGGAAAGTCAAGGACTGAGAGTGCAGAGACCAGTCCCTTCCTATCAGTCAAATCAGGGAAACCTATGCAAGTTGAATTGGCCAGTGGGAAGATTTTTTTCACTCACCTTGAGAGACAAATCGTATTCAGTTCAATCTAGATGGGAATTTAACTGACTGTCAGTTCTTCAGAGTTATACCTTTGGGAGTTTTCGACAGGATCCTTGGAATGGATTGGCTCCACCAAAATCAAGCTGACATTCACTGTCATAATGGGACCATTTCCTTCCGTGACCTTCACGGAAATAAAGTTCAAGGAACTAAAATTTCAGGATCCCCAAGTCTGCAATTAGTAAAAGCTTTAGAGTTACTAAAAGGACTTAGAAAGAAGCAACTCATTTATGTTGTCATAATGAATCTAGTAGACACAAAGTTAAAAGCTAAAGAACCTGAATGGTTAAGTGATTATGATGATTTATTCCTAGCAAAATTAACAGAGATGCCTCCTATTCGGGAAGTAGATCATGTGATAGAATTGACCCCCGGAGCTCAACCGCCAGTAGACTTGCATACATACAAAATGCTAGCTCCTGAAGCCATCGAACTCAAGGAATAGCTTAGACAGCTGTTAGAACAAGGGTTTGTAAGACCAAGTGTTTCACCTTGGGGTGCGCCAGTTCTATTTCAAAAAAAGAAAGATGGAATGCTAAGACTCTGTGTGGACTACAGAGGCCTCAATCAGCTACAGTTAAGAATAAGTATCCTATCCCTAGAATTGATAAGCTTCTGGACAGGCTAAGTGGAGCCCAGATCTTCACAAAGATAGATCTCAAATTAGGGTATTATCAAATCAGGATTAATGAGCAAGATATCCCGAAGACATCCCTCAATACTCGGTATGAGCAAGATATCCCGAAGACATCCCTCAATACTCGGTATGGGCATTATGAATTCACTGTCATGCCGCTTGGATTGACAAATGCCCCCAGCTACATTCAATCGCTTAATGCAGGACATTCTCAGAGAATACTTGGATGATTTTGTTCTTGTTTTCTTTGATGATATTCTGATTTACTCAAGGAATGCAGCTGACCATGAAGCTCATGTCAGAAAAGTTCTTGAGATTCTAAGTAAGCACCAACTCTTTGCAAAAAAGAGCAAATGCACTTTCTTTGCCGACCATGTTGAATACTTGGGCATTCTGGTATCCAAAGATGGAATTTCTCTAGATTTCGCTAAAGTCCAAGCAGTCATCATAGATTGGCATGAACCAAAAACAGTGAAAGAAGTCAGGGGATTCTTGGGATTGATTGGTTGGTACAGAATTTTTATACCAAAGTATGCTCTCATAGCTTCCCCCCTAACTAATCTTCTCAAGAAGAAAATTCCGTTTCAATGGTCTACCAGGTGCCAGAGTGCTTTTGATAAGCTGAAGATCGCCTTGGTAAACCAATCCCGTTTTGAAGCTGGTGCCGGATTTCTCTCTACCCTTTGAGGTAGTAACTAATGCCAGTGGTTTTGCCCTAGGAGGTGCACTCATGCAGGAAGGTCATGCAGTGGCCTATGAATCCCGAAAACTCAGAACGCATGAGAGAAATTATGTTGTCCACGACCTGGAACTACTTTTAGTAGTATATGTCCTGAAGTTGTGGAGACATTACCTACTGAGTCAAAGATTCACTTTGATGACAGATCATCAAAGCTTAAAGTGGATCTTCACTCAGAAGGATCTCAACATGCGCCAAAGAAGGTGAATGCAGACCCTGCAAGAATTTGATTTTGAAATCAAGTACCGCCCACGCAAAGAAAATGTGGTAGCAGATGCCTCATTCAAGTCTAGTTCCAAAAAGTAAGCTAAACTAACCCAAAAATGGTCAAAAATTGACCAAACTGATCTGGAAAATTCCAGAATCAGATTGCTTGGTTAGAAGCTCACTTTTTCCTATAAATAGAAGTCTCCCCCTTTGTAGAAGCTTAATAGTGTTTTATGCACTGTTACTCTACTCCACCCTAGAGCCAAAAAATAGTGAATTTAATTCATTAGTTTTCGACCTTTCCCTCTTCAAAAGAATTGGCGGCCACTCTTGTTGCAAACAAGAGTAGATCCCTCAAACCATCAAGCCAAAGGAAAGCTCACAGAGATTCAAGTACGCTAGAAATCTTACTTTTTCTTTATTCCTTTTAATGGTTTTCTAATTTTTGTTTTCTTTAAAATGAAAAAATGATGTTATGCCTTGTTGGAAAGGCTTTACCCCTCTGTTTATTCTTAAATTCAGCCTTTCCTTATCCTAGATAAGTAATCAAATTGTTAGAATTAAACTTTTCATATTGTTTCTCTTTTAAAAGTGAAATTTGATTAGTTTAGAATGCTTTAAACCATTTGGGATAATTTTTAAGTAACTTGAGGATAGAAAAAATTGAACAATGGTCAGCCATACAAAGGAGGTTATGGCAAAATTTTCTTAAATTTTGTGAAATAAGTTTTATCTTTTATTATTCAAAAAGAGTAATCCCCACCATTTGTGTATTCTAAAAGTGTTATTTTCATTCTATGCATAGAAAGATGCATATTGGATATTTTTTTATTATAAAAGTGTGATTTTTATTCTATGCATATAAAGATGCATATTGGATATTTTTTTATGCATAAAATAGAAAGATGCATATTGGTTATTTTTTTATTATAAAAGGTGATTTTCATTAGATTTAAATTCTATGCATAGAAAGATGCATATTGGATATTTTTTATCATTATAAAAGTGTGATTTTCATTAGAATTAAATTCTATGCATAGAAATATGCATATTGGTTATTTTTTTATTATAAAAGAGTGATTTTCATTAGATTTAAATTCTATGCATAGAAAGATGCATATTGGTTATTTTTTTATTATAAAAGAGTGATTGTCATTAGATTTAAATTCTATGCAAAGATGCATGTTGGTTATTTTTTTATTATAAAAGAGTAATTTTCATTAGATTTAAATTCTATGCATAGAAATATGCATATTGAAAATAATTTTTTTATTATAAAAGTGTTACTTTTATCAATATTGATTCTTATGCATAAAATGATGCATAAAAGATTTTTTTTAATTATAAAAGTGTTACTTTCACCAATATTGATTTTTATGCATAAAATGATGCATAAAAGATTTTTTTTAATTATAAAAGTGTTACTTTCATCAAAATTGATTTTTATGCATAAAATGATTTTTTATCATAAAAGTGTTACTTTCACCAATATTGATTTTTATGCATAAAATGATGCATAAAAGAAATTTTTTTATTATAAAAGTGTTACTTTCATCAAAATTGATTTTTATGCATAAATAGATGCATAAAAGAATTTTTTTAATTATAAAAGTGTTACTTCCATCAAAATTGATTTTTAGGCATAAATAGATGCATAAAAGAATTTTTTTAATTATAAAAGTGTTACTTCCATCAAAATTGATTTTTATGCATAAATAGATGCATAAAAGAATTTTTTTATTATAAAAGTGTTACTTCCATCAAAATTGATTTTTATGCATAAATAGATGCATAAAAGAAATTTTTTATTATAAAAGTGTTACTTCCATCAAAATTGATTTTTATGCATAAATAGATGCATAAAAGAATTTTTTTTATTATAAAAGTGTTACTTCCATCAAAATTGATTTTTATGCATAAATAGATGCATAAAAGAATTTTTTATTATAAAAGTGTTACTTTCATCAAAATTGATTTTTATGCATAAATAGATGCATAAAAGGATTTTCTTTTATATAAAATTGTTATTTCCATAGAAGTTGGATTTTATGCATAAATAGATGCATACAGAATTTTTATATCAAAATAAGAGTTCTCTTTAATCCTATGTTTAAATCCCATGAATATTGGTAAATGAATAAGTAAATACTCTGTGTGAGAGAAAATTCTACCGTTTCATATTCTCTAGGTGATTTCTAGGACCTTGCGCACATGATCTTCATGGTTTGCAGCATTCTTTGAGTATACCAAGATATCATCAAAGAAGACAAGAACAAAATCATCCAAGTATTCTCTCAGAATATCTTGCATAAGATGATTGAATGTCGCCGGGGCATTAGTCAATCCAAACGGCATGACTGTGAACTCATAATGCCCATAGAGTATTGAATGTTGTCTTCGGGATGTCATGTTCCTTGATTCTGATCTGGTAGTACCTGGATTTGAGATCTATCTTTGTGAACATTTGGGTCCCACTTAACCGATCCAGAAGTTCATCAATCCTAGGATTAGGATACTTATTCTTAATTGTTAATTGATTCAGTCCTTTGTAGTCAATACAGAGTCTTAACATTCCATCTTTCTTCTTTTGAAAGAGAGTGGACGCACCCCAAGGTGAGACACTGGGTCTGACGAATCCCTGTTCTAACAGTTGTCTTAACTGTTCCTAAAGTTCTATGGCTTTAGGGACTGGCATTTTGTATGCACGCTGGGCTACTGGCTAAGCTCCGGGGGTTAGTTCGATCTCATGATCTACTTCACGAGATGGAGGCATCTCAGTTCAGCAGCTCATCAGGAAACACATTTGCATACTCACTTAACCACTATGGTTCTTTAGCCTTGCATTTTATGTCTACTGGATTCATTTTAACGACATACACAGCTTGCCTCTTTCTGGGCCCTTTTAATAATTTGGAAGCCTTGACTAATTGTAGCATTGGGGATCCAGAAATTCCAATTCCTTGAACTTTATTCTCGTGAAGGTCAAGGAAAGAGATGGTTCCTTTGTGACAATGAACGTCAGCCTGATTCTTTTAGAGCCAATCCATTCCAAGGATTCCATCATATATTCCCAGGGGTAGGACTCTGAAACTGGCACTCTGTTACGTTCCCATCTAGGCTAAACTGAATAAGGTCAGTTTCATGGTGAGTGAAAAGAATCTTCCCACTGGCTAATTCCACTTGCATAGGTTTCCTTGATTTTTGATTTAGGACTAATTTACGCAAACATCTTGGGGAAATAAAAGAATGAGTACTGCCTGAATCAATCAAAAGCTTGAATTGCTTACCCTGGTACTTTGTTGGAGTCTGGAGGACTGAGAATTGACGGTTATTCCCCTGATGCTCTATTGCTGCATAGATCTGTCCTTTCTCTTCCTCTACTTCCTCAGTATGGTGACTGCTCTGTCTGCTGTAGTCTGAGGTGGAACTCTCTCTCTCTTTGGTTATTCCAATTCTAGGAGGGAGTTCGGAGATTGCTTTGCATGGAGGCTGCAGGCTGGAGCTGGCACTCTTCTTGGGTTACCCTGATTCTGGCGCGAGGGACCTTGATTGGACTGATATGAAGGAGTTGGTCTCTGAACTTTGGGACCCAAGCTTCCTTGGCCCACCAAAGGAGATGGGCAATCCTTGAGCTGGTGCCCAAATCCTTGACATCCGAAGCATTTGTTCTCGCTTCGAAGCTCTTCCCTTTGCATTCTGGTGAGAGCCGGAGTTCCTGAGAATGTACTTCGGGGGAAAGGTCTTCCTTCATTTCTAAAGCTTCCCGTCTCCACATTCTGGTTAGGACCTTGGTGTCTCTTTGGAGGCGGAAAGTTGGAAGAACTTCCCGGTGTCTGAAATCTTTTAAAGGATGAGGGAGCTGGCTTTGGCGGTAGGACTTTCACTGATGAAGGCTTTGGCAGAAGGCTTTGGTAAAGTCCTTCGCCGTTCTGACAGCTTCTGCCATGGACACTAGCTTGGCATTCTTGACCAGTGTGTCCAAGGGATCGTTCATTCCCCGAAAATGAACCTGGCCATGAGTTGCTCTTCATCTAGAGGTGGTGAATATTTGAGTAGAAGAGCGAAGGCTTGGTGATATTCCTCGATGGTTTTGCTCCCCTGCTTTAGCTCTAAGAATTCGTTCATTTTGGTTTCCAAAAATCCAAGGGGACAAAATCTCTTCCTCAAATAGGTTTTAAGGTCGTTCCAGGACTGAGTATTCCTGTCCAGACGGTTGGTGTCACAATGGTTCCTCCATGCCACCCTCGCTGTTTCCACTATTTTTAGCGTGGCAAGAGCCATTTTGCTTCGCTCATTGTAGCATGTGACGTCAAAATATTCTTCCATAGCTTCCACCCATTTCTCCACAACCTCGCCCATGTTCTCCCCTTCTCCTTTGAAGGGTCCTGGGGCTGAGTTCTATGAAGAGCCTTGCAAACGTCGGGGTCAAGCTTATCATCTTCAGAGAGAGGGTCTGACGGCCACAGTTTCCTCGTCTCATGATTCTGCCAAAAATGATATATTATTAAATTTTTATTTTGATATCATCCACAAGATCCTAAGACTTAAGGGATTCAGAAAACAATTTCTTAAACAGGACAAACGATCTTATTGGAGATCTATGAGATATGTCCGGTAATAGATTTTTCTTTATCAGTTCGTCCATAAACAATCACTTATACAACAGAGAATTTTTCTCCAGAAAATATTTCTTTATTTATATAAAAGTTGCAATATGTACATAGAGCAGCTTGGCTCCAGAAATCAGAATTTCCTCGGGAGACGCATAAGATGGCGGTACTGGGCCATAGCAATGGGCCATAGCCATGCCCTAATACAAACGTTCTCTTACTACCAAGGGAGCTATTATCTTCTCCTTAGGAATAAAGCAACTAAGGAGTCTATAGATTTGGCATGAAAGTCTGAAATTACGAGGCGTTGAATGATATAGAATGACACCATGTACAACTTTCAGCTTCATCAGAATCATGGCCAATGAGAGGTTCTACCTTAGCATTGCATGGTGGTCGCAAGAGGCATGGACATACTGCCCTGCAAACCACTTATGCTGTCGTCTCTCCGCTGGATCAGGAAAATATAAATCCTCAAAATGGCGAGTGAGTTTGACTCGGCTTGTTTGAGTTGCAGCGGAAGAGATGAGATGCTCGAAGGCGAACGCAGTCATGTCTTGTGACTAGGTGAGGTCGGGGGAACACCAGATAAGTATGAACTTCCATCTATAAAAACAATTTCCTTGATTAAAAATTCTTTATTAATGAGACTTGCGGAATGAAAATACATTATGAAAAATGCTTTTTTTTGAGTTTTTAGTTATCAATTTTTTATAAGAATTCATTTATCCTTATTAGCTTTCAACAAAGCTCTGGTACCAGCTGTGAGGTCCCTGCCCCCTACGCGGTGCCATGCCGGCGCAATTCTTTTGAAGAGGGAAGGTCAAAAACTAATGAATTATCAATAAATTCATTGTTTTTACTCCGAGATTGAGTAGAGTAACAGTGCATAAAACACTATTAAGCTTCTACAAAAGGGAGGCTTCTATTTATAGAAAAAAGTGAGCTTCTAACCAAGCAAATTGATTCTAGAATTTTCCACATCAGTTTGGTCAATTTTTGACCATTTTTGAGTCAGTTTAGATTACTTTTTGGAACTAGACTTGAATTAGGAGAGAGGAGAGATGAAATATCTCAATATTTGAGAATTTAAAACTCCACCACACATGTGAAATAGGCTCCTCCTTCATGAGGGGGAATCCCCACTCTGAGGTGTCAAAAATTCATTTTTTTAGTATTTCCTTTGGTCCTTAGTCCACTCTTCATCTTATGTGAGTATTTACTCATTTTTGGGGGGGGATTTTCTTTATTTCTTCAATTTATCTCCTCCATACATTTGGATGAATCTGATTGGCCCCTTAGAGTCTTAATTTAAAATTTTTAAAAAATTTAGACCCTTAGGATAAGGCCTTTTGAACACATTATAATTTATTTCTAATGCAACTTCTGAAAATCTTTTTGAACTTCTGTTTTGGGGGAATTTATTTTAATAAGAAGAGATATTTTTCCATCCAAAAATATCTAAAATCTGAATAACGTCTCTCTAGAACATTTTCTCTCTCTAAGCCAAAACAGGTAGAAACAAGTGACATAATGCCCTTATGGAGTATTGATGGCTGTCTTTGGGATATCTTGCTGCTCATTAATCCTTATTTGATAATACCCTGATTTGAGATCTACTTTTGTGAAGATCTGGGCTCCACTTAGCCTGTCCAGAAGCTCATCAATTATGGGGATATGATACTTATTCTTAACTGTCAGAGCTGATTGAGACCTCTGTAGTCCACACAGAGTCTTAGCGTTCTATCTTTCTTTTTCTAAAAGAGAACTAGCACACCCCAAGGTGAAACACTGGGTCTTACAAACCCTTGTTCTAATAGCTGTCTAAGCTGTTTCTTGAGTTTGATGGCTTTAGGAACTGGCATTTTGTACGTGCATAGGGCTACTGGCTGAGCTCCGGGGTCAATTCTATCACATGATCTACTTCTCAAATTGAAGGCATCTTTGTTATCTTTTGTTGGGAATAAATCATCATAATCACCTAACCATTCAGGTTCTTTAGCTTTTAACTTTGAGTCTACTGGATTTATTTTGACAACATAAATGAGCTGCTTCTTTCTAAGTCCTTTTAGTAACTTAGAAGCCTTTACTAACTGCTGCAGACTTGGGGATCCTGAAGTTCCAGTTCCTTAAACTTTATTCCCGTGAAGGTCACGGAAGGAAATGGTTCCATTATGATAGTGAATGTAAGCTTGATTTTTGTGGAGCCAATCCATTCCAAGGATCCCGTCGAAAACTCCCAAAGGTATAACTCTGAACTGACATTCTGTTAAATTCCCATCTAGATTGAACTGAATACGCTCTATCTCAAGGTGAGTGAAAAGAATCTTCCCACTGGCCAATTAAACTTGCATGGGTTTCCCTGATTTCTATTCTAAGACTAGCTTACGCAAGCATCCTGGGGAAATGAAAGAATGAGTACTGCCTGAATCAATCAAAAGCTTAAAAGGCTTACCTTGATACTCAGCTGGAGTATGAATGACAGAGAATTGGCAATTTGGTCCTTGGTTTTCAATTGCTACATAAATTTGTCCTCTTTCTTCTTCCACTACTTCTGCTATTGTGACTGCTTTGGCTGCTGCAGTCTGAGGTGGAACTCTTTCTCTTTGGTTGCCCCAGTTCTGGGAAGGAGTTCTGAGGCTACTCTAGACAGAGGCAGATGGCTGAGCTGGAGTTCTCCTGGGATTGCCCTGATTTTGACAAGATGGACCCTGATTTGACTGATAGGAAGGGGCTGGTCTTTGCACTCTCGGTCCTTGACTTCCCTGTCCCCTTGACATGGTAGGAGTCAAGCAGACTTTCAGCTGGTGACCAAAACCCTAACATCCAAAACACTGGTTCTCACTTCTCAGCTCATCCCTGTGAATCCTTGAAAGAGGTGGGGCTCTTGAGAAAGTGTTATGTGGGAAGGGTCTTCCTTCACTTCTGAATCTCCCAGTATCCTTATTCTGATTTGGGCCTTGCTGTCTCTTTGGGGGAGGAAAGTTTGAAGTACTTCCCGGGGTTTGGAATCTTTTAAAGTTAGAGGGTGCAGGCTTTGGCGGGACCTTAACAACAAAGGCTTTGGCAAAGTCCTTTGCCATTCTTACTGCTTCGGCCATTGAGACAGGTTTGGCATTCTTTACTAAGGTGTCCAATGGCTCGTTCATTCCTCGAATGAATCTGGCCCCATCAGCTGCTATCCATCCAATTGCGGGGAATATTTGAGGAGAAGGGAGAAAGCTTGATGGTACTCTTCAATTGTCCGGCTATCCTACTTTAGTTCCAAGAACTCATTCATTTTAGTTTCAAGGAAGCCCAGAGGACAAAACCTCTTTCTGAGGTAAGCTTTAAGATCGGTCTAAGTCTGGGTATTCTGGTAGAGACGGTTAGTCTCGCAGTGATTCTTCCAAGCGACCCTGGCTGTTTCCACAATCTTTAACGTGGCGAGAGCCATCTTGCTTCTCTCATTGTAGCCAGTTATATCAAAGTATTCTTCCATAGCCTCAATCCACTTCTCCACTACTTCACCTAACTACTCCCCTGCACCCTTGAAGGGACCAGGTTGGGATCTGTGCAGGGCTTTTCGAACATCCGGATCTAACTCTTCGTCATCCATGAGAGGATCTGGTTGCCTTCTTGCACGGGCCGCGCGCTTCATGATTCTGACAAAACGAGATTTTTGTCAACTTAACTTTGACAACAGATTTATGATTATTTAATTTTTATAATTTATTCTTTAAATAGATAATTACTTCATCATACTTCATGAAACAAGATTTACTCTGATAATTTTATTAACCATATTCACAATCATGAAAATAATTTGGAATTTTTTTTTTGCAAAACATCGTTTATTATCAAAAGTTTTTGATATATACATAGAGCATCACGGCTCCCAAAATCACTACCTCAATCGCGTACGCATAAAGAAGCAAAATTGCAAAGGAGACATACCATGGTACACATGATTCATTATAGAAAGAGGTGCTGTAATTCTACTTCTAGGGATAAAGCGACTGAGAAGCCTAAAAACTTGGCATGAAATTCTGAAGTTCTTGGGTGAATGATCAAAGAGTTGAACACGCTGAACAAGCCCTAGCCTTATCAAAATCATGGCTAAGGAAATATTTTGCCTGAGCCTCTGACGCTGACTGGTATTGACATTAATACATCGTCCTCCAAAGAACCACATATACCGACGTCGCTTAATAGGATTAGGAAAGTAAAGACTCTCAAAATGACGTGCGAGTCTCACTCTACTTACTCGGGTCATAGCAGAGTTGATGAGGTGCTCGAATGCAAAGGCTATCATATCCTGACTCTGGGAGAGTTCAGGAATGCCAAATAGATTCGGGGTATCCATCTATAAATTTCCAATTCAATTTATGAGTTTTCAATTTTTGAAGTTCATTCAACATAATATTAACAAGTGAAAACATTATTTCCCAGATTTACTTTAAAATTTTAAGTAATTTCTGTTGCTGTTAAGTAAATTTACAACAGCGCTCTGATACCAACTGTAGGATCCCATTGCCCCCTCCGCACACCGGGACTCACGGTAGCTGGCAGTATAGCGGAAGCAGCTCCCTCATGCGCGGGGCAGGGTTTCCCACTCGGGGCCTCGCCCTCGAATGTCTGGGCATGAGACTAAGCTGGTGGTCATTCCAAAAACCGAAACTGAGAAAATTTCCCATGCCCGAAAAATGGGGACGATTCCACCATTTTGAATTTCTTAACAAATTTTTCTAATGAGATCAAGATACTGAACTAACCTTTATCTGAATAAACTAGATAGAAGGGAAACTATTATAGACTTAACTTGAAGGGATCAATGCTTTTTTCCTAATTGAATCAGGCAGGCACAACCATTGTTGATCTATTCATTAGAGAAGACTTCAGGCTTTTATTTAACTACTCGTGTTCTAAACGTATTCCTATTAATCAATTTCATTATTAAAACTCTACTAATTCCAGCCTAACCCCATCCGGCCCATGGGTTAGCCACCGCCCAACCACTGGAATTGGTAGAACCAGACAAGTACTCACCCACCCATAATTGAATGCCTTTCTTAACTTTTGCTTTAGAATTAAGATACGCACACACTCCTCTTTAAACTTTAACTTTTAAAACAATCCAATGACAAACAATTATTGGTTACAGATGTCATAACTCAAAATTTCCATTCAATCCTTGTTTCTCACAAAACAGTATCACTCTGGACTCTCCGTTGAGACCAGCAGGTCAGCAACGAGATCCAGTAACAGATTACAATAATTTTCTCATCATCATATATATATATATATATATATCTTCCATGACATAGGCATGGGTTTCCTAAGCACCGCGAGCCCGTGCATCGCCTGGTGAGAACCCTCCAGGATCCTCCTTAGGTGTCCTCCTGACACTTCACTCAGGGATTGCTTTGTCGGCCCTTGCCCATCGTACCGGAAGCACACCATTTTTCACCATACCCAGGCTGGTCAAGACCTGGGCAGGTTTTTGCCACGTGAGCCGTCCTTTGAACACTCCCTGCCAGCTGTTGCAACCAAACTTCCCTTAGAAAAACACATATACCAAATGCTCCCTCCAGCATTCTGGCATAAGACAGTCCTTTAAGAAAACAGGGTTTCTATGCAAGTTTTCAGTTTTGATGTTCTTTTGAATACAATGGGTATATCTTAAATCCGTATCCCAATACTTCTAGCTAACAGGTCTAAAATTCCAACAAAATTTCTTGAATTCTGTAACCTTGATCCTCAGATCAGAATCAAGGGTCTTAACTTGATTTCAGATTCGGTGGGTGATTTGAGTGAAATTTTCTTGAACTGGTCACATCGTCTTTTCTTGAAACTGACGAAGGAGATTAAGTCTTGGCCATAGTCTAATTCAGGGTTTTAAGTCTGGAAAGGTTCTCCCTGAACTAACTTTCTCGAAGGGTAATTTTTCAATTACTACTTTACTCAATTTCAATCATTGAGTATTTTGCTTAATTGAATTTAAAACTAATCATGAATTCCTATGAGGAATAAATTAATCATTTATCTAAAATTCTAACTTCAATAGTTTTTCTGAATTTTCTCATTACCATCCTACATAATATGAACGGTATAGATAATATGAACGGTAGAATTTTCTCTCACAGAGTATTTACTTATTCATTTACCAATATTCATGGGATTTAAACATAGGATTAAAGAGAACTCTTATTTTGATATAAAAATTATGTATGCATAAAATCCAACTTCTATGGAAATAACACTTTTACATAAAAGAAAATCCTTTTATGCATCTATTTATGTAAAAAAATCAATTTTGATGAAAGTAACACTTTTATAATAAAAAAATTCTTTTATGCATTATTTTATGCATAAAAATCAATATTGGTGAAAGTAACACTTTTATAATAAAAAAAATCTTTTATGCATCATTTTATGCATAAAAATCAATATTGGTGAAAGTAACACTTTTATAATTAAAAAAATTCTTTTATGCATCATTTTATGCATAAAAATCAATATTGGTGAAAGTAACACTTTATTAATAAAAAATTTCTTTTATGCATCATTTTATGCATAAAAATTAATATTGGTGAAAGTAACACTTTTATAATTAAAAAAAATTCTTTTATGCATAAAAATCAATATTGATGAAAGTAACACTTTTATAATAAAAAATTATTTCCAATATGCATCTTTCTATGCATAGAATTTAAATCTAATGAAAATCACTCTTTTATTTAAAAAAAAACCAATATGCATCTTTCTATGCATAGAATTTAAATTTTAATGGAAATCACTCTTTTATAATAAAAAAATAACCAATATGCATCTTTCTATGCATAGAATTTAAATTTTAATGGAAATCACTCTTTTATAATAAAAAAATAACCAATATGCATCTTTCTATGCATAGAATTTAAATCTAATGAAAATCACTCTTTTATTAAAAAAAACCAATATGCATCTTTTTATGCATAGAATTTAAATCTAATGAAAATCACTCTTTTATAATAAAAAAATAACCAATATGTATCTTTCTATGCATAGAATTTAAATCTAATGAAAATTATTTTTTTATAATAATAAAAATAACCAATACGCATCTTTCTATACATAGAATTTAAATTTTAATAGAAATAACTCTTTTATAATTAAAAAAATAACCAATATGCATCTTTCTATGCATAGAATTTAAATCTAATGAAAATCACTCTTTTATAATTAAAAAAAATAACCAATATGCATCTTTCTATGCATAGAATTTAAATCTAATGAAAATCACTCTTTTATAATAAAAAAATAACCAATATGCATCTTTCTATGCATAGAATTTAAATCTAATTAAAATCACTCTTTTATAATAAAAAAAATAACCAATATGCATCTTTCTATGCATAGAATTTAAATCTAATGAAAATCACTCTTTCATAATTAAAAAAAAATAACCAATATGCATCTTTCTATATGCATAGAATTTAAATTTTAATGAAAATAACACTTTTATAATAAAAAATATTTCTACTATGCATTTTTCTATGCCTAGAATGAAAATAACACTTTTAGAATACACAAATGGTGGGAATTACTCTTTTTGAATAATAAAAGATAAAACTTATTTCATAAAATTTAAGAAAATTTTACCATAACCTCCTTTGTATGGCTGACCATTTTTTTAATTTTTTCTATCCTCAAGTTACTTAAAAATTATCCCAAATGGTTTAAAGCATTCTAAACTAATCAAATTCCACTTTTAAAAGAGAAACAATTTGAAAAGTTTAATTCTAACAATTTGATTACTTATCTATGATAAAGAAAGGCTGAATTTAAGAATGAAGAGAGGGGGAAAGCCTTTCCAATAAGGCATAACATCATTTTTTCATTTTAAAGAAAACAAAAATTAAAAAACCATTAAAAGGAATAAAGAAAAAGTAGGATTTCTAGCTTACTTGAATTTCTGCGAGCTTTCCTTTTGCTTGATGGTTTGAGGGATCTACTCTTGTTTGCAACAAGAGTGGCCACCAATTCTTTTGAAGAGGGAAAGGTCAAAAACTAATGAATTATCAATAAATTCACTGTTTTTGGCTCTGGGGGGTGGAGTAGAGTAACAGTGCATAAAACACTATTAAGCTTCTACAAAGGGGGAGGCTTCTATTTATAGAAAAAAGTGAGCTTCTAACTAAGCAAACTGATTCTAGAATTTTCCAGATCAGTTTGGTCAATTTTTGACCATTTTTGGGTCAGTTTAGCTTACTTTTTGGAACTAGACTTGAATTAGGAGATAGGAGAGATGAAATATCTCAATATTTGAGAATTTAAAACTCCACCACACATGTGAAATAGGTGCCTCCTTCATGAGGGAAAATCCCCACTATGAGGTGTCAAAAATTCATTTTTTTAGTATTTCCTTTAGTCCTTAGTCCACTCTTCATCTTATGTGAGTATTTACTCATTTTTGGGGGGGATTTTCTTTATTTCTTTATTTTATCTCCTCCATACATTTGGATGAATCTGATTGGCCCCTCAGAAAATTTTTAGAAAATCTGGACCCTTAGGATGAACAGATTATAATTTATTTCTAATGCACCTTCTCAAAATCTTTTTGAACTTCTGTTTTGGGGGAATTTATTTTAATAAGAAGAGATATTTTTCCATCCAAAAATATCTAAAATCTGAATAACGTCTCTCTAGAATATTTTCTCTCTCTAAGCCAAAAAAGGTAGAAACAAGATCTTTTATTATTATGAAGAGGGAATTGATTACAAGGAAAGATACTAGATATCTTGAGGGGCTGGGGAGGAATCTTATAGCAACGCCCGCAATGGTAGCACGCTTGTAGAAAATTGGGCTCAATGGGTTGCCCACTATATGGAGGGACCCAACCTTCTCAACTTCCTATACCTACAACAACGCAAGCCATGCCACATGGCAAAAGTACTCAATTCTAAAGGTTCCCCCTCACTGTACACCTCAGTTTGGATATGGTCAGAGAAGCCTTCTAGCAACCCTATGTCCGCCCCTCCATAGTCACATCATACGGCATATGAATGACACCTTCTAGGGTCCCATAACCAAGGATGGCATGCAATGGCATAATATCACCCGGCGCTAGGAGTTGGTGATGCCAGCACAGGTGCTCTTATTTCTCGTCTCACCACACGTTGGGCGGACCGCTTCAACCATGCTGCAACCTCTCCACCCTTGCCAGAGTTCATCAAGGCATGCCAATCAACTGGGCTGAATACCTACACACAAGGAGCTCCATGAAATTTGCATGAACCCACAAGGTAAGGTGGTAGCCTCATCACTTCTTAGGAAATTCCTATATCATGCAGCTAGCTGAATGGGAAGATTTTCCCAAACCCATTTAATTATAGGGAGAAACCACCATACCACACCCAATCCTTGAGCCTCAACCTTCCCCCACCACTTCCCCTTCCAAGCGCCAACATCTCGACACCCAAGAGGAAGAAGCAAGATGTAAAGCTACAGAAGAGGAGGAGCTCCACAAGACCTCCCAACTCCTGGAGGAAACCCTTCTACACTCCTCACCTAGCACCCCTAGTCCTTGTTTTTGCCTAGAGAGAAGAAAAATTCTAGAGAGAGGTAATTCAATATTGAGATATTTTTAGATATAAAAATTCTCCTAATATCAAAATAATATTTTCCTGAAATAGAAGTTCAAAATAAATTCTCCAAGGTGCATTAGGAATAAATTAAAAATGATATAAGGGACCTTAGCCTAAGGGTCTAGATTTTCAAAAATTTCTGGATTATGGTCCAATTAAGGTTCCAATGGGCCAATAGGATTAATCCAAGTGTTGGGATAAGATAAATCCAATGAATAAAAGAAAATACCCAAAAATGAGTAAATTCTTACATAAGATGAAGAGTTGACTAAGTACAAGGTTTATTAGTTAAAAATTAAGAGATACTACTAAAAAAATAAGATATTTTAGAGAAATAATGAATTTTTGACACCTTGGTAAGGAGAGGGGGACCTTTGAGGTAGGCGCCTCCTTCACATGTGTGGAAGGGTTTTTAATTCAAAAAAATTGTGATATTTTTATCTCTCCTCTCTCCTGGATCAAACTGGATCAAAAGGGGAGCAAAACTGGTCCAAATCTTGTCCAAATTCAGTCAAACTGAAGCTGGAAAATTCTAGAACCCAGTTGGACTCAGTTAGTGGCCTCCCTCACCTATAAATAGACCCTCATTATTTTGTATTCTCATCTGTGAGCTATACCATGCCAGTATTACATAAAATAATCATATTTTTTATTATCCCTTAAAATTCCTCTACTTTTGGGGAGCTTGGAGCTTCTCTCTCTCTTCAACAACTCTTGGAGCTCTCTTCTCCACTTGCTAAACCAATTGATTGGTTGGGGGCTTCACTTCTAGAAAAATAAGCAAGCTAATCCTTGAGGTAAGAATGAATTTTATGGTTTTTTTGTTAATTTTCTCAAATGACTTCTCTTCTCAACCCCTCTCAATTTTGACAAGTTTTCTAAATGGTTGTTTTAAAATCAAATCAAGCTTTCCCTAAGAATCTTAATGTGTAATCAAGAAAAAGTTAATCTTTATGCTTATTTAGAATGCTTTCTTATGTATATCTCTCTCTCTCAAAAAGAATAGTCATTCCTATGGCTAATTCTTTGGAAAAATAATGCTTCTCATTGATAAATTCTTATTTCAAAACCAAACTCTAGGCTTGTTAAGCTAGAGAATAAGAAAATGGTACTTTTATGCTTTTATGTTAACAAAATAATGGTTAATTCTTTTAGATTATTTATAAGTAGTTAAAAACTACTTTAATTGATTCTAAATGAGAAAGAGATAATCCTATCAATTTGGGAAAAGAGGAGTAATGGAAATAGCTTAATCTAAAGGAATAATCATAATTAAGTTTATGATTATGGTTAAAATTATGATTAAAATACATAGTTTAGATTTAAGCTTGAAAATAGATCTTCTATCATATTTTCATTACAATGTTTTATTCTTTTAAGAAAATTTAAAATTATCAGTAATAGTAGCAAAGCTATGGTAAAATTTTTAAAAAATAATCCATATTTTATTTTTATGCATAATGCTAAAAGAGGGCTTCCTACCATATTCTAGGATTGGACGTCCTATGCAAAAAGAATTATTTTCATCATATTCATGGGAAATAAATTTTTAGTATTTATGCATAAATATTTAATTAAAAGAAAAGATAAATTTTTGATAAATTTATTTTATGCATAAGAAATTGTTAAATGATAAAAAGGAATTCCCATGACATTTGGAATTCAATCATTTGAATGCAAAAAGAGGAAATTTTGGCATATTTAAAATAATGTATATTTTTATTTAATTTAAAAAAGAGAAATTTTAGATAAATTTATTTTATGTATAAGAATTTTTAAATGATAAAAGAGGAATTCCCATGACATTTGGAATTCAATCATTTAAATATAAAAAGAGGAATTTTAAGCATATTCAAAAAATGGATATTGTATTTAATTAAAAGAAGAAATTTTATGGTATTTTAAGTAGAGAAAGGATTAAATTAAATTTTGGTGACAAAAGAGGAATTTTCACCACAATTCCACCTAGAAAATTAGGGTTGATACTTAAATTGGTAGAAATAATACTCTTAGATATTTTATGTGGATAAATCACCAAATTGATATTTACCCAAAATTAGATTAGTGGAAGAAGAGAATTTTTATAAAAACCCGATATTCTCATATAGAACCATTTCTTAATCTATTATGGTTAGGAAGGAATGAAATTTATAAAGTTGGAATTTTCCTTATGGTTAGAAGTTTAGTAGATGTTTATCTGAGGAATATCCTTAGGAATCAAAATTAGAAGTAAACCGAATAATTTTAGTTAGACCACAAGTATAGAATGGTGGCCAGTAAACTACTTGCCCATCTCTCGAATTTGAATCAAGCAAAAACCTCGTGAGACCAATTCCAATTTTTGACACAAAGAATGGACTACCGTTGGATTAGCGTATTTTTCCCTTAACCAAAATCAACAAGAATCTAGTTGGAAATTCAGTCAAATGATGGGTAGATTACCCTGATGAGAGATCAATGATTCTCATTAAGAAAATCTGGATTACGGGAAAATGGTTTTGTGGAACCAATCTCGAACCGAGAATTCTACTTGCATAGAACCTCTGTTTTCTTTTAAAGGACTGTTTTATGCCAAAATGCTGGAGGAAGCATTTGGTATGTGTTTAACTAAGAAGAGACTCGTTTTTGCAATAGCTGGCGAGGAGTTGTCGAGGGACGTTGCTCGGTGGCAAAGCCTGCCGAGGTCTTGACGACCCTCAATATGGTTAAAATGGTGCGCTTTCGGTACGATGGGTGAGGACCGATGAAGCGGTCCTTAAGTGAAATGCTAGGACACCTAAGTAGGATCCTAGAGGGTTCTGACCAGGTGATGCATGGTTGCTAGGACACCCATGCATACGTCGAGGAAGATACGGATGAACTAAAAAGAATGACTTTTGTATAGTGGTTGGACGGTTGTGGCTAACGGTTGGGGTTAGGCTGTATCGGGCGATACAAATAGTTACGATTAGATTACGTTAGTTAGATGAAGTCCTAGGAAGACCCTTGTTCTGTGGGAGGGAATCAACGGTTGTGCCTCGCTAAAGGAGGAAAAAAGCGATGATTCTATGGACCAAGTGCAAGTCTCTTCTTTGATCTGACCATGTGACTTTCAGGTTTGGTTGGATCAGTTTGGCTAGTTAAGACTTTGACTCGTTAGATCAATTCTCCCATTAGATGATTTCCCTGGTGGAATCATCCGTGCCTTCCGGGCAAGGGAAGTTTTTTCAGGTTCGGTTTTGGAGGAGCCGCCGGGCTAGTCTCTTGTCAAGATTTCCATGGGCGAGGCCCCGAGTGTGGATCCCTGCCCTGCGCGAGAGGCTGACGCCACTTCCGCTGCGCCATCACCCTTGGAGGGGGCATCTCGCGGAGGGGGCGGGGGTCTCACAGTGTGAAGGTGAGGGAGGGCTTGTTAAGGGAGAAGAGGGCTTGTGAATGACAAGGGAGGGCGCTTGTGAAGGCTAAGGCAGGAGAAGAGATTAAGTAGCATGAGACATAGCCAAGGAGCAGTGAAGTCAATAATACAAAAGTACGTAGTGCAATGCGCGAAAGGGAAGTATCCAAATTTTTTCCCCAGTACGTGGCTATTGGCATGGCTATGCGCCCTAACTGCGCCGATAGACGTGTACTGTGATAAAATCCAGAGAGCTATTTTTGGTAGATTCCAGAAAGTTTATTTTGCATTTAATTAACTGGAATAGAGTGATCCCACACTTTTATTTTGTGAATTACTTTTTATGTGCCCACACCATGCATAGACGACCATCTCGACGCTTTCTTCTTCTAACGATGTAATGAGGCACCTGTGTGAAGTTAGCGCATGAGTCCTTACGCTAGAAGATTCCATGTCCATGCGAGAGATGCAAGGGAGAAATCGTGTGAGATTGCAGCCAATTGGAAGATGTATGACATGCAGCTAGTTCGGTGAGTGTATATATTCTCTATCACAAGTTCTTATGCACACAATTAAGGTATTCATAAGGTAGTCCATGTTTTTTAGGACGAGGATGAGGAGGAAACACATCATAGAATGAGGGAATCTATGCCTCATTACTCTATGTTTAGGGGTGGAAAACTACGTAAAGGCTTTAGAGACCTCCATGATTTAATTGGGGTGAGCCCGCATGCTTGACATCATGAGGAAGAAATGCCTCCATAAATGACATGCACACACACACACACACACACACGTGTGTGTGTGTGTATAACATACATGTTTGTGTGTGTGTGTGTGTGTGTGTGTGTGTGTGTGTGTGTGTGTGTAACATACATACACACACACACACACACACACACACATATGTATGTATGTATATGTGTGTGTGTACAGACACACACACACATATATAAATGTATGTATGTATGTGTGTACATATGTATGTATATGTATGTATGTATATGTGTGTGTGTACAGACACACACACATATATATAAATGTATGTATGTATGTATGTGTACATATGTATGTATACATGTATATATGTATGATGTATGTATGTATGTATATACATTTGTTTGTTTGTTTTTACTATATCCCTATTCTCTTTAGAGAATTTTGAGTACATAAGATTATGAAATGACTGATAATGGTATCTAGATTAAAGAGTTGTTTATGGATATATAAGTTATAAAAAAATAAGTAAAACTTAAGTTAGAAAGTAATGGGTGGGGTCGGAGGGGGGGGCAGATTTGGATAAACAAGGACATAATCATGTGTGACCAAGAGTGTGTGCTTTTCTCCTCGTTTGGTTTTTGAATTGTTTGTGTTGGTTGTTGCTTAAAGAGTGTGGCTTTGTTAGCTTCTACACTTTGTTATTAAATTAGCTTATTTGTGTCTTACTTTTGTTGCATGTTGCATGCAATGACCATAATATTACATCACTAGTTCTCTTTTACTTTTTTGTTGCTTTTTTAGATTTTTATGTATATATAGTAGATAGAGTTTTTGTTTCCTTTTGTCGTTTAAGCTCTTGTCATTTGCTTTTTAAACAAGGTTATGCGATCTTTTACTTGACATTATTTCCTTTTGTCATTATAGCTCTTGTCATCATTGGCTTTTTAGACAAGGTTGTGTGATCCTTTATTTAACATTGATCATTTGGATCATTATCCAAATTTAAAGAAGGATCATGCTTATGGTGACCCTTCTTTGTGAAACAGCCAAATAGATATTCTCAATGAAGAGTTACTATCGAGAGCTTCTTGTGTACTTTATCTTAATGAAGGTTTTGTGTACTTCCAATATCTTTTTTTTTTTGGGCCAAGCAAGTAAGTAGGTTTTTAAGCTATCCTATTTTTTGGGATATGTTCTTATGGCTACTTATGGAGAATGGACTTATTATGAAGTAACGATGTAAATATATTTAGGGGTTGCTTGTAGCATTAAAGTTTGGTTGCTTCCCTATGGTCCTTGCAATAGGTTCTTATGCTTATGTTTATTGTTGGGTTAACCTATTAAATGACTTAATAACTACTACGACCATGGGAGGTGCATCTTAATGATTAGACATATTGTAGGGGTCTAAGAGGATGTCATAGACATATGAGTTTCTTAGTGGCATTAGAAAGCCCTAACGTTTATGTTGCCTTGTTGATGCTTTAGTTATGATCTTTGATATTCTCCATTGATTGGTTTGATTATAGGTTTTCTTCTTGTAGTAGCTTCTTCTTCATCCCCTACCTTTTGTGAGAGAGAACCACCATGAAGAATGACCTCTTGTTGCCTCCATCAAGGCATAGAGTGCTCTCCTAGGAGTATTCCATGTTTGACAACAGAGTGGACATGACGGATAAGCTAGTGCATCCACATATATAGGGAAGTTACAGTTTACGGCTCTGAGAAGGAAAGACCTAATGACACATGCTTCTACAAGGCTAAGGTAAGATCTTGACTTGAACAACTTTAGTGCTACTAGCCTAGGGATTTGCTCCATTTTTCCATCCATTCCAACCTATTGGGATTGCCCGAAATCACCCAACATTGATTAGGATATCACACTCTAAAAAACATACTATTTTGGAGCCATTGGATGTGTTTGTTTGTTGCTTTTGATTCTTCTTTGTAGTTTATTTGCATTAAGGCATTCTATTTTCATCTATTGGTAGGGAAAACTCATGTTTCTTTGGTGATTTGCTTGAAATTGGAGCCCAAGAAGGCTTAGATTGCATTGCCTAGCTTAGCAATTGTGATTAGGGGTGGAATCCACTTTTTCATCATTTATTCATGCATTGTTAAAATTAGTAGCTTAGAAGCATGCTAAACCATCTAATAATAATAATAACATTTAATTACTTGCATCACAACCATTAATTAGGATTAATATCATTAATTAAGATTAAGGCCATTAATCATACCCCATCAAGTCTAAAATTTCTCAAAAGCCAGACTAAAGTAGCTCTCAAGTAAAGGGTGTAAGCTCATAGTCCCACGAAACCTATAGATGTAAGGAATTCCCATGATAACGGAGATCTATGTATCTCAACGCAAAAAGATAAATTTGATATACTAAAATAATGAATATTTTTATTTAATTTTAAGAGAAATTTTAGTTATATTTATTTTTATGCATGAGAAAATTTAAATGATAAAAGAGGAATTCCCATGACATTTGGAATTCAATCATCTAAATGGTAAAAGTGGAATTATTGGCATAATTAAATTAATGGATATTTCTCCTAGTCCACTCAAAGACTGTGATTGCTGACTTGCATTCTGTGCAACCACATTTCCATTCACATCAGCCCCAATAGCTTCTTTTTCAGCAGCATACCAGCTGCTCATCTCATCAAAAACAACATCCCTGCTTACCCTCAACTCACGTGTAGCAGGGTTATAACACCTGTATCCCATTTGCTCAAGGGAATACCCAATAAACATACATTTTTCAGCTTTTGGATCCAGCTTAGTTCTCACCTGTCACATGGAAAAACATGCTTTGTTTGCTTTCCAAATTGGCATGCTTCACATATTTTCTGCATACCTTCAACTTTAAACTTTGGCAGCCCTCTCACAATTCCTTTAGTTTGCATAGACTTCATTCTTTGCACATTCACATGTCCAATTCTTTTATGCCAAATGTCTGTGTCTGCAACAATGTGTGAACCATTTGCAAACATCACAGCACTCACTTCAGGCATGTTTATATTCAATGTAAACATTCTGCCCACTCTGTTGCCTTTTGCAACCAACCTGCACTTGTCTTTAAAGTCTTCAACATAACAACCATCAGGGTTACGAACCTACAAACCATGCTCAATCATCTGGCGACCAATGAAACAGGTTTGGATCATGCTTCTATTCACATTGACATAGTGGATCGTGCCTTCAATTGTTTGAGTGATGCTTTAGTGTATGATGGCATTGGTTCACACTTGATCCTACACAACGTCAACTTCGAGCTATGTTCTTTTGTCTTCAATGGGTGTCGACATGAGCCTATGCTCTTTGTGGTGAGGACATTTTCCTATGGGTGTATTCTATGCCACTTTGGGTGCATGGTTACTGACTATGTGGCACATTATTCTGATGCACCTCAGACTACATCTCGCTTGTGGCAT
The DNA here is from genome assembly GCF_041138505.1 of Cibotium barometz. NCBI lineage: Eukaryota > Viridiplantae > Streptophyta > Polypodiopsida > Cyatheales > Cibotiaceae > Cibotium > Cibotium barometz. Next base: position 33,433,566 of record NC_141076.1, on the reverse strand, counting down.
ACGTGGTGATTATTTTGCACCACGACCATTCCACGTTCTTGATAGGAGTGTTGATTCTACTTGGTGGATTCATCGAGATTTGGATTCACACTGTGGTTGTGTGTATGAGCTTATGAGCTTTCCCTTCGACCCTTATATGTACCTCACCTATCCATTTGATCTTGGAGGGTACACGACTAGATTCACCATCAACCGTGGTTGGTTTTTCCTTCTCACCTTCTATGGTTAACTGGGAATGCCTAATTATCACTATGTTTGTAGCATGGCAGTTGGGTGATTCTAAATATTCCATGCGTAGGATATATGAAATTAGGGATGGATGGAACTAATTGTTGGATTTAATGCTTATGTTCTGTCGTGTAACTTTAGCATTTTTTGCTAACTTGCAATGTGTTGGAATGGACAACCTGTAGGTTGGTGAGACTAACGGGCTTTGTGCTCGTAAGCCAGTATGGATGGGACCTGATGGCGGTGATTTGGCATGAGCAATTACCGAGAAGGTTCTCATCTAAAATTAGTATTTTGGCTTTAGAGGGATAGCCAATGATTTTGGTAATTTTGGCCGTGATGTTTATTATGAGATATTTTTTTATTATTGTTGGCCATTCACTTTTGTTATACTTGTGTGTGGACTTATTGATTTTTTTGCACGTGAATTATCCCTTGGGGTACTTTACGTATTTTTCCCTTAGTGGTTTAGATAGGAATAAATTATTTAAGCTTTTGGTATTAGCAACTTCTATTTTTGTAAAGGGAAAGCCCATGCATAAGCGTGCAACTTATTTTGGCATGTGGACTATTTTAATGAATAAAAGTCATAAATATCTAAGAAGTGGGAGGATGTAGACACTTCTTGGGAGAAGGTAGATTGCACCCAATACTGTTTTCAAGTTGATGTCTGTTCTGTTTCTTGTTTTTATCTTAATATATGCTCAACTTTTCAATTTTAATTCAATTCTATGGTTTAGCTCTTGATGTTTATGTGAGTTTTGTATTAGTCTTCAAAAAGTATTTAAAGGTCCCGTGTCAAACTGTGTACATTCTCAACTCTTGCAACATGAATGCTAACATTTATAACTAAGAGAGAGAGAGAGAGAGAGAGAGAGAGAGAGAGAGAGAGAGAGAGAGTAGCTCATGTAAAATTGAGAACCTTTTGGTGCACCACTTGAAATGCGTGGAGTTAACATTGATCCAACCGAAAGGAAATTATGTTCTTTGTATAGCACAGAAAATCTGACTAGTGTGTCAAACATTATGTATGTAAAATAGAAAACATGCCTCGGGTATACTTGTGTTTGGAAGCTTGAATTTGAGTTCATATGTCTTCTGAGTTAAGTATCATGTCTCGTCTCTCTCCCTATCTCCCCCAAAATATACTTGTTTGCTTGTCCTTGTTGATCATTTGGAAGCTAAAATATTTATATAAGGCATGTAATCTTTCCTTATAACCCTGTTGGTGGCTAACTAGCCCATTTGGCTGCCGCCCAAATCGCTACTAGACTAACTGTTGTGCAACAAACCGGGTCTTCTTGTTTGTATTAATCTTTGTAAGATTCCTCCTCAGACTCTCAAAATGTCCAGCATCTTCTCCTGTAATCAATTCCCTCTTCAGAAATGTAAGAGATCTTGTCTCTGGCTATTTTAACATAGAGAGAGAAAATATTCTAGAGAGAGAATATTCAGATTTTGAATATTTTTAGATAGAAAAATTTCTCATATTATTAAAATGAATTCCCCTGAAACAGAAATTCAAAAAAGAACTTTTCAATGTGCAATTGGAATTTATTGGAAATGGGTATAAAGGACCTTAGCCTAAGGGTCTAGATTTTCAGAAATTTTTGGATTATGGTCCAATTAAGGTTCCTATGGGCCAATAGCATCAATCCATGCGTAGGGAGGAGATAAATCCAATTTGTAAAAGAAGATACCCAAAAATGAGTAAATGCTCGCATAAGATGAAGAGTTGACTATGTACAAGGTTTATTAGTAAGAAACTATGAGTAATATCAAAAATATGAGATATTTTGGGTATCCAAAAATGAGTAAATGCTCACATAAGATGAAGAGTTGAAAATGTACAAGGTTTATTAGTAAAAAACTATGAGCAATATTAAAAATATGAGATATTTTGGGTATAATGATTCCATTTTGACACATATGTAAGGAAGGGGAGTCCATTAAAGGAGGTGCATATTTCACATGCTTGAATGAGTTTTAAACTCATAAAAATTGTGATATTTTTATCTCTCCTCTCTCTTGAATCAAACCAAATCAAAATGGAACCAAACCGAATCAAAAAGGAACCAAACTAGATCCAAATCTAGTCCAAATTCAACCAAACTGAATTTGGAAAATTCTAGAATTCAGTTAGCTTTGGTTAGAGCTTCCCTCTCCTATAAATAGAACATGAGTCCTTTGAAAAAAATAGAAGAATTTTACTATACTAGAGTTATGCTGAAATAATGCTAATTTCTACTATTCTCTAAAATTCTCTCCAAATTGAAGAAATTGGAGCTTCCCTCTTTCTTCAATCCCCATTGGTGGCTCCATCAACATACTTAACCAATTGATTGGTTGGGGGCCTCTACCGTGAACAAAGAATCAAGCAATTTGTAAGATAAATGGTGAATTTTGATCTTTTCTATAATTTCTCAATGCTTCTCTCTTCTCAACCCCTCTCAAGCTTGAGAAGCTTAATTGGAATGATTTTTGAATGCTATTGAAGTTAATTGATGAATGGTAGTGAAGAGTTACATAATTTGATGAATGCTATTGAAGTTAATTGATTAATGATAGTTAAGAATTACATAAATTTCCATTTATGCTTAATTCAAATGGTTTTTATGTAATTTCTCTCTCTCACTCAAGAAATGGTCATACTCATGACCCATTCTCAATCCAAATGAAGCTTTTCATAAAGCTTTTCCTTAATCCAAGACTAATCTATGCTTGAGGCCAAATTAATGGCTTTTTTCTATGCTTTTAGTTTATGTATTTCATGAATATTGATGATTCAATCCATTATGGATTAATGATCCAATTAGGGATCATTCTAATTATTTTCTTAATGATAAGCTTTATCCCTTAAAAAATTTGAGATTTATCAGTCATAGCAGCGGAGCTATGGCAAATTTTTTATAAAAATTATGCATAAAATAATTTCATTCAAAGCATGAAAAGAGGACTTCCTACCATATTCTAGAAATTATCATCCTAGATTAATTGAAAGATATTCATTGTAATCCTAGAGAAATTGATTTTTATATTATGCATAATTGATTTTCATGCATAGAGGTATGCATAAAAGATTATTATTTTAACATAAAAGTGTTACTTTTATCATAATTAGATTTCATGCATAGAGGTATGCATAAAAGATTATTATTTTAATATAAAAGTGTTACTTTTATCATATTTGAATTTCATGCATAGAGGTATGCATAAAAGATTATTATTTTATTATAAAAGTGTGACTTTTATCATAATTGAATTTCATGCATAGAGGTATGCATAAAAGTTGATTACTTTATTATAAAAGTGTGACTTTTATCATATTTGAATTTCATGCATAGAGGTATGCATAAAAGTTGATTATTTTATTGTAAAAGTGTTACTTTTATCATTGGATTTCATGCATAGAGGTATGCATAAAAGATATTCTTTTTATACTAAAAGTGTGATTTTTCATCATAAATGGATTTTATGCATAACTTAGATGCATAAGAGAAATTCTTTTATTCTAAAAGTGTAATTCCTACCAAATTGAATTTATGCATAAAAGATTGATTTTTAATTCAAAAGTGTCATTCTCATCTAAATTGAATTTATGCATAGAAAAATGCATAAAAGATTGAAATTTAATTCAAAAGTGTCATTTTCATTTAAAATGAATTTATGCATAGGAACATGCATAAAAGATTGATTTTTACTTCGAAAGTATTAATCTCCTTAAATAGAATTGATGCATAAATAAATGTGTAAAGAAATCGTATATCAAATATAAGAATTCTCTTGTATTCTATAAATAGATATGAGATGTGATAGGATGTGATAAGAGGTGTATAAGATGTGATAAGAGGTGATAAGATGCTTATGAAATAAGTTAGGAGGTGATAAGATGAATTAAGATGTGATAAGATGTGTATGGGATGAGGTAAGAAGTGTATGTGATAGGATAAGATGTATATGGGTTGTGATAGGGCGAGAATGGATGTGATGTAAAAGATTAGATGTGAAGGCATATGGGGTTATATGAATGGGAATGTGGAAATGGATGTATGTATGTGGATGTGTGGATGGGGAGATGGGAAATGGATGTATGCATGAAGATGTATATACATAGATATGAATGTGGATGTAGATGTGGATGTATAGATGTGAATGGGAATGTGGATGTGGATGTATGTATGTATGTGGATGTAGATATTGATGTATAGATGTGAATGGGAATGTGGATGTGGATGTATGTGAATGTGGATGTAGATGTAGATGTTAAAATGTGGATGTGAATGTGGAGGTGGATGTATGCATGTAGATGTAGATGTATAGATGTGGATGTGAATGTGGAGGTGGATGTATGCATGTAGATGTAGATGTATGGATGTGAATGTGAATGTGGATGTGGATGTATGCATGGAGATGTGGATATATGAATGTGGATGTAGATGTATGAATGTGGATGTAGATGTATGAATGTGGATGTGGATGTATGCATGTAGATGTGAATGTACGCATATAGATGTGGATGTATGGATGTGAACGTGCATGTAGATGTGGATGTATGGATGAGGATGCATGAATGTGCATGTAGATGTGGATGTGAAAATAGATGCATGGATGTGGATGTGGATGTATGGATGTGAATGTGGATGTGGATGTGGATATATGTATGGATGTGAATATATGATATGTGATGTGAAGGAATCTAAAGTGATGAGATGGAAAACGATGTGATGGGATGAGTACACATATAAATGGAATGTGGAATAAGTAATGTGGATTGATGAGGGATAATGTGGAAAAATGAGAATTAATATAGAAACTGTATTTGTAAACTGTTTGTAAATGACTGTTTTATGTCAAGAATGCTAGAGAAGCATTTTGACCGTCTTGTGATTAAGGTCGTGGAGACCTAACTGATAAAGTTGCAACTGCTGACGGAGAGTCAATTGAGGACGTCTCGCGTAGCAAAGTCGGCCGAGGTCTTGACCAGCCTCGGTTCGATTAAAATGGTGAGCTTCCGGTACGGTGGATGAGGGACCAAGGAAGCGGCCTATGAGTGAAGCGCTAGGTCACCTGCGAAGGATCCTAGAGGGTGCTGACCATACGGTGCTCGGGCTCTGGGTCACCTAGGATACCCACACGTGCGTCGAGGAAGATATTGGAACAAGGAGTAAGAGTTGTTTTGTGAAACCGGGCATGGATCTGGCTGATTGACCTTGCTGGTCTTCAATGGATGAGTCCATGGCTCTTTATATGGATCTGTTGGTTGATCTTGCTAATCTTCAACGAGAGTCCATCTTGATTTATATAAGTGATTATATTGCCGAGTATTATGGGCTAGGAACTATTGAAAAGGCCCCTGAGTGGACAGGTGGTGAGCGTTCTGGTTGTTGCCAATGATGCCATAGATACTCTGATGAAGGAATGATGGGAAATTAAGAATCAACCGGATAATTTGGAAGATTGTGATCAATGATACTATGGTTTCATTAAAGGATTGTTTTAAAGTTAGCTGATGCTAAGAAAAAGGCAATTTCATATTGGGTGTGTAAGTGGTGTGACTTGTTTTATGTTTGCATGAACTTCCGACTAGGGGGCCTTGGAACTCTTTTCCTTGGTACCCGGGACAAAACCTAACCAAATTCTTAATTGGATCCCATCACTACAGTGGTTGGGCGGTTGGCTATGGGACTGGATGGGGTTAGGCTGGACTGATGGATCCGTAAATCGAGACTCAATTTTTGTTATTACGATAGATGAAGTAAGTCCCGGATAGTAATTGTTCTATGGATAGGAATCAACGGCTGTGCCTCTTGATGGGGAAAAAAGCGTTGATCCCAATGATCCAAGTGCAAGTTTCTTCCTTGATCTGACCGAGTATCTTTATAGGTGCAGTCGGATCAGTTTGATCACTAATGGTCTTGACTACGTTAGAAAAAAAAGTTATCCTGGTGGAATCGCCCGTGCTTTCCGGATAAGGGAAGTTTTTTTCGGGTTCGGTTTTGGAAAAATCGACAGATTAGTCTCTTGTCCGGATATCCATGGGCGAGGCTGTGAATGTAGGTCCCCTGTCCTGCACGAGAAGTGCTACTTCCGCTGCTAGTACCCCGAATCCGTTGCTTGGTGGGTACAGGGATCATACAGTTGGTATCAGAGCAAGGTTGAAAACTAATACGGATAAGCTAATTCTTATCATAAATTGATAATAAAAATTCAGAAAAAGCATTTTTCATAATGTATTTTCATTCCGTAAGCCTCTTTAATGAAGAATTTTTAATCAATTTTTTTTTTTATAGATGGAAGCTCCCTACTTATCTGGTATTCCCGACCTCACCCAGTCTCAAGATATGACTGTGTTTGCCTTCGAACATCTCATCTCTTCTGCTTCAACTCAAACAAGCCGAGCAAGACTCGCACGCCATTTTGCGGATTTATATTTTCCTACCCCAGCGGAGAGAATACAGCATAAGTGGTTTGCAGGGCAATATGTCCACGCCCCTTGCGACCGCCGTACCATGCTGTGGCAGAATCTCTCATTTGCTATGATCCTGTTAAAGCTGAAAATGGTGCGTGGTGTCATTCTATATCATTCGACGCCTTGAAATTTCAGACTTTCATGTCGAATTTATAGACTCCTTAGTCGATTTATCCCTAAGGAAAAAAAAATAGCTCCCTTTGCAGTCAGAGAACTTATGTAACAGGGCATGACTATGGCCCAGTATGGTCCTCTTATATGTCTCCCGAGGAGATTTTGAACTCAGAGCCGCGTTGCTCTATGTACATATTGCAACTTTTATATAAATAAAGAAATGTTTTTCGGTGAAAAATTTCCTGTTGTATAAATGATTGTTTACGGCGGACGATCTACTGCTGATAAAGAAAAAAAATCTGTTAAGTCATAGATCTCCATTAAGATCTTGTCTTGTATAAAAAATTATTTTCCAAACTCTTAAGTCTTAGGATCTCGTGAATAATATATAAATTTTGGCAGAATCATGAGACGAGGAAACCGTGGTCGTCAGCCAAACCCTGTCTCTGAAGATGACGAGCTTGACCTTGATGTTCGCAAGGCTCTTCATAGGACTCAGCCAGGACCCTTCAAAGGAGAAGGGAGAACCTGGGCGAGGCTGTGGAGAAATGGGTGGAAGCCTTGGAAGAGTATTTTGACGTCACAGGATACAATCATCAGAGCAATTGGCTAATAAAGATCAATTGAGAAGCCAAATATGTCAAAAATTTATCAAGAAACACAAAAAGGTTGTAATTGTGTGATATAATTCATACAATTTGATATTCAAACTGAAAAATTCATAATTTAGTAATTGGGTTTTCAGATGGAAGTACCCCAATTGTATAGAACCCTGACTTGCTTGAGGCCTAGACATGATGGTATCTATCTTATAGTTCCAAGTATCATGACTACCTGTATATACCGAGAGTATAACTGCAACTCTTTACTAACAGTATATACGAGTAAATCTAAGACTTGAAATTATAAGCGTTAATGCTATCCAGATGATGATTTCGAATGTGGTTGATATGATTTTAATTCTGTTTGAGAATTGATGAATTGATTTGGATTCTGATTGAAAAATGATGATTTCTGAAATTTAGTTGAAATATAATAACCTAAGCGAAACCACAATGAGGATGAATGGGACAAGTCCCTGTGATGATACTCATAACTAGAATGATGATAATGATTTCAGCAAATCACTGTGAGATTAGTGGATTGTGCTATCAAATTGCTATTGTTAACACTTGTCACGGTAGATCAAGTTAAGGGATGACAAATTGAGAACTTAACTGAAATTCCCATGGAGGAATGTTCAGAAAGAAATTTTTCGGTCTAATGAACCATTATCGTGTTAAAGATATGAATGATATGATCTGAATGAATTGTTATTTAATGATGAGTTCTATATAAGGGATATTTATCCCCGTATTCTGTTGGGTTGACCTAAATATAAGAAACCCCAGAATAAATTGGATCTTAAGAAAATGAGTTGTCCTCTACTTGCGAGATGAGGACATCTCGCACTTTTTAAGTGGGGTAGAATGTAAGATTCCTCCCCCTAGCCTTCAAGGTATGCAGGAGTAAGAATCTCCCTTTCTGATCTTATAATTATTCCTTCTCTAAAATAAAAGAAAGATTCTATTTAAAAAAGGAAGACCCTTTCCCTAGAATACTTCTCAGGAGTCCCACCTGTTTTAAGGATTCAGAACAATGAGTTCAAAAGTGAAAATCGGTGTTTTGGATATCAAGGTTTTGGTCTTCATTCGAGTACGGTCCAAAAGAAGTTCTTTATCTCTTAGGAAGTATAAGAAATTATCCCCCAGATATTGTGGGCCTTATCTGAATTCAAAGAAAGTAGGTGACTTAGCCTACGAGCTTCTTTTATCTACTCATCTCAAAGTTCTTAATGCCTTCTATAGAAATATGTGCCAAACCCAAATCATGGAAAGACGGTAAAACTTCAGTGGCAAGATACCGTTGGCTTCTAGGTTACGCAAGCTCCTTCCTTTATATAAGTCGTAACTTTTACTTATCGCTCACAGTAATCTTACTTCCATCGATCTCCTTTCTTTCTTAATCTCCTTCATGGCTTGGCAATAGGAATTAGTTTTATCCATGATGATTTCTCACCTTCAAGATGCAAGCGAGTCTTTGAAGAAGGATTTTATAGAACTGTATGAGCGCTCACTTTTTCCTCACCTAGGAACTTCTGTAGCTCAGCCAAATGGCGGACCTATCAAGACATAACTAGGGTAACACCCTAGGGTCAACAGCACTTTCGTAACAATGTCCACTTGGCTATGGTTATTGAAGCTTTGGGTTTGGGTCTCTGATACTATTGCGTGATGAGATCAAGGCATGTTGGGTTTTCTGAGCGGGTCTTCTTACTGCGTGTTTTCTTCCTCATCAGAAGATATGCCTTTATCCCGTTTTTGGCTTGCCTCTCAGAGGTCCTTTTAATAGGTCACCTCATACCAGTGAGATAGGTGCTGCAATAACCGACCGAATTATTCCCATAGATGAATTACCTTATACGTGTGCAGCTTGTGAGTACTGCTTTTGTGACCATATGATGGACGGGCTTATGGAAGTGTAAAAAGTTCTTCTATCTTTACTGTATATATTCCAAGAATGAATAAAGTTGAAATCTTTGTTCTTGTCTTGAGTCTTGCTCTCTTTGAGACTTTTCTTGGTGGTTAATCTTAATTAAAAATTTTCTCTTAGTCTCATATTTGTGCACCTTGCGAATTTACCCCCAGTTTGCGAGATGAGGGCATCTCGCGTTTTTCAAGTGGGAGAGAATGTAAGATTCCTCCTCAGACTCTCAAAATGTCCAGCATCTTCTCCTGTAATCAATTCCCTCTTCAGAAATGTAAGAGATCTTGTCTCTGGCTATTTTGACATAGAGAGAGAAAATATTCTAGAGAGAGAATATTCAGATTTTGAATATTTTTAGATAGAAAAATTTCTCATATTATTAAAATGAATTCCCCTGAAACAGAAATTCAAAAAGAACTTTCCAATGTGCAATTGGAATTTATTGGAAATGGGTATAAAGGACCTTAGCCTAAGGATCTAGACTTTCAGAAATTTTTGGATTATGGTCCAATTAAGGTTCCTATGGGCCAATAGCATCAATCCATGCGTAGGGAGGAGATAAATCCAATTTGTAAAAGAAGATACCCAAAAATGAGTAAATGCTCGCATAAGATGAAGAGTTGACTATGTACAAGGTTTATTAGTAAGAAACTATGAGTAATATCAAAAATATGAGATATTTTGGGTATCCAAAAATGAGTAAATGCTCACATAAGATGAAGAGTTGAAAATGTACAAGGTTTATTAGTAAAAAACTATGAGCAATATTAAAAATATGAGATATTTTGGGTATAATGATTCCATTTTGACACATATGTAAGGAAGGGGAGTCCATTAAAGGAGGTGCATATTTCACATGCTTGAATGAGTTTTAAACTCATAAAAATTGTGATATTTTTATCTCTCCTCTCTCTTGGATCAAACCAAATCAAAATGGAACCAAACCGAATCAAAAGTACTCGTGGTTGTAATAGGAAAGAGGGAGATTAGTCGGATAAGGAGATAGAGGAGTGAGAGTGAGTCTAGTCTACCCGGTAGAGACTGTAGAAGGTGGTGCATCAGTGTTGGAGTGAGAGTGAGTCTAGTCTACCCGGTAGAGACTGTAGAAGGTGGTGCATCACTATTGGAGTGAGAGTGTCTAGTCTACCCGGTAAGACTGTAGAAGGTGGTGCATCACTGTTGGATAGAGATACATGTCAAGTTTAATCACGCTCTAAGGAGAGGAACGGTACTAAATAGGGACACATGAGAGTCAAGAGGGCAGTTCATGGGAAGAGTTCTTATAAGACATTGTACTATAATATTCAAAAATGGATTGTGCCTCGTGTCATTATTGCTTTCCATCTATTTATCTCTCTGTGTTGTATTCAATCTTGTGTTAAGTCATTCCTTTCTGGATGGAATAGGTTGTCTGGAATCTGGGGATAGCCGTAGGGACTAACCTGCTTGCATGCATGCTCAATCTCCTCACACTTAGGCAAATGATAGCTCAACACTCGCACGTTGGCTTATCACTTTGGGCACAGGTGCATTAGTCGCGTCTCCTTTGGAGCAAACTAGGTGGTCTAGAACAATGTAAGTACCGCGCCCTGACCAGACACCGACACTTTTGGCGACCCTGCTGGGGGACTAGTACTCGGTACTTACATTGTTCCAGACCACCTAGTCGGCTCCTTTAGTGCCAACTAGGTGGTCTGGAACAACGTAAGTGCTGGGTCCTGATGAGACACTGACACTTTTGGCAATCCTGTTGGGGAACTGGTACGCCATGTAGGGGAGTGAGAAAATAGAGGTTAGTCCTAAGTCAATCCTACATAGTTAGTCAGAAAGTGAAGCTAGTTGGAATGAACCAAGAAAAGGGAGTGCACACATATTGGGGTTAGGAATGTTCAAAAGAGAGTCATAAGAGCACAATGGAGTAGGCATGGAGAATGAAGGTAGCTCAAATAGAGCAATGCAGTACCATTGCAGACATGCCGAAGATGTAGAGCATGAAGGACAACTGCACTGTCCAAGAAGACTAATAGAAGGGATTCCACGGCATTGGCAGCTGGAAAGACAGATTCAGGAACCATTGAGGAAATAGGAAGAAGGTCATCGGGAGCCATCAAATAGGAGGCATGAAGCTCAGGAAGGAGAAGAAATGGCAGCAGCAGCTGGGGGAGGATGTCCCTCAAGTATCCAAAATTTAAGGGCAAGAGCCAAGAGGATCTAGACGCCTACATCTTTGCCTTTGAAACCATGTTCCTGACCCCCACTAGCGCTTTTTTGCCATAAAAGATAAAGTATTTTGTGACAACATTGGGTGGAATAGCCACCAGGCACTTCCAAAAATTTGAGGAACTGAAGAAGGCCCTGCTAAAAAGATTCAGGTGTAAGGTTCCCCCCTTCCAAAATAGGGGAAACACTTAAGATAGTCCACTAAGTCTTAAGTTGGAGAAAATTTCCTATTTATCGACACCTTGACCATGCAGAGATTCAAGGATATGATTCATAGGTAATACCTAGTCCTATCCCGCAGGGGGAGCGTGATCTTCTAAAAATCAAATCACCCATAGGTCATAATTTGGTCAACTACTAGTCTTGATTCCTAGAGACAACACTTTTTTCTTCATGCAAGGCACAGCCGTTGGCCTAGTCTTCTAGAATAGAATTGCCTGAGAACCTATTTATCTAGCGTAGGGCTTTCACTTAATCTCTTGGAAAGCTACGTGACTAATCAGGTCCACCCGTCCGTAGAATGGTGCCGTCGGGGCATTCCATCCTCCCACTTTCCACCCTACTCACATGTCAATTTTGTTTTCTAATTAATTCTACCACACTGTTTGACATAAATAAACAGGTTCCTTAATTAAGGCCCTTTTCACAAAGTTTGTTAAAACAGCCCTTTGCCATAGTACAATAATGCCAAAGACAAGATTTATAAAAAAAATTATACATGAATCAATTCCATACAAGCCAAACTGGCTCTCTTATTTTTTTCCTTTATATTGGCAATGATCTAGAATTCAGCCTTCTAGCCTCTACATGCTGGGCAAAACCCTACGGGACCATAAACCTCATTGTCGCTGGCGAGGACTTAAGCCGGCCTGTCGCCCTCTCAGGCTCCATCGCTCAATCCTCCCGCCCCTCAGAGGGATGTCTTCACACTAGGGTAGGCTTATTCACCGCACTAGCCTGGGCCCTCAGAACTAGACAACATCATAATCCATTAGGAATTTTTCGGACCCAAAGAGGGCCTCTTGGATTAACTTTTGATTAGGAATGGATCAATAGGAAGAGGACTGGGTGCACATTTTTGACTTCTTTGACCCTAGGGGGCCTAGGCTTTGGTTTGCTAATGGGGCCTAATTACTACTCTTGTCCCCCTACCTCCTGGGCCCAAACTTAGAGGTCCCCCCACCTAGAATCGCGCAGATGAAAAACCCTAAAAAAATAAAAATTTTCAATTTTTTTCCAAAAGTGTGTTTTCCCTCTCAAACTTTCCCCCAACATACTCTAGGTCTGGAAAGCTCATTTTGAACCTCTTTCTTCCTCTTCTAAGCTCTCCATTGCTGCAGAAACTCCATACCTCTCAAGCTCTCCCTCCTTGTCAAGCTCCCTCAGTCTCAAGCTCCCTCTCCCTCTTTCTTCCTTTTCTAAGCTCTCCATTGCTGCAGAAACTCCATCCCTCTCAAGCTCTCCCTCCTTCTTAAGCTCCCTCCCTCTCAATCTCCCTCTCTCTCTCTCTCTCTCTCTCTCTCAAGCTCCCTCCCTCTGCAGAAACTCTATCCCTCTTTAGTTTACTCTAGGTTGAGGAAGCCTGTTCTCAAACTCTAACCCTCTTTTAAGCTTTCCACTGCTGCACTGAAAACCCTGAACTTTCTCTCCTCTCCACTCTTCTGTTGCAAAAACAAGCTTTTCTTTTCCCTTCTTCTCTTTTCTTACCACCATGGCCTCTTCCAGTAATGTGAGAAGACCTAGGGAGAAGGTGGAAGAGCTTGTGCTGCATAACACGAGATGAGAATGGAGTTTGGTCTCCAACAAGATTTAGGGTTTGGGGCTTGGGTCTACATGCAGCCAAGCTCTAAGGGACCACATCGAGTGCGTCAACTGGGGAATATGCTACATCATTGGAAGGGGCGGCTACAAGGCTTCAAGCATACTAAGAAGGAAGGACTGGTTGCCATAGTGCAACATGTGTATACCCTTGGAGACCTGTACATTCAAGGCCAACGACCAAGGTTTTCTTCAAATTGTCAATGTAACATAAACACAGCTTTAACAACATGCGAATATTGGATTTTTTGTTTCAAATTTTTTTATGATTCTCCATTTTCTTATATCTCTCTGTAGATATTTTCCCCTCTAATTATGTTGAGGAACAACCACTCCAAAGCCTCACTGGAGTTTTCTATGCTATGCATGCATCCATTGGAGAGACAATGTTTGTATCTTAAACCCCAAGTGATCTTGTACAGAGAACAATATCTTTTTCTTTTCACTCATATTTTGTAGATAAAAAACCAGGTTTATTTGGCAAGCTAGAAGAGATCCCCAACCCCCCTCTTAACAATCCCAAATGGCCCAAACCTGATGCTTGGACCATCTTATGCTTAAAGTTTAAGATGGTAAGTGATATCAAGACGTCACTCAAGTTTTCAAAGGCATCTAGGTCAGTAGGGCTAAATTGGTTTTATCCTTTACATGTTTTTGTGCACATGTTCAATTCCATGCCAATGCACCAAACAAAAATAATGTATATTTGTAAGGAGGTATGGTGTGACCTCATTCAAGGATTACTAGGAGAGGGTTGGGAGGTTAATGAGGGATCACTGGCATCAAGGTGATGTGTACAAGTGCAATGTTAGTAGATTCTACAGTGTCTTTCAGGTTCTTGAAAGCACGCTCTATTTTGTACATGCGTCTGTACTACCAAAGATGGACCACATCGCGTGCATATAATGCCCAAGCATTCATCCATTCTCTCAAGCCAGCTGTCTTTTCAAGGTCATGAAGAAATAAGTATTCTTCGCCTTCCACCACAATGGTGCTCAAGAGATTGATCTCAAGCTTTGGCAGCACGTTTCTCTCCTCGTGTGGGGAAGATGGCCCCGCATCTTCTACTACAGTGGGCTGTTCAGCTGCAGATTGTGCACCCTCTAGAAAGTGCTATGATGCAAGCTGTTCTTCTACACCAACACTCGTTCCTACTACCTTCACTTCCTTGTCATCCCTCAAATACCCTGCTAACTGCAGTGCAGGCATCTCTACCTCCTCATCCGAATCCTCATCATCTGATGAGGATGAGAAACGCAAAAGTGGCGAGCCACGAGAGGAACCTAGTTCCTAAATTGCCCTTTCCCAACCTCTGCACCTCCTACTTATTGAAGGTACAGTAAGCTCCTCCGGGGATGCAAATGTCGATGAAGCGTTCAAGGTGCTGGATGTAGGGGCGGGAATATTGTTGAATGTACTTAAGCAGCTCAACAGGCACCCATCGATCATTGGGGCAATGGGGAAAGGAGATGGATTGGGGAGCCAAGTATTTCTCCATGTATGCAATCTGCGTCTCATAATGTTGGGACGCAAGGGCGAGCGACTTTTCAAAGTCGACTTCACGAGAGAACATGACAAAGAGCTTGCTCTTGCCCGCCCACGGGGTGGTGGAGAGGAACTCACAGAAGTTGTCAAAGTGGGTAGCCATGTGAATGCAAAGAGATAGTGTGAGCTCGTGCTTGGTTTCTATCGCGTGAAAATGAGAAAGAAGGCACCTTTGGCTATTTATAATTAAAATTTAAAGTTTGGCCTTTTCACACTAGACCGCTAGACAAAAAAATTACAGTTTGCAAAAATATTAAGATTTCAATTAAATAAAGATTGGTTAAAAAAGAGCCTGCTACAAAATTACAAGCATGTCATCTAATCTAAAATTGTTATAATGTCTTCATTTTTTGCCACTTTTGTGAAATTTACCTCATGGTTATCTCCATCTCCTTGTTGACTTGAAAGCTTGTCATTGCCTTCACCTTGATCCTGAAACTCTTGCCCCTCACATGCATCAAAACAGAGGCTATTTTTCCATATACTCAGTTCATCTTCAAGCTCTTCGACATGCCTACTATGTGTTGGTAGGGCTATGCACCTTGCGCTGCTGAAAATTCAAGGTCCCCCATTTGCCATGATTCTGAGACCATGGTTGTCCCCTCCTTACGCTTCCCAATCTGTAAAAATATAGAAAGTGGCACAATAACGAGAAAGTGTAAGGGTTAACTCTAGACATGCAGTGGAATCAGATATACCTTTCTTCTTATCGACTTGAAACTTGACTCTTCCACATTGTCAAAGCCCATGATGCTAAAGTGTTGACGCAGGTTTGTTAGGCTCCAATGCTTGCTTGCTGCCACTCGCAGGTCCATGGACATGATGCTGCATTGGCGCACTATCTTGGTCGGCTTCCTGTGGATGGCATCGCCATTATCCATAGGGACTATACCCCTCAATCTGCCTTCAATCTCTTCTTTTTGAAAGCCCTCTCTAAGGTGCTCTGTGTAGCCTCTATGGCACAGAGTACTAAATGTATAGTTTTGATTTAAAAATCCCTTGCCTTCGATGTTTTTGGTTCTGGATTTAGGGGTAAGCTTCTTGCTCGTATAGGTATAGCCAAAAGCATAGGCATAGGATCCTCAAGAAATAGCCCAATCACTCCTTGAGCACACTCTACCCAATAACAAGAGAAGGAAGCTCAATATTGTAAGAAAGCTTTTGTAAAGATGATGTATCATTTCTTATTATGAATACAATACAATTTTTGCAAACTTATTTTCATCAAGTATATCATTGTTTTTTCTAGTTTGTACCATCAATGTTTTTGTGAATGCATCAGAAATGACCCTGGGAGCCTGGGGGAGTAGTGCCAGAACAGTGCGAATTTTGAGCCTGCATCGCTGCTGTAGAGCCCAAATTCGCACTGTTTTGGCACAGCTTCCCCAGCCCTTCAGAAGCAATTCTGATGCATTGGATGATAAATAATTATTTTTACACATGATTAAAGGTATTTTTATCTTGTAAATTACTGTTTCTCATAATCAATGTACTCACCTTGATTATAAATGCATCAAAAATGATTCTGAGTGGCTGGGGGAGCAGTGCCAGAACAGTGTGAATTTTGAGCCTGCACCGTTGTTGTAGAGCCCAAATTCGCACTATTTTGGCATAGCTTCCCCAGCCCTCCAGTAGCAATTCTGATGCATTGGATGATAAATAATGTAATTTTACACATGATTAAAGATGTGTTTATCTTATAAACTATTAATTCTCACAATTAGTGTACTCAACTTCATTATAAATGCATCAGAAATGATCCTGAGTGGCTGGGAGAGCAGTGCCAGAACAGTGGGAATTTTGAGCCTGCACCGCCGCCGCTGCTGTAGAGCCTAAATTCGTACTATTTTGGCATAGCTTCCCCAGTCCTGCAGGAGCAATTCTGATGCATTGGATGATAAACACTATATTTTTACACATGATTAAAGCTATTTTTATCTTACAAACTATTGTTTCTCACAATTTGTGTACTCAACTTCATTATAAATGTATCAGAAATGATCCTGAGTGGCAGGGGGAGCAGTGCCGAACAGTGCGAATTTTGAGCTTGCACCACCACTGCAAAGCCTAAATTTGCACTGTTCTGGCATAGCTTCCCCAGTCCTCCAAGAGTAATTCTAATGCATTAGATGATAAACACTATATTTTTACACATGATTAAAGGTGTCTTTATCTTATAAACTACAATTAGTGTGCTCAACTTCATTATAAATACATCAAAAATGATCCTGAGTGGCTAGGGGAGAAGTGCCAGAACAGTGAGAATTTTGAGCCTACATGGCCATTGCAGAGGCCAAATTCGCACTGTTCTGGCATAGCTTCCTCAGTCCTCCAGGAGTATTTTTGATACCTTGGGTGACAAACTGGCACATGATAGACATTCCATGTTAAACAAACATGATGACACTGAGACATTGTAAGAGAAACTTAAAATTTTACAAATGAAAGCCAGATAGCCTCTTGTTTACAAAGGGGGGGGTTTGCTTCAAAAAAAAGGTTAACATCTAAGATCTCTAGATCGTGTCTCGCTCGCCTCGAATGCACCGAGCTAGTTGCATGTCCTTGGCAGATATGGTAATCCTCTTTGCATGTATTGCAAGGAGGTTGGTGTCTTCAAAAAGCTTCTTGCAATGCTTCAAGGGCAATCCCCTGCACACGGAACTCTATTCTATATCGTTGGAGAATCTCCTTCACTGTGCAAGCAAAAGGGGCTCTTCTTATCAGCAACTCAGTGTTTCTCTGATAAAACTTGATTTCTTGTAGAGCCCTATGCCCTTGGTGCATCCTTCTCCTTGGAGCTCTCTGTGTTGTGTTAGTGCATTGGCGAGGTTGGGACTTCCTTGGCTTGAAGAGCTTGATCTTTCTACGCTTGCGGGCACTTGCAGGAACTTCTTGCAATGCTTCAAGGGCAATCCCCTGTACACGGAACTCTGTTCTATATCGTTGGAGAATCTCCTTCACTGTGCGAGCAAAAGGGGCTCTTCTTATCATAGCAACTCAGTGTTTCTCTAATAAAACTTGATTTCTTGTAGAGCCCTATGCCCTTGGCGCATCCTTCTCCTTGGAGCTCTCTGTGTTGTGTTAGTGCATTGGCGAGGTTGGGACTTCCTTGGCTTGAAGAGCTTGACCTTTCTACGCTTGCGCGCACTTGCAGGAACCTCCTCTTGGTCTCTCTCATAGTCTGAATCCTCCTCCTCCTATTGTTGTGGTACCTGTGTATCAAGTTCCTCCCGGGTAGGTAGGGCACCCTGTCCTGGTAGTGGGGTCTTGCCACCTATGGTGCTGCACAATGTAGGAATGTTTTCACCAACCCGGTCGAACTGCTCATCATTGGCCTCTCTGTCTTGATCTCTGGGGTGGCTGCATTGTGGGATCTTCTTCACAAGCTTGCTCCCACTAGAAGGGCCTGCATGTGTGTGCGCTGGTGTTGCTGTGGGAGGAGGATTGGACTCTGGTGATCCCATTGGGCGTGTCCTAGAGTCCAAGGGGTCACTCTCTTCCGTGGTGTTGCCAGTATGTGGTCGTTGGGTGCCTTGCACTGTGTTTTGTGAAGGCATGGTAACACGTGCGGTGTTCTTGGTGCGTGCCATATCCATGTACGACTATGCTAACGTGGTGATGTGCTGGTGTCCTTACATGGGTGTCTACGTAGATCTTGAGCTCAAGCTCTCTAAAAAGGTGAAATGAAAATGAAGTGAGAGAAGGAACTATTAATAGTTTTTTTAGGGGGAAAAAAAAACCTAACTAAACTTATTTTCTTAGCCTTATTACATCTAGATTTATGCTGGTACGTGCACAACCCAATGCCTCCCTTGTCTCCTCATTCGTGCACACCAAGCACCATGCCTATAGGGAGCATTGGTCTGCAACCATTCAAGCCGAGCATGACTTTTTCCAGCCTTGCATGCCTCTTGCGCAAGCTTAGATTGTTGGGCCCGCTCTCCCTAAAACCAATACCCTTCCAAAGGTTGTGCAATAAAACCAATTGAACATCTCTTGTAGATAGTTTGTACGTGTTCCTCCTACAGAAGCTCCACCTCCATGTCTTGTATTTTTGAAATAAACCCCTCTTGCTTTATAATGTGATTTCTCCATCCCTTGGGTACTCCACATGTCGAGCGATCCATACTTGTTCATGAAATACGCACCATGCGCATAAACTATGTGTTGTATACATGACAATAGAATTTAATTAGAAAAAGTCAAGGTTAAAACACCAGTTTATTATTTTACTATACAACTTACCATATAGTGTGTTACTTTACTCTCTCCCCCCCCAAGCACCTAGTACACTTTTGGTGAATTCTATGATATGTTGTTGGAATGATGCTCGTTCTTGGGCAGTTGTGCTACTTTGATTCATAATGCAAACCATGTTATTGAAACTTATCCAAAGCTGTTTGCGCATATTTACAAGAGCTGGCATTGGACAATCTACATTTGTGGTGATTGCACACAGGTCTCTCCAGAGTCCCCAAGTCTTCTTTGAATTCTCTATGTTTGCTGGCTTCTCCTAAAATCTCCTTGCCTTTGATCCAATCATGGAGACCTTTTGAGCAACCTCGTATGACATACCAGAGGCCTGCTTACTCACTCCAGTTTTCACGTTTCCGCCATGGCAGCCCAGAGAATTCAAAAGATGCTCTAATTTACCAAGGGCTGCAACTTTCCTCTCTTGTGTAGGCATTGTGAATGCATAATCACTTAAGTAATCGATCAAAGATTCTCATGAATGCATGAAGTGTGCAAAAGTGAATATTCTTTAGTGGAAAATTAATGATGGGGCTCCAATTTGAATTCCTGTTTAGTTCTCCTAGCATATCACGAGACATGACACCTTCCACCCATCTTGCATTTGGTTGTTCCTCATCTTCATCATCAGTTGACTCGGTTGGATCTACTGCATCTTCTTGTTGCTTCTTCCCTTTCTTGGGACCTTTCGAGGCATCCTTCCTAACAGAACCAAATATTAAGTAACAATGAGTGTGAATCTTAGGGCTTGTGATTGTGGCACAAAAAGTGACTATTAAAATCTCAAGTAACAATAAATAAATAAATACCAATAAAAGATATTTTTTACTTCATAAAAGGAGTTACCAGCTAATAGCACATGTTAAGTTACAAAAGGTTGAGATGATGGGAAGATAGTAAAAGAATTAAAATTTATGGAAAGGAATAAATTTTCATACATTTCAATAATGAGAGATTGACATCGAATGGAATTCATGTGTATTACATAGGGTATCTTAATAGTGCACCCCCGAGATTTACCTCTTGTCATAATCTTGCTTTGTCACATGGTAGATGTGACTCTGCATCTTTTCCTCTTCCACATCTTCAATGTTGAAGAAGTCATCAACCATCTCCTCCATTGTGAGATCCTCCACGATCTCATGTGGCATCGGTGGTGGAAGTGATTCCTCCGTGATAGAAGGGTCATCACTCATTAGCACATGAGTACCCAAATTCTCTTTGTGGAGCCTAAATTCCCTCCTCATCCACTTATAACTAAATAGTGTGGCATCGAATGTAAGATTCTATAATGGGTTGTCTCTTCGTCCTCATCCTAATATAGCACAAAGTAAAAACATTCGTGATGAAGACGAGCATAAGCTCTTCACGCAATTGTCCTCGTATTTACCTACATGCCAACCAATGCATCATGATGCCTAAGTAGGATTTGTCCCTGAGAGGAGGATCATCACTCATTAGCACATGAGCACCCAAATTCTCTTTGTGGAGCCTAAATTCCCTCCTTAACCATCCACCAGTTATAACTAAATCGTGTGGCATCGAATGCAAGATTCTATAATGGGTTGCCTCTTCGTCCTCATCCTAATATAGCACAAAGTAAAAACATTCATGAAGATGAGAATACGCTCTTCACGCAATTGTCCTCGTTTTTACCTACATGCCATGAATCGTGATGCCTAAGTAGTTATAAAACATTCATATTCATCCACATGTCCACATTGATGAAGAATCACACTGTTATTGCACATAGACACAAGATATTTTGACATAATCCTTCTCGGATTTCCTTAGGTGGCTTGGCCTCCCTCTTCATCGATGACAAAGATAACCTATCACCATCATGCGGTACCTATAAACACATCATGCCAATATGAGCACCAAATATCATATTCACGAATGAAACACTTTGTTGTGTAGAATTGTGAGCTTTTTGCATGTTTTTCCCTAGTTTTCACGGTTAGACACACGACTATGAATGGTCTTTTAATGGAACCAAGGTTGGGTGGATTTAAGGAAGTATGAATTGATGCGCTATAGCTAGAAGAAGTGAGAGGATAGTTTTTAAAAGCAATCTCAATGTAAAAAGAGATTATCTCGAATACCAAACCAACAACTCACTTGGACAACAAAACCCCTTTGAGAGAGAATGCATGGATTTACTCGAGCGGAAATAGATAGAAAAATTAGTGGTTCACGGAATGGCAAAAGAAGGTCCAAGAATGAGGACAGTGCCCGAAACCTGCATAGAACATGAGCTACGCCGATAGCTTTGCCTCCACCAACTTCATGCAAGCGTATCCACTCTCAAGCCATGATCTGTCGAAAGCTTGCGGTATGTAATCCTCCGTGAAGATGCCAAGGACACGTTCTCTAGCCTTCTCGTCGGGTATCTTGATGTGGAAATGGAACTCTTCTCTTTCGTCTTGCTCAGTAGTGCGATACCCGTGAAAATCTAGGGTCTCCAACCTTGTGCAGTGCCAGAGTATGTTTAGCATGCTTCTCTCCAAGAACACTCCCACCGGCTCGACGATCTCAAGATGCTTCAACGTCTGTGCCATGTGCACGGCGATCATTTGGCATTCGTAGTCATAGTTGGGAGTTACACAAAGACTAGTAAGGGCTTTACAGTGTTGTGCGAATGCCTCGATGCCTTTATCTGTGAGGCCATCACAGTGGGATATGTCCAGGCTTTTCAGGGCGGGTAGCATGGGAGCAACTTGCCGAGCACAGTGGTCTGAAATTTTAGTGTTCCCCGCAATGCAAAGGCGCTCAAGCGACCGCCCTCCTCTGCCAAGATGATGCCACACGCACGCACACACACACACAATTAAAAGGAAAACGCAATTATACGACAGCCTGCATTGCAATGACGCTTTTGACAAATCAAAACCTAAGCTTCTGATTTTCATCAACTACGAATGTGAATGAGAACATGACCGACCAACCTCTTGGCCACCATTCGGAGGCTTGCGCAGCCGACCTTATCCGCCTTAATCTCGCGGAGAAATTCGCCGCTTCTGCGAGCCAAAACGTTCAGCAGTCGGCCTTGGACTTGCTCATCATAGTATGAGTCCCATCCACATAGGTCGATTGTCTGCCAGTACAGAGGCTCCTTGGAGAGCTTGTACCATCGCTTACATACCAACGGCCCCGTGAGTAGCTTTTCCTCAAGATCCAACTTATTGAGAATGATGGCAACTACCTCGTCAGGGAGAAAGCCGAATGGGGATGCCGATTCTCCTTTTCCTGCTCCCCCTCCTCCCCTTTTCCTCTTCTTAGCTCCAACTACTAGGTCAGGACTGCAGTCATTAAACGGGAATCCCCTTTCTTCTCTTCTGTGTCTTGCAGCTCTTTTCTTCTGGCCCGCCATGACTAAGAAATGTTTTTTTTTCCGCAGAGGAAAGAAACGCACCGCACTGTAGGTTCACCTCACCTCCCTTGTATATATGGCTTAGCAGCTAGCCGATAATTCCATTAGGTCAAAAGGACTAGAGCCGACAACCTTTACCCACACTATTTACTAGTGTTTAGTGGATGACTTTTTTCCCTTCATAGTCATGGAATACACCCATTTCTAAGAAATTAGAAATATTGAAACTCCCTTTTCCCCTTCTTTGCTCCCATGACCGACTGCAATGCCAACAACTATGTGCACAAGTGTGTATGCATGTCGTAAAACACATGGGATTCGAAGTTGCAGAACCTAACGCTTATGCTAGCTACAAGGCATACACATATTCATTGCCAGAGTCTACAACAATAATATTACTTTGCTTTTATTTTTTTGTTGGCCATTTAGATCTCAAATGCCATCCATGGAGAGAAAGAAAGATAGAGAAAGTGGTATGTTAGATGGTGCTTGGGTAGGACCACAAATCTAATGAATGTGAGTACAAATGAACATAGTCATGTTCAAAGCATGCCTTAGTTAGCATGGAAACACTACTTCATCCCATGCTTCATGTTAACCTCTTTCCGTACACCATAGACATTTTACCCCTCACTACAAGCGCCCACCCATTGCCAGTTTTGAGGGGACACCATGCTCATAGTCATCTCGCCGTTGTTGGCAATGTGATGAAGAATCGAATCCGTCAGTTATGCCATATAGTCTTTTCCCGTGACTTTATGACTACATGGCATAAACTTGATAAAGGAAAGAAAGACTGAGTCGTCAATTAAATCAGGAGTGAGTTTAGCAGGCAGCGAAGAGGTCCATCCTAGATGGATTAAAGATCACATGGTGAATATAATGAAGCATTGGTGCAGTGAAGTTACACATAGGGTAAAGATTGTTGAGAGATGTAATCTTCGGTGTTTGAGTGTGTGGAAAAGCAACCTAGAGGTATGGTGTGTGATTATTGACCAAAAGATTGGAAAAGAGAGAGCCACATGGATGATGATGTGTAGAGTGGGATAAGACTAGAAGGCCTATATCATTGTATGGTTCATTGTGAGTGCAATAGAGATCTTGTGTTGAGTGTGCTACTCTCTCTCTTCCTCTCTCTCATGGAGTTTTTAGTGTGGTATAATCCACCTTAATCTTATGCTTAATCTTGTGTCTATCACCATGATCAATCCTGTATTAGGATTATTAAAATGGTATCAGATCTAGGTAGGCTCTTGATCATGGTGAATATTTATGTATAGTTTTCTTGGTTATGTGTTCATTTAATTAAGCATTATTTTCATTTTATTATAAAAAAAGTTAGCACACTCATTGTCATTAGTATTGCATTTGTAGAGAGATTATGCTCATGGAGATTTGGAGATTATGATGCTGCCCATGGAAGCTGAAAATGGAGATTTCAGCAAAGATGAAGTCTTGGAAGCTGTCTCATCATCAAGGAAGGTACAAATTATAGTTTTCTGCAACATTAAAGGTTGGTTTATTGTGGATTTTACATCATTATTGGTGTTGAGCATGGAAAAAATGCTCAAATAGTGAAGGGTTGCTATGGTGGGATTTGTGAATCCTACGGTCCTTGCAATATAGTGAAAGATGTGAAGTTCTTGCTTGGTTGCGCCAAAAACAAGTAATGGGCTACTGCAGTAGTCCTTGTTGAGCATATTTGAAGGGGTATGGCTATTTGGTTTGCTCATGGAATGTGGGAAATGTTGGTGAAGTCCTAGTGGATCTTCACAAGGTTTTCACCTTAGGTATCTTGTGAGAAATCCAGCTTTCGGAGAGCACCCTTGGAGCAGTTTGCTTAAGAGAGAAGTTGCCTTGAAGGATTCCTTGTCAAGTAAAGATGAGCTCATTTGGGAGCTTGTGAATGTTAAAATGCAAGCAAAGTGATGAGCTATGGTGGATCAAATACAAGAATCAACATCATTAGCAAAGTGATTAGATGATGATTAAGACAAGATTAGTGAGTAATTAACTGATAGCTTAATGTAGGCATGGATACTCAAAAACCAGCAAATACTCATTAGGCCAATGCCTCAATTCATAGAGTTTACATCCACAAGATGCCAAGCATCTAATCCCATTGATGTCTCCTTAATTCACTCCATCTCTTTTGCTTGATTCTCTCCACCTCTTCACTTTTCCTAGAATATCGCCACACATCCTAGAACTTCTCATTCTACCCTTTATTCTCTCCTAGTAGATACCTCTCACCTTTTGACTGCTTCTCACTCATTTACAGACTCTCTTTTATAGCCTCTTGCTAAGGTCTTATTCCCGCACACACCCATTCACTTGTATATTTCAACACCTCCCCTCAAGTGAATAATCCTAGCACACCTGGACCCTATACCAAGTTTCCCTCTTACTTGGTAGCCCGCGGCCAGTTCCTCAAGTTCCTAACTCATAGTCCTTGACACACTCTTTCTCTCTATGTGTCGAAGGCTACTACAAGTGCCCGTGACCTTGACAAAAGTGCTCACACATACATCTACCACATGGCCTACATCATCGGTGGCTCAGAGGTGGTTTTACTCTGTTGGGGTAGGTTACATTAGGTTGTGGGGTTTCTCTCTCAAAAAAGAATATCTGACTCCACTTCCTTAGGAGTCTCCCATGAAGTTTGTTGATGTCATTCCTTCTTCTCGGGTTTGCTGTAGTAGCAGTCTCTTACCACCATGTGTCCTAGCTTCCCATAGTTGTGGCAAGTGAAGGTCCTTCCTCCTCCCCTACCTCTTCCTCGTCCTCGTCCTCATGATAATCCTCCTCGACTGGTGAAGAATGCTTTTTCCTCTCCAGCTGTCAGGTCCACCCCTTTCTTCTCTTTGACCTTGGTCTCTTGCTCTAGTAGAGCTCCTTCTATCTCATGTACATTCTTTAAGGTTGCCACAATGTTTTCATATTCACCTTTGTCCACACTCTTCAGAAGCAATGCTAGTGCCTCATCATCCTCTACCTTCTTACCAATGGCTGCTCCCAGTTGTTGCTTAATGCTTTTGTATTTGTTCAAGTGTGTGATTAAAGGTTCACTTTCCTTCATATCAAGTTTGTAGAATTGCATTAGCAGATTTATCTTTGAATTTTTTGCTTGAGTGCCAAATAATTTATTCAGTTCATCCCATGCATCTTATGCCCATTGATATTCATGTGATGTGGTGAATGATTTCATCATTTAAACTGAGTGCAATGAGTCTTAATGCTTTCTCATTCCTACTCTTCCACTCATTTTTCCCAATCACCTCTGGGCATTCATCTCTTCCCTCAACTAGCCCCCATAGATTTTTCCTCATGGGCAAATACATGGTTTTTGTTTGCCATGTATAAAACTGCTCCCCATTAAATTTAGCTATTTCTTGTGCCGTGCTCATGTGATGATGTGAAGGGGGTCTTACCTCTTGATCCAATACAAGGTTTAAGGGTAGTGTCTACTCTTTTACAACTCAAATTTGGTGTTTAAGTGACGATTACAACACATTTATCAGCATAAATTCACCAAAAATTACATAAAGCCAAGGGTAACAAATCTGTGCTGAATGGTTGGAGTATCAAACCATTCCGAATTGCAATCTGAAGTGATAGGGATATGTATCAGATAACCAATGGTAAATTTGAACCCTCAATTGCACCAAAATGTGTATGGGATATGTATCAGATACCCAATGGTAAATTTGAATCCTCAATTGCTCTAAAATACAATGATTAGTGTTGATTAATCATTGATTAGCAAAATAATTCCCTGTTTTGTGTGCAAAAAATAGAGTGTGCGGTGTTAGATATCCGTAACGCCGCTACGGGCGTTACCACAGGAGGGGACGGCCTCTGGCTCACCACCCAGCCATAGAGGAAGAATGAGGATTGCCCCTCATCCCCCAGGCTATATAGTGTGTGGCCTGCCATCCACACTAGCCTGGCCGCCCATGACTCCGCATGGGCGTCCTCTCCCACTGAACCCCGGACATGGCCATCCGGTCTGCCGCCGTCGGTCAGGCGTTACAGCCTACGTGA
Organism: Cibotium barometz; assembly: GCF_041138505.1. NCBI lineage: Eukaryota > Viridiplantae > Streptophyta > Polypodiopsida > Cyatheales > Cibotiaceae > Cibotium > Cibotium barometz. The sequence goes on along the minus strand of NC_141076.1, from coordinate 33,406,978 downwards.
CATTACCCCCCTTAAGAAGAGTTTTCGTCCTCAAAAAAAACTGGGAAAACCTTTTGGAAATTGCACTACGGCGTTCCCAGGTAGCTACCTCCTCATCCCTATCTGTCCATTTAACAAGTACCTCCTGGTACACTTTATGTCGGGTTTGTCTGTCACGATACTGGAGAAACTGCGTTCTCTAACCCGTGAACTGATTTCTTCAGTTTACTGACATGGAAGACAGGATGGACTTGAGAACTCTCCGGTAACTCAAGTTTATATGCTACATCCCCAATCTTCTTAAGGATTTTAAAAAGACCACAATATCTCGGAGAAAGTTTATCACACTTTCCCGTTTTCATGGTTTCTGACTGCGCAGGAACCTTGAGGAATACAAAGTCACCTTCTGCAAAGGTCACCTTTCTACGTCCTTTATCCGCATAAGTTTTAGCGCGATCCTGAGCGCTACGAATGCTCTCACGTGCGGCTCTGAGCATATCATTCATATCTTCAAGGAAATCCTTGAGAGATTGAATCTTCTCCTTTTCTAGGCCTACAGCCATCGGAGATCTCAGCTGGAATCCATACATTAACATGAATGGTGTAAATCGCTGAGTGTTTGGAGCTGTTATAGACAAACTCCAATAAGGGCAAGTACTCTTCCCAATTAATTGCTTCTTACTAACATAAGAACGCAACATATCCTCTAGAATTTGGTTAACTCTTTCAGTTTGACCATCAGACTCCGGATGATCTGCTGTACTCATACTCAGAGTAGTATCCAACTTTTTGAAGACTTCCCTCCAAAAATGACTATTGAACTTTTCTATCTCTATCCGACACTATATCTGCGGGCAGGCCATATAGCTTGTAGAGATGTTCAATAAAGAGTTTTGCCAACTCTGGTGTTTTAACAGTTTTCTTCGTGGCAATAAACTTTGCCATTTTAGTTAACCTGTCCCCACTACCACCCACACCGAGTCATTCCCTCAACTCGTCTTGGGTAAACCGGTAATGAAATCCATGGAAATGCTTTCCCATTTCCCTTGAGGAATCTCCAGCAGATGGAGTAGTAGTCCTCCAACCTTAAGACGTTCATGTTTATTGACCTGGCACTTACTGCATTTCAGCACATAAGTCTGGACGTCCTTAAACAAACTAGGCCAATAAAACTGTCTTTTTACTAGTGCATAGGTCTTCTGAATCCCAGGATGACCCGCACTTGGACTATCATGACTTTCTTTAAGAATTTGGGCCCGAAAGTCACCAATAGTTTGTACACATATTCTACCCTTGTAGAGTAAGTACCCGTCGTCAATGGAGTAATTAGCATATTTCACCCCCGACGAAGTTTATCACTCCCCTTTGAAGCCGTGGCAATCAAAGGTGATGAAGGGCCTATGTCAGAGCTCTCCGGCTCCAAACTATACCCAGAAGACACGGCTAGTCTCTCCGGACTAACTCTCGCTTCCCTTCTCGTTGCACCTTCGGCCAGTCTCTCCGGACTAGCAATCCGTGCCAACGAGGGAGGTGGTCGCGTCTGTGAAGAAGTGCGTACGCATACAGCGCGCCAGACCTCTGTAAAAGATGGATCATGCTCACATAAACCACGTAGTGACTCCAAGAAATCATTCTTGAAGACTGTGAAACTAAGTTCATTAATCTATGGCATGTGACTAAGTGCATCTGCCACCACGTTATACTTACCTTTCTGGTAACGTATCTGAAGGTCAAACTCCTGTAGAATCTCTGCCCATCGAGCTTTTCTACCCTTCAGTTCATTTTGACTTGAAAGCCATTTCAGACTTTCATGGTCCGTCCGGACCTCAAAAGTAGCACCATATAAATAGTGTCTCCACTTTTTCAGTGCATGAACTATCGCTAGTAACTCTCGCTCGTAAGCCGAGTAGTTACGCTACGCACGATCTAACTTTTTACTCTCAAATGCAATTGGGCGATGGCCTCATTACTAGCGTCTGTTTAAAACAAACGGCTCATTTGGATCGACAATAGTCAAAACAGGTGCAGCTGCTACGGTCACCTTGAGCTTATCAAAGCTCTTCTGTTGGGCTCCCCCCCCAGCAGACCGGATGGCCATGTCCGGGGTTCAGTCGGTCTCACAGGCGTTACAGCCTACGTGACATGCGGGGAGGCCAGATCTGGGGCCTTAGAGTTCAAATGAGCTCAACTCATTTCAAAGGCATCAATAGCAGTTACTCTAGTAGAGGATCAAGCCAAGAAACAAAAGATTTGACCAAACATTGAATGCGTAATCTCTGTTTTACCAAATTCACTTGCAGATTTGATACGGAGCTTCATGCCACTTCTCCTTGAGGAATTTCACAAATCTGACATCACCAGCATGTAGAGAACCCTTAAAAACCCTTGGGGCTAAGAAGAATTATACCAATTGCTTCTCTGTAAGTGTAGATGTGAGATTTTCTCCATAAATGAAGCGCCAGTGAATTCGCTATTTTCTACAGCTCCCGTTGGCGGTTCGGCGATTTGTCTTGATGAGCCGGTGCATGGGTAGCCTGGCTAGGTGGGGCTAAGAGGCTATTGTGCGTAATGTTAAGCCTGGAGGGAGATCAAGTCCCTCCACTAGCTGGGGGTGCAGAAAGATGTTGAAAATAGACTAAAAATGAGATTATCTACACTAATTAAGATTAATAGGATGATTAGCTAGATAATTAGGCTAAAAAATTGGATGGATCCTAAGCTTGGCTCTGATATCATGTTAAAATGCAAGCAAAGTGATGAGCTATGGTGGATCAAATGCAAGAATCAACATCATTAGCAAAGTGATTAGATGATAATTAAGACAAGATTAGTGAGCAATTAACTGATAGCTTAACGTAGGCATGGATACTCAAAAACTAGCAAATACTCATTAGGCCAATGCCTCAATTTATAGAGTTTACATCCACAAGCTAATTCTACTAATCTCTCCTTGATTCACTCCACCTGTTTTGCTTGATTCACTCCACCTCTTTTGCTTGATTCTCTCTCCACCTCTTCACTTTTCCCAGAATATCTCCACACATCCTAGAACTTCTCATGCTACCCTTTATTCTCTCCTAGTAGATACCTTTCACCTATTTCACTACTTCTCATGCTACCCTTTATTCTCTCCTAGTAGATACCTTTCACCTTTTCACTACTTCTCACCTATTTACAGACTTTGTTTTATAGCCTCTTGCTAAGGGCTTGTTCCCGCACACACCCATTCACTGTATATTTCAACAGTGAAGACCATGGAAATGGCTATGCAAGACCTCATTTTGGAGGTTTGAAGAGGCAAAGGTACTTCAATAACTAGAGGCTATGCAGAGAGTAGCGCCTAAGAAGGTAGAAGATATAGTTATATGGAGCTACATATGTAGAGCTCAATCAAGGGCTCATAATGGCCATATTGATGGCTATGTTTGAGACAAGAATATAAAAGTCAAGTGGAGCCCACATGAGTAGCCAAAGAGATGGCTACAAATAAAAATCTATCCAAAGGTTAGTGAATAAAAGCTCATGCATAAGGAATTGGAGGCTCGTGAACCCTCTAGCGTGCAAAGAGAAAGTTGCAAGTCATGCAACACATATTAGAGAAGCAACAGCAAATAGAAGATTTTGCATGCTCACATAATCTCGACTATGATGGGCCTACATATTTGTAGCAAGAGGAGTAAAAGAGAAAGATTTCAAAGCTTGCATATATGCCAATGGCACAGAGAATTGTAGAAAGAAATGAAAAACAATGGTTCACATAGTGCAAGCATGGAAACTACATTTGGCAGCAGGTTAACAATCTGACTGAGGGGAGAAGAACTTGATTGGAGGATCATGTTTGTTTGGCTATAAAAAAAAAAACATAGAGCATGAAGGATGAGAAGCATAAGTGAAGTAGATCAGGCTATATCGTATAGTTTGTACAGAAGCCTCACCATGAAAGCTTGAAAAGCTACAGGTCTCAGTGAATAAGGCGACATAATTTGAGAATTTTTTTCTCCATTTATTGCACACTGTACAACATTGAGGTCGCCATGAAAACCCAGAGTTAGATTTAGCTAAAGTTAAGCTTGAGGCTTGAGCTATAGAGGAGAGACTTGAGAAATGGAGGAAAAGCAACATGCAAGAGAAGTGTAGTAGTCGGTGAAGAAGAAGATGGTTGCAGAGTCACACAGCACATAGAGAGGGCCCAATTTTTGGCGTGTAGCACTGAAGAACGTTTGACACAGAGTACCAGAACTTTTGACGTGTTATGACTTGTGAGAAAGTTGAAAAGATTCATTTGAAATAAATTAAAATGTCACCTAAGTGCTACTGTGTGACCAAACTGGTGCTAATGCGTGACCATAAGTGTACGCATCTAAGTGCTAATGTGTGACCATACCCAAGCTCAAGAAGCTTAAAACGAGAAGTGTATTCACCCATGGTATGAGGTTTTCCTGCCCAATCTCACCAAGAAGCTCAAAATGGTTTTGTAATAGTGTGCATAGGCAATGCACATGTAAGGTGCGCATAGGTTGGTTCCCACCCGAACTTCTATGTTCAAATCAAACTTAGTGGTTCTGCCTGTGAGTGAGTCGACTTAAAATGGACTCGGTGTCTAAGATGGTAGACATGCGCACACGCGTTCGTTGGCTAAAACTTTCACATTGAGTGGAAGTGTTGAGAGATGCGCTGCATTTGGCAATGCTACATTGGTGTTATGGGGGTAATGGGTGAGTTGTAGAACACCTCGATTAAGAGGGGATGTTGAGAGATATAATCTTTGGTGTTTGAGTGTGTGGGAAAGCACCCTAGAGGTGCAAGATATTGTGGTAAGATAAGAATTTCACATGTGATATTGTATGGTGTGTGATTATTGACCAAAAGACTAGAAAAGAGAGTGCCACATGGATGATGATGTGTAAAGTGGGATAAGGCTAGAGGGACTATATCATTGTATGGTTCATTATGAATGCAATAGAGATCTTGTTTTGAGTGTACTATCTCTCTCATGGAATTTTAGTGTGGTATAATCCACCTTAATCTTATGCTTAATCTTATGTCTATCACCATGATCAATCCCATATTAGGATTGTTAACAAAGATAGGGGGAGGAAAGCCTTGACAGTGTGCGTAAGAGATTTGGGATGAGGAGTGCAGGAAGCACAATGCAAATCCCCACATGTATAAGCAGCACGATTAGGCTCATCCAAGCGAATGGAGAGCATACGGAGCTCCCATCTTGGGAGTTGTGGCTGGGACGCTTTCGACACATACTTTGTAAGCATTAATAGTACACTCACTCACTTTTGTTGGCATAATGGGCATCTTATTTTTGTTAAGTATTCATGCATCATACTAGTGGTTAGTCATGCAATGAATGATGTGGAGGAAAGGTCTGCCTAAAAACATGGCACATATGCCCTCCTCGAGAAACTTGAGTGAGAGGGCATCAACATCAAATGGATAGATGTGGTCAATATGGTAAGCCTCTACATTTTTCAACCATCAAATAGTTTTTGAATCACTTGCCATTTTTGAGTTTTTGTGTTATGAATATTCTTTGCAGGGAACAATGCCAAACCCTAAGGCCACCCGCCGATGATTAGGGTCGGCCTTGCATCCTAGGCGCTATGTAGAAGAGCAATGCCTTTAAATACTTTTTTGTCAGCTCCATATGTTTGAGCATATATTATAAAAAGAAATAAATAGAAACTATGTAACTTCTTCTTAGTAATAAAATTTTTTGTGACCTTTGAGTACAGATGTTGTAAGTACACTTAAATACTAACAGAGTGATGCATTCAGCTCTGCAGAACTACACCTAGATATACCATTATGCCAAAAAAAAACCTATATCCATCAAAGTATTAGTCGATATAGTGGTTGAAATACGCGTTGAAGTATAGGTCGATATAGTAGTCAAAATACGCATCGATAGAAGTGTCAAACAGATTGTCACAAAATTATAAAATATTTCAACTGTTTGCTACAACATGCATTTTGATGCTTCTTTTAGCACTAATTCCAACAAATATTTTGACGGTTTTATATCGATATTTCAATTGTTTGCTACAACGTGTATTTTGATGCTTCTTTTAGCACTGATTTTGGTAAATATTTTGATGGTTTTATATCGATGCTTGTATCGATGTGCATATTGATGCTTTCGGAGTCTTTTGCATGCTTATTTTTGTCAAAAAAAATACCACAAACAAACCCGCCTATAATAGTTCCCTAGGCATTAATCTCTCCATACCAGAAGCTCACTTAGCTTCCTTGAGGACAAAAAGGAACCATTGGGGGAGATTTCATATCAGCCATTTGATGGATCAGCTTTAGATCAAAGATCACAATTTTGAAAAACAAAACAGAGAATCTAAGAACCACATAGAAGAACTCTTTATCCATTACATGTGGATGTGTTTTCACTATAAGGATACGGCTCCATCTCATTATGAATTTCTCATGCTTTCTTACGTTTTTGGATTTGCTATCCACACATGGGTGTTGTATACATATCAACACATGTAATGCCCATATTACCAAAATGATAAGAACTGGTGTTCCCCCTCTTCTGGAACTTGTCTTTAGTTATTTTTCTTCAAAAAACTATCAAAAGGGAAAGAAAGGGGTGCCTCCTAGTATTTGTCCTTCTTGCCAAAATCAACTCCATGATTCTAGCTACCTATCTGCATACAATCCAACTTGGCATCTAATGTGAATTCTTACTTGGAGAGTTAACATCCTATGTGTACAACATATGCCAGCTCATCCCTACATTTCATGCTCACTTATATTTTTTGTTGAATCTAAATTTATGCACAGTCTTTTGACATTGGCAACCCTAATTTATTTTTGGTTTTAACCTCATAAGTTGTTAGTATTGATATGGCTAGGCTCCTTAAAGTCCATTTCAAGCCCTCAGATTATATCAGATTCGTTGATGTTTACTATATATGGCCTAAATTGAAAACTAGTGATCTCTATGTTTAAATGATGAAGACCAAATGGAATTACCTTTGGTATAAGTGTTCTCAAACCTTTGGAGAAGAGCCCTATAAGATCACATTTGATTTTTTTTCAAGATCTTAGTTTTAAACCCCTAATTTCTAAATTGTACTTGAATTGTACCTGTTCTAATTTTTTGGATTGTTCCTGCCCTTCTTTTTGCTCTGCTCTTGGCATACCTATTGTGGAAACTTGAAGAAAAACTTTATATATATAACCTACCTTGTAGTCAATACTATTCTAGTGGGGAAATCCATTTATGTCTTTGGCACCTATTTACCTAAAAACAAAGGGCATATGCACACCATGTACATCATTCAAAAGGATTAGATTTTCTTGCATCATTTAGCCCACCCCCTTGATTAGGGACATTCATTTCCCTAATTGTTGATTCTTATTTTTTTAACCTCATAACTTCCACATGGATCAAAGATGATAATTCTCCCTCTACTCTTTCCTTCTGTCCAGCTAGTATAGGCTCCATCAAAATACATGGTATATGCATCATGTAACTTCAAATCCTCTCCTTTAAATGGTTCTTTATGATACTTGTATGTTGGAATGTCACCAAGACGGGCTCTTGTGCTATCTTCCACCATGAAAAGTATAATGAAACTGCTCAAGCTCTATGATCCATTTAGCTACTTTAGATGAAGTGTTCATGTGTTGTGCCACATAAGGAAATGTAGATTCATATGTGATGACCACAAACTCTCTAGGAAGAATATAAGATCTAAATTTAAGATTAAGTGTTCATGTGTTGTGCCACATAAGAAAATGTAGATTCATATGTAATGACCACAAACTCTCTAGGAAGAAAATAAGATCTAATTTTTTTCTAATTGCAAAAATTAGAGATAACATCATCTATTCCACTTCGGAATACTATCTTTCATTAGTAAGAAGTACTCTACTTGCAAAGTAGATAGGTATCATGTACCCTTGCTTTACATCCTTTTCATTATCATTTCACCTACTAAATCAGATCCTATGCTTGGCCTTATGTAGAATATGGCATTCTAATCAGGTGGCATGATGGTAGGAAGAGTAGTTAACACCTCTTTAACTTGCTTGAATTGGTCTTCTTCATTATCTCCCGAATGAAAGCTTTCAAAATACACCATTTGTTGAAGTTGAAAGACTAGTCATTAGGAAAATTTGGGCTCATTTTTGGGCCCTCTAAGGAATGCCACATCATCAAAATAGAGCCATGGTAAATTTTTATAAGTCAACTCCAATTTTTCCAGAGGTTGTATATATAGAATCTAATCTTCAAGATCTTTCCATTGATATATAACATGATGGGGTTTGGACATGACCCATGGAAGATGTACCAAAAGTAGGTTCAAAAGTGATGATGTGGACCTTACGATAGCCTTTAAACTTGATTTTGAGTAAAATGGTATATCTTGAGCTTAGCAACTCCAAATGTTTTGGAGTTTGAAATTATAAGATCTACTTTTCATGATCTTTCTAATGATATGTCATATGATGGGGTTTTAACATAAGGTAAGAAATGTTCACCGACGACCCCCATTTTCAAGGCAAAGATGGCAAAAAATCCCTTAGAGGGCTAAAAAATGAGCCCAAATTTTCCCTAATGTGAGAGAGAAGATATATAACCTTGCCATATATTTTATCTTTTGAAGAAAACTCATGGCCTATTTGGTTTATCTAGAAGAAGGCATATTAATTAAAGCTTTCATGTTTTCCATATCAAGTTCCTCCGGGGGTTCACTATATGTAAACTCTCTATATCACGTGCGTTCAAGGCCTAATTGAAAAAACCCTTATCTACAAAATTTTCATGAATAAAACACACCCTTTTTCTATTCAATCTAAAAATACCCCCTTTAAATGGTACCCTTAGGTATGTAAAAAATGTGTAAAAAAGGGATCTTAAAAACCCCTTCTGAACCCACGTGCTATGCTTACATATTTATGAGTGACCTCCTCGAGTCAGGTTCTATCCCTTGTTCAGACACCACATACCCTAATAACTGTTCCAACCTTCTAAAACTTGTTTCCAACATGACATTTTTAAGGATTCAACTGACCTCTCATAAACTAATCTAACCTTCTTAAGCCTTTTCCACCTTCTCAAATAGTGTATACCTACTACTATATATACAAAAATCATCCATGAAGACCCTTATAGAATCTCCAAAAAAGGCTCAAACACATGATTCATAAACCTTTGAAAGGTAGTAGGGGAATTTGTCTATCCGAAAGACATTACGCTATACGCAAAGCATCCCAAAGGGGTCACAAAGGCTATATTTTTCTGATCTTCTTCAGCTATTTTGATCTAAAAATTGCCAAAGTATTTAGGACAAAAAAATAGAGCTCATTATGTACAACCTCATTTTAGTATTTCAACCTGAAATGGGAGAGGGAAATTATCCCTCTTAGTTGTTGCATTAAATGGATTAAAGTCCACATATACACTCGATTTACCATTCTTTTTTAGTGTTATGACAATAGGAGATACCCATTCCGAATTTTCTATAGGATATATGAATCTAGAAAAAACTAAAAATTTGTTCACTTCCTTCAATAGAGTCTCATACTAAATGACTCTTAAGCTCTTCAATCTTTCAATAGCATACTTGGATGGTATTAAAATTCATGAACTCCTCTGATTTCAATATATTCAGTAATAAATAAATATGGGAACTTTTTAAGCATGGCTAGGCATTGTTCCTTCTCCTATGGACCAAGATCTTTGGAAATAATCTTTTGAATTCTCTCTTCATGCTTGATTTGTGAATTTTTCCTACATTTTGAATTTTGAATTTTCTTGAATCTATTGTTCCAGTGTTGGGTCCCCTCTTTCCTCTTCTTTACATAGAGTTATACCGTATACTTTAGCACTACTAACCTCTTCATTTGAAATGGTAGATTCATCCTCATCAATAGTGATGTATTTAGTTGTACTTTCTTCATCCACTATAGTCTCATAGTTCATCTTAACCTTATTTCCCTGCTTCATATCATAGATGACTGGCATTCCTTTATTACCTTCCATCTTTGGCTTGTGTAGTACAAGTAAACCTGCTACCCATTTTTGGATAGCCCTTATCATGGCTATCAACCATGGCCTTCCAATTATGATGGGGTAGCCATGTCCATTTGTTGGCATCACATACATATCCACTTCATATTCTATACCACATATTGCAATTTTTAACTCCAACACACCTTACCCTAGAAATACTGGCCAACTTGACTTTGAATGGAGAGGATAAGTGTGTATTCAAACCAAGTTTATGCATGGTATCCTCAGTCATAATCCTCACCTGTGCTCCATCATTTATGTAGACCTTTGAATTCCTATGTCCTTTTATCCATGCATCCAAGGTGGGTTCCACATCATCTTGTGGCTTGACTTTATTTAGATTGAGTGAACAATTCTCTAATTCTTGGGAAGTTTGATGCTAACAACCGTACTCCATTGCCTTCTCTTCTTTGGTGCTAAGTCCAAAAGTTAAGACCATGTTATGTTTAGTCCCTTTCCTATGTTGAAGTCTTCCAAAACGTTATAGGATTTCTCACCATGTCCTAACGTAAAATCAACAAGGGTCACCTTCCTTCAGATCCTCTTCTTCTTCTTACTTGTTTTGGTTCCTCTTCCATATCCACTGTTTGAGGCTTTGTCATTCTTTCCCTATTTCCTTCTTATACAAAGTCTTCAAATTTTCCAGTTCTGTCTCCTTCTTTATAATTTGATTTAAATTTCCTCTTTTTCACTCACATAAGATTAGGCTCTTCATCTCTTTTTTCATCATCTTCTGATTGAGATTTCTAAACCTCTATAATGTTGATGTTTCTATTAGGTCCTTGAATTGGTTGAATAGGTAGATTTACTAGGGTTGGTGCTCCTAATTCCATAGGCCTTATTTCTTGCATAGGTGGTGGGGGTATCCCACCCTCTTGACAAAACACCCTTCCTTTTGTAAATATGGTTGGTTTGATTGGGTAGTAATAATTCTTCCCGGATCCCCTCCAAGATAAGGAAAATTGATAATTCTATGACCTCATTAAAATTGTAGCATACATATACCTATTTCTACCTCTCCTAATTAGTCTATTTGGTTCCCTTGTTGATAGACCAAACCTTGCATCATATGAAGATTTGATAGCTTCATCAAAATTATGAGGAAATGTAAACTCTGTACCTTACTTTTTAGAATTAGATGTAGTCCTATGATTCTATCTTCCCACTTCCCCCATAGGAAGAGACCCTAGGAATCTATCTTCCCACTTCCCCCATAGGAAGAGACCCTAGGAATCAATCTTCTAGTCTCCCAAGTCTCTCAAACCACAAGAAAGGTAGGACATCTTCAACTCATGGTGATAGACTCTAGTAGGTAATCACTAGGTGGCTTGGATCAAAACAAACTAAAATGTTTTTTTAGGAAATGAAAACTAGGTCCTACCCAACATCTCTTATCTCTCTTTACCACTCAAAAAATCCCATATCATATCACATGAAAAGAACTAATTAAATCAAAAAATGATTCAAACACTTGTAGAGAGAAATTTAGAAATTCAGGAAGATGATATTCATATATGATCTATTTTACAAGCTTGCGCGGCTGTAGACTCATGAAAACAACAAAAAAGAAAGTTTTATCTTTAAGAAGACTCTCCAACTTAAATCAACAGTGTAAATCTTAATTTTGTAACTTGGAACTTCTTGAATTACTGTACAGTCACCTGGTATCATCTTTTCTCAAGCATACCAAAAGCTCACTAGCTTCCTCCTCGAGAACCAGGGAAGCATTGGGGGAGATTGCAAATCGTCAGCCACTTCATGGATCAACTTCATATCGGAGATCAAATGTTCATAGAAAAAAGAGAATGTCTTCTACCAAAACATGTCAATGTGTTTTCTCTATCAAGATTGGCTTCCTCTCATTCTGAATTGCTCTCCTTGACTTGTAAAAGTACATGCTTTCTTAATTTTTAGAATTTTCTATCCACACATTGGTGTTATACACATGTCAGCAGGTAGGTGTGATACCCATATTGTGAAAATGATCTAAACTTGTGTTCCCCCTCTTCTAGACTTCTACTTAGATATTTCTCTTCAAAAGGCTCTCGAAAGGGACACCTAGTGTAATTTCTTGTTGTCTCAGTGGTTCATACTCAACCACTTGTTCCAAGATCGGCTCTACGTTAGCTTCAGGCTAAATGTACAGCTAAAGCACCTGATGAAGGAAACAAAAATGAGCCTAGCACCTAAGCGTTACAAGTCATACACCATAGGGGAATGCAAGTTAGTGTTTGATAATGCCAAACGTAACCCCGCAAGTGAAATTGGAGGAGTCTAACAGGCTACAGAGGTCAAAAAAGTAGACTTGGCTGAACCAGGGGAAGCTCCTAAGCCTGTCTACATTGCCAAAGGCTTAAATCAGGCTGAGGAGGCTGAACTTGTAGCTCTCCTCAAGGAGTATAGGGATTGCTTTGCATGGACATAATACCATGATATGAAGGGAGTTCCTATAGAGGTGGTTCAGCACACCATCCCCATGGTACCCAAAGTTAAACCAGTCCAACATCGACCCTATCCAATGAATCCCAAATATGCAAGCATTGTCAAGGAACATATCGATAAAGTCATTGAGTGTGGATTCATGTATGAGATTGAACACTCAGAATGGGCCTCACCCATTGTGGTTGTGCCTAAGAAGAATGGAAAACTTAGAGTGTGTGTTGATCTCAAGAAAGTGAATGCTGCCATGCAGAGGGCATTAGAGGAAATTCGGGCTCGAAATGGGCCCATTGAAATAATATAAGGCCAGCCAATGAGAGTGCTTAGATTCTAGATCTTGGATCTTTTTTGTCAAAGTGGTCCCCACAATTTTGAGCTCAAAAAAGAGGAATAAAATATATTGGCATAAAACTAAAAAATAAAAGAATTTCAGGCCTCAATACCACCTACCAAAATGTATGTCAGAAGGAATAAAAAGAGGCCAAAATGATTGAAGTCTAGTATGATTGAAGAATTTATCCACAATTTGAACTTAGTTTTCTTCATTTCCCGCCTCTCTTACAATGTCAGTTATTTATGTCGTATCTGGTTCATCTCTTCTTCTTCTCTAAGACTCTTTTTTTTCCATCTTAATAATCTGATAAACTTTGTCAAGCTATGTTTGCTAATCATGATTTCTTTGTGATTTTATTTTGTTTGTTATGTTCAGTAACCCTCTGACCATGATGTCATTTGTGAAAATTTATAGGGTTATTTGTCAACTCGACTACAAGGAAAATGAAGTGCAAGGTTCACAACATTTCTTTAAAGTTTTATTTTTGATATTTAGATTGTAGAGCCCAATGAAATGGTAATAATGTTCTATTTTCCCTTTGTAGATGAGTTCTAAGAGAAAACACATCTGCAACCTTGAAAGTGTGGAGCTTTTCTAACAGGAAGGATGCTGATGGTGGCAGCTAGATCCCTTAGTGGTTTAGGAAGTCAAATTGGATCACGCAATGAGACCTAGCACTCAAGGAGCATTGAAGGTAAAACAAAAAGACAATGGTGATCCCACAAGCATTGGAAAGATAGGATCATGGAGTTCTGTAGGCGGCCAAATGGTGTAATCGAGGTCCTTGTGTAGCATGTTTATATGCACATAGACATAATGCTACATCACCACGATGAAAGTACAAGATCTAAGATAAAAAATAAGATTAAATAATTATTCTTTATTTTTTGTATACTATAACTAATTGTTTTGTGCTCTATAGCTAGGCATTAAAATTTTCTTACAGTTTATATCCATCGAATATGGAGGAGTAGCAGAATGTAGACTGCATCAATGGGAGAATCAATTTCTTCCATATAGAGATAGGCAAATTGCTATATGATAACCCACCTAGCCATTTACCAGCATAGGGAATCTTCTTTTATAATTCCATGTATGTTTTGGCTAATGCAAACAATAATGTTGGTAGACTAGATTCTATCCCACTACCACCATTGTCTAGCCAAGAATGGGTTTGTTCTTGCACATACATCATTGCAGTATACAAGAATAGGATAAGCACAGATATGCATGCAGTAATGAAACCATCAACAAGCACTATGGACGTCCATCTAAGTTGGTTTATACCATTTAGACCTTTGCATAGATGTTAGCATCATGTGAGGGTGTCAAGAGAACAAAGTTAACATATCAAATGAGGTACCTTGATAATGATTGGATGAACCAATTTTTGGGAGATGGATGGGATGTAAAGAGGACCTCCGTAAAAGAGCCATTGAATACAAAGTAACAATGCCAGATGTTACATTCACGTGCAATTAAGACATAAAGTTTGTTTATGTTTATGTTTATGTTTATACATCCCATCCATCTCCCAATTTTTGGGAGATGGATGGGATGTAAAGAGGACCTCCGTAGAAGAGCCATTGAATACAAAGTAACAATGCCAGATGTTACATTCAGGTGCAATTAAAACATGAAGTTTGTTTATGTTACATTCAGGTGCAATTAAAACATGAAGTTTGTTTATGTTACATTCAGGTGCAATTAAAACATAAAGTTTGTTTATGTTTATAGAAAAATCTATTAGGGTGACATTCGTTACGTTTTAGCATTGATTGTTTTTATGTGATGAGGTATTCCATTGGGAGGCAAACATTATGCATGTGATTTCCTTACAGTGTGGTAAAGCTTGGATTAAGACATGCGTGATGGAACTCTCTTCCATCATAGATGTTGTAATATAAGCTCGAGACCCATTAGGGGTCAATCTAGAAATCGCCTTTCTTAGATAAGAGATCCAATTGATGTGTAATGATGCACCGTCGAGGGATTTCTATTTTAAGTGAGATGGTACAAAAATCGGAAGCAGGAGAGTAAAGCTTCCAAAACCTTCTGTGTTTGTATCGAACCACATATCCTAGAGGTTGTGGAATTACCTTGAGATTGCAACCTTTACATCTAAATAAAATTTTAAGAGTTATCTTTGGTCTATATGTTGTTGTATAAATGTTACTTCTTTCTTCTTTTTGCATGTTTTTCTTTCTATTTGCCACACCTCCTAGGCATCCCTACTCCTCTACCTTGAAAATGTCTAGATTTCTACATTAAGCCATAATTTGTCTCACAAACGCATATGGCACATTGGGCTCTCATTGCGCAATATTGTTAATTAGAGTTTCAATTGTTGTGGACCTATATGGTCATACATCCAAATTTGTATATTCTGCTAATCGTAGATTCTACACATACAAATTGTAAATGTACAAAGAAACTGAGATATCATTAGAAGAAGAAGTGTATACTTACATTTTCTAAGAGCAGTCCCAACATTCAGTGTAACAACAACATGGCATTGTAGCACTCTCCAACCACCATAGCTAAATCCATCATGTTGTTGTGGGACTCTGCATCTAATGATCTCCATTGCCTCTAAAATTGCCTCCTAGGTAAAGTGTTAAGAATAAAATCTTACAATGCTCATAATGTTTTTTATCTTTGTTGCATAAGGTTATTTGACTAAAGTCATTAGATTTTTTCAATGAATTAAAAGTTTTGATTGGTTTTATTTCCATGTGAATGCATTTAGAAGCTGGTGCTCTTTCTCTTCAAGAAAAGAGCATCTATCCAGAATCAAGTTGTCGACAGACACATCGCAAGAGAACATACGTGTTACCTCAGGAGGACGATTATGATGTTGGCCTACTCTATAGAAAGTCAATTTTTTTTCTTGAGGAGCCTCTACAACTTCATCTAGAAGTTTCTCCTTAATCTTGAACAAATCAATCTACAGGCAAGTATTGATGTCACGATTACATAGATGTGTAAACAATAGTCAACAAAACCATACAACTACCCTATAAGGACCTTGAAGCTTGAAGAATTCAATACAATGTGATATGAGGCCAAACTTATAGTCACATTGTGTTGATTTTCAAACAAAAGGGCCAATAGTGTATAAATAATGAGCATTTAAGAGAAACTAATCTTCAAGAACACTAATAGGACCACATGGCTTGAGGGATTCAATATAACATGATGTAGGATCAAGTTTAAAGAGGAATAGCACATATCATGTTGTTTATATTTCCTATCAAAAGGGTCAATGTTGTACAAATAATAAACAATTATGAGAAACTAACCTTGAAGAACACTTTTACAACAAGACAATGAAAGGAATTCAATACAATGTGATGTGAGGCTAGATTGAGAAAGGAATGGCAATTATCACATTGTGTTGATTTGGACCTAAATTAGTCAGTTGTGCTAAAAAAACTAACAACAAACAAGATTTGGATTTGTATGAACACAAGTTGTGCTCATCATCATGCCTCACATGTCTACCATATGTATGCATGAAAAGTCATTATTTCTCACATCATCATCACCTACTCTTTGTCATCGAGGCCTTATTTACGCGTCTTGCCACAACATTGCCTGGTCTTTATCATTGAGGTAAAAGTAACATTGCCTCGGGTAAGTTCCATTAGGGAAAAAGGGAGCTCATTTTGGGGCCTTTTACGGTTTGGAAAAATAAGCTCTCAACCAATCAACAGAGGGCCAACGTAACGTTGGAAATTCACAAAAATAAGAGAAAATAGATAAAAGAAACAATACTTTATGTAGGTACAAGCGTGCTACATTAATGTGGAGATTGGTTTTTTATTCTCACAAGATCTTTGGACATGAAGATAGAATCTAGTCTGACATTTTCTCTGACAAGGGCCTTCCCGCTTCCACCTTCCTTTGAACTTTGAAATGTTGTGCTGCCTTTCCTTCGAAAGATCTACCATTCTACACCACTGCCTCATTGTGCAGCAGCCTCTTCTTTTTCAAAACTGCTCCCTTGATCCTGTTTGGCTTAGAGTAAGATGTTTCTTGTCAACTGTCTGTTTGCCCACTTTCTCTTTCTTGAAACTTCACTTTGTTATCTTGTTTACATTACTTTGCTGTTGTTACAGATTCACAAGGTCTCCATGGTGAATAAAAACTATGGCCGTTCTTGTGGAAGACGCTCTGTGGATGATAATGCTATGAAGGCAGAATTATACCACACATCATTACCCCGTCGACCTGCTTCTTCTATTTCTTCGGTAGAGAATTCAAGTACAGTCAAAACAGAAGGAACTTGGGAAAGGTTTAGTGTTTCGAAAGGAGCATGGGTGCTCATGCAACCTAGCAAAAGAAAGAGACCCCAGACAAAAAACATTTTCTTGGCGTCATGGAAGGGAAGAGTACAAGATTTTAAAATCACCAGAGGGAAGATATCGGTGAAAGAAGTTTTGATTAAGCATGTGTACATGCATAAAGAACTTGTCTCGCGAGACTATCCAAATGATCTTCTGCAACACAGGCCTAATTGTATATTTTTCTATTGTGGTTTTGTTCTTTATGAGGTGTATGGATTTTTAAGATGAAGCTTTCTTTCTTTGCTTATTGACATTCTCGTGTTATTTTATTTCAGATTTATACCCTTCATCGTATGAGACATGGCAAAACATCGATTGTATTCTGGGATTTATAGATGTTTTGCATGGATCGATAGGAGAACAACAATACCAAGGTCGATGTGCAACAGAGCTAGCTCAATCGGGTATATTTTCTACTGATCATTTTTATCAGTTGGCTGGACAATGCTAACACACATGGTGTGTTAAGGAAACAAGATCATCTGACTTATCCTAGTCTCATTAAGCACTGCTATTAGTTTACTTTACCCTATTGATTCATATTGCTTTTTTGCAGGTGCTCAAAAGAAGAGAGAGTTCAATAAAATGCAAAGACATTGAAAATTGAGATAACACATACTCCATAAACAAAGGTATTATATTCAATAAAGTAAAATTTTATACAAAAGTGTTTAATTGTATATGTAGAACATATTCTTGACAACCATTTTCTATTTATCTACAGCCTGATCCAGAGGTTGCTCTACATGGTCCAAGCTCTCCGTATCATCTTTTTTTGGAGAATCTGTTTTCTGCTACTCCATCCTGTCCTGTACAATCTCTTGGTGCTGCTCCATTGTCTTCTCTACTACCCCTGGAGAATCTGTTTGCTGTGCTGCTCCATCTTCTCCTCAATAACATCAGCAGCAGGTCCTTGTTCCTGTGGCTTCTCCTCATCATCACTAGGTCCTTGTTCCTGTGGCACCACATCAGCATCATCTGTGTCATCAAGGTGTATGACACCTTCTCGGACTTTAGAGCTCCCACCCAACTCGACAGTAGTAGCTGGTATAATAGGTTTGGGAGAGGCATACTTCAAAAACTTCCAAATTGTATCAGCTCTAAAACTATATATATAGTTCGAGCTGAAGCTATCTTCTCTCATCTGCAATGGCATATGATGATTTAGAACACTTTGTACCAGTATCAATTATTTTGAAGCTAAATGAAAATTATTTTTTCTTACAAGGTCTGGCTGTCCTATCTCAAAATAGCTTGAAAGTATATATTTGGCACTGATCAGCACTCTCCAGCAGCCCCGCAGGCAGCTACTTGAATCATCTTGTTGTGGTGTCTGTACAGTTGGAAAGATATGTTAGAAACTGTTAACATTTGAACAAAACAAAATTATTCAATAGGTTCAAAGGCATAGCATGAAATAGACATCAGTAGGGGAAACGACTTTCTACCTCTAAATTTATTGACTCTATTGAATCCAAAAGATTGACATTAGGAGGACAGTGATCCAATGCATCTAGAAACCTTCTAATACAACTGCAATACATATAATTTAGTTAGTGTGCATTAAAACAAAATAATAAAGTTTAAAGTTAAAAACAGCACACACACCACTTACAATTTCAGCTCTCTGTGTGTGTTTTTAAGAGAGTTGAATATAAAGCATTACTTCTGCTGGATATCAATTTGAAGCAAAGCTCCAGTGGTCACTGTGTAAGGAAAAAAGCATTAAGAAATCAAAGGCTACAAGAGTTCTCAATCTTAAAGAAGAATCCCAAAAGAAGCAGTCACCCACATACCTGTTATGGTATGGAAGTAGCAAAACATCGATAATATCAAAATTATAGTGTCTGAACCAATTGCAAATATCCATGGGAGTTTCCTTTGCATCTCTTAACCTGGAGGAAATGGCAGGATTAATAATATGAACTGTATGTTGTACAGCGTGGTTAAGCCAGCTTCTCATCATGCTGCATTGGACCAAACAATAATTAGGGTAGGGTGTAAAGGAGGTACAAGAAGGATTGTTTTGCAAACAAATGTAAAATAAAAGACACTTACTAGAGAATTGCAAGAATGATAGTATCTGAGCAATACTCATTCTTATGAGCCAATGCTGCCAAGCATGGTTTTGTCAAGTCAAAATTATTCACTGAAGTTTCATCCTCAATATGGACAACTATGTTAGGGCCCCAGCTCCTGCAACCTTCTCTGTATGTGCAACTCCCTCTGTACAGTCTCCACATCTATAACAGATTTGGATTCTTTTATTTGCTGCTTCAGTGACTCCTCATAAGTAGCTTTCCCTCTGGTGTTCTTTGAGTGGGTTACTTCAACAACCTTAACCTCATCTACCTTCAACTTTCTTGTAATTGGAATTAATAATATGTCTCTCATCTTGATGTCCTGCCATACATTGCATCTTCAAAATATTTCTCCAAGTAATCCTCTGCCATTTCCTGTAAGGAAAGAATGGCAGTCTTGTTCCACCTGAAACCAAGGTGCCAACTATCACATATGTCTTTCACTAGTCTCTAAAAAGGTACCTTGGGGATTGCAAAGCCTATAGCTTTCTATTGCTTCCTGATCTCCTTTAGCACACCTGCACTATGTTTCAATCTCTTGGCCTTTTGCTGGAGCAGGCTCATTGGCTTCCCCTTCCTGCCATGTGCAACTCTTCCCTTTGGAGGCACACTAAATTCCTTGATACCTGCCCCAGCTGCTGCTGCCTGCAAGCCCTGGCCCCTTGCCAGCACTTCTTGCAGTTGACTTGGTTCTAGCCATCACTCTGACAAGCTACACACAAAGCAATGGAAAGAGATTACAGCCATGGAGAACATGGAGGAATGATACAAAAAGGCAATGACAGGGGTGGATGAAGCAACATTTATAAATTTGCAACAAAACGCGATTTCAACAGTTTGAAATTCCTAATAGCTTACTCTCGCGTTTTCCTGCAAATACTTGAAGTAACATGTTGGTACATTCCTACAGTGATTTCTCTGTCTTTACAACTAAATACAATACATTAGGAAAAAAGGAAGCTCATTTTGGGGCATTTTAGAAGAGAGAGAAAATAGGCTCTCAACCAATCACAACGTTACGTTGAAAATTCAACAAAAGAAGATGAAAATAAGAAAAATAAATAGTACTGTATGTTCATAGAAGCGTGTCACATTAATAAGGTGATCCAATTTGAATCTTTAAAAATTTTATTTTTTGTGCAAAATTTGGTGATTCTGACATTGCAAACGCGTCCGAAACGGCCCAAAACCCCAAAAACGGCACTTGAAACGCTGGAATCGGACATCCAGAGGCCCGAAAACGGCCAAAAAAGGCCCCAAAAGTGAATTTGCAACAAAACGCGATTTCAGCTGTTTGAAATTCCTAAACCCTTCTCCTCGCGTTTTCCTGCAAATTTATGAGACAACCTGCTGGAACATGCCTTCAGTCATTTCAACCAGCCCAATTCAAAAGTCTTTCTGCTTGTGGTATTTATTCTAATATCTAAGCTACATCACATCCCAAAAGTATGTGTTATACTATTAAACAAGAAGATAAGGATATAGAGAGTCTTACTGACCTGGAAGCTATCTGTGGGTGTGCTGTGCTGTTGATGAGTACCCTGTGCTGGGGATGAACCTGTGCTGCTGGCAAGATGCTGATGGTGCAGAGTAGGGAGGTAGGGAGGCAAGAGAGCTGAGAGGGGAGGGCCAAGACAGGAGAGATTAAACAAGAGGGAAAAGATTAGTGCAAAATACAAAAAAGGCAGCTACTAAATGATGGAGCCGTTTTTTCACACGTGTGGATGGGACCCAGATCTCTTGGAGTTTGAAACTTGGCACTGTGAATGGGACACTTTTTGCCTTGGAACTTGTGCCAATCATGATTTCATAATCAGTTCCATAACCACTCTTCCCTCCCCGTCTTTCATCCTTGCCAGCACCCTCCCATCATCCTTTTCCTTCCCTCTCTGATCCCTTCCTACCCAACACACTCCATCCACCAGACTGCAACCTGCCTGAAGACTACTACCACTGCCAGATCTCCAGGTTACCTAGGCTGTAGCTCAAGTTTGGGAGAGAGCAGAAGATTCACCAGTGCAACTCTAACAGCATGGAAAAGGAAAAGAAAGGTCAGAGTTCTATATCCTTTTCAATGTTTTTTGATATATATTTCTTCCATCCATAGAATTCTTGATGTCCAGATATCTGGGCAATTCCCATCCACCACATCCCATATCCCAAATTTCCACATCCTAGTTTTATATTTGCAACAAAACGCGATTTCGGCTGTTTGAAATTCCTAAAGCTTTCTTCTCGCGTTTTCTTGCAAATTCATGAGGCAGCCTGCTGGAACATGCCTTCAGTCATTTCAATCAGTCCAATACAAAAGTCTTCCTGCTTGTGGTATTTATCCTAATATCTAAGCTACATCACATCCCAAAAGTATGTGTGTTATACTATTAAACAACAAGATAAGGATATAGAGAGTCTTACTGACCTGGAAGCTATCTATTTGATTGGAGATGGATATCAATAGAACCTAGAAGTTTGCAACAAAATGCAAAGAGAGTGCTTAAAATTTTCCAAATAGCCCTATATCGCGTTTTCCTGCAAATTCCTATATTTCTTTTGGTTTTCATTTCTTCCTCATTGTTTTGCTTTCTTTGGCCCTGGGGAATTCTTCCTAGTATCATCTACTGTCCAGGAATCTTTGAGGTGATCCTAGCATTTGATTGGAGATGGATAGCAATAGAAATGGAAAATTTGCACAACAAAATGCGAGGAGAGTACTTGACATTTTCCAAATGGCCCTACATCGCGTTTTCTTACAAATTCCTGTGTCCCTTTTGGTTTTCACTTCTTCCTCATTGTTTTGCTTTCTTTGGCCCTGGGGATTTCTTCCTTGATGATGAGAAAAGTTTTTGCTTTGGAACAGTTGATTCTCAGGCCCCTCCTTTCAAGAGAAAGTTGGACTTTTCTGCTGCTATACTTAGACCACAGCAATCACCAGGTGAGTCATGTGTGCTCATGAAGGGAGTTGTTTGGTGATATCCTATATATTCCCTGATTACATATGTCAGCATATAGAATTCATGATATATAAATTTTTGTTCAGGCAAAAGGAAGAGACTGGAGCAGAAAGCTGAGTCTTCCCTCTCAAAACAAAAGGAATCAGAAGAGCACAAATCTCTAGATTTTCTCCTATTTGACTTTCTTCACAAATGCAAGGCTCAGAGGAACTTCCACAAATACCACAGTATTTTCAAACAGGGAGTTCACTATGAGCTCTGTATTGGAGCATCACAGAGATTTTCTTTCAGATCATTGGGATACCTTCAAACAACTGCCAGAGGCAGGAAGAATTGTGGAAGGTGAAAAGGTTTTTGTGCATATAAATCATATTGTCTCCATTGACAGGCTGAGGTACCATGTGAATAGAAGATTTGACAGCCTGCCTGAGAAATATAAATTCAACTGTAGCTTGCACACCAGAAAGTGTAGAGTGCTTGAGGAAACCATGGCATTCCTTATGTACATTGTCTTTAGTCAGTACTCTCTAGAAGAGCAAGGGCAGGAGGCTGAAGAACAAGACACATTTGAAGCAGAGGAAAAAGAGGATGTTCCTATGGCAACAGACATTAGGAAGTGAATGGGGTCTTCTTGGGCCCTTTAATTTGCCCAAGCCTAATCAAGGTGATTAAGGAATAGCCAAATGGGGGGTTGCCATGTGGACTGAAATGTTGGGTTTTTAAGAGAGGTGTAAGAGTGGTCAAAGGGTACACTTTTTTCCCAAAAAGGAGGGAGGGGGCAATTTTACAATTTTCGGACCTCCATAACTTCTACATACAAGCTCCGATTTGAGCGGAGATTATAGATCCGTGATCTACGCATCAAGAGCTTTCCATAGATATGTTACATGATATGGTTTTATCCGCTAGATTTTAAATTCCATTTTCCCCCCAAAATTCAAATTCGAATAAAGTAGCCGTTTTGAAGCTTCTAATTAGAAAACGTTTCTTCTTAAGAGAAAAGGTTTGACTCCCTTAAACTGCCAAATAAAAGGGCCCAAGAAGCCTTCCATTGAGGTCCTAATGAATAGCAGAGTAAGAATTAGATATCACTCTCTAGGAAAAAGAGTCCAATCAAGATCAAAAAGAGAGTTCCGATTGGTAGGCCCTGGGAGTAATAGGATTTAGTCATCAAATATAGCACAAACATTATGTTGAAGTTGAACTGATTTGTACAAAGTCTTTGATCCTCTACCTTTCCCTTTTGCATTTGTCCCATCACCGTATGACACTTCAATAGTCTTCCCACACTCAGTAGCTTCTAAAAGCGTTTGACACTCACACTCAGTACATACTTAGTAGCTTCTAAAAGCGTTTGACACTCAGTACCTTATTGGTAAGGATCAATAGTGTGTCTAGCATAATTAAGTAGTATTGATTGAATTTTTTGTGTGTAGCTTATGGATGTATTGATGCTTGTTTAATATAGATCACATGTTTCACAAAAGAAATACTTTTGATGGAGTCTCAAAACATATAGGCATAACACCAAGAGTCACTTGTTTCACAAAATAAAAATCTATTGATTGAGTTTGAAAACATGTGGACATAACACCAATAAGTTACAAACTGCTATTCATGTTTACTTGTCCATTTATGGTTTCTAAATATCTTCGAATCCCTCCATTGTCTATGTCTCTCTGCTGCCATTGAATTGTCCAAAGTTTGTCTTCGTCTTTGCTTTTGGGCTAGAATAAAAGCAAGCTTGACTTTGGAGCTAGCAACTTTTCTTTTAGCATGCAGCCTCTGTAGTATGCCTCGGTAAAACCATTGGAAGACTTCCTTCAGACTATTTGCCTTTTGACTCCCTCCGTAGTGTTGTGTGTGTCTGAAAAATGCATTACGTGCCATGTAGTGAGACTTCTCCATGCCTTGGGTAGACCAAATTGCTGAGCATCCATACTTTTTGACAAAATAGGGAAGGTGGTTGTAGATGATATGCTGTTTTCACAGAGACATAAGAATGCATAGTAAGTTATAAAAAAAAAGAGGATCACACTTAAGTAAAAGAAGAAGACAGAACTTTACCATGTAGTGAGTTATATTGCAGGCTGTCCAAGTATGCTGTTTTCACAGAGACATAAGAATGCATAGTAAGTTATAAAAAAAAAGAGGATCACACTTAAGTAAAAGAAGAAGACAGAACTTTACCATGTAGTGAGTTATATTGCAGGCTGTCCATGCGTCTTTCATTGACTTCCCAAAATGTTTAATTGCCTCTTCAAAGTTCGTGTAATCACTTTTTGTCCATGTTACATTGTCACAGAACATGAAGAGTTGATCAAGAGACCTCCACACCTCTGCCTTCACATTTCGTGCTTCTCCATCTGCCTCATGATCTTTCACGGCATTATGGACTTGCTTCCACAATCCATAATTAATCCTTGAAACTGTTCTACCTTGCCTTACTTGCTTACTACTGTGTTTGGGTCGAGACAAGAATCTTCTTGCCTTAACACCACCAATAGAGGGCTTGATTGGTACCTCCTTGCCATTGGTAGACTTTTTAAAATCCTTTGTGATATGAACATCACCTCCATGCAGACCTATATCAGATAACACTTTTTCCAATGCTTGAAGAGCATCCTTTCTATTTTTTTGGGACGAAGTTTCCAAGCAAATCCAATATACAAAAATACCAATTTCTCAATAATTCGACATAGACCATGCAATGAGCATATGTGAACATTACATAGTGGAATGTCAAGAATGGCCTTGAAGTCAGGGTCAATTTTATCTCTATTAGGTGCTCTCTTCCACCATTTGGAATCCATTACTTGAGCTGATTCTTTACAGTAAAGACAAGGAGACTTTGAGTTGCCTCCTTTACTAACGTTATACATGCACTTAAGTGTTCTAAGATCCCCCGCCATGTGCCACTCTACTTGAAAATCACCTTTTCCTGTAACATGGAGATTCTCTCCTCGCACTTGTCTTTTATTTATTCTTGGTATTTCCGTGTGGTGAAACACCCAATCTAGTGTTTCATGGTCTTCTATCTTTACCTGTGATTATAGAAAACAAAAGTCTTACTATAAAAGATTTGAAAACAATGACTAAAATCAAGTACGAAACAAAAAAATGATCATACCTAGAACGAGCCTAACCACCATATGTGTTTCTCTGACTGCACACTAAAATACTTCGAACTCGCTTCAGTCAATGATGTATCAAGTGCTCCATTCATCAATGTAATAGTAATCCTTTCCATTTTCTTTTCCTTTATAACCTCACACTCATCCAGTTTGATAACAAATTTCAAAATGCCTTTGCACTCCTCAAATGTTATTCCATAAAACTCGACCATTCTTCTTTGAAGTTGTTGTAGATCTACAAATATATTGTTCCAAGGGTCATACACAGTGGTTCCTTTACCACCATGAAATATTTCTTCAATATGCTTGTCAATCTCATAGTCTTTTTGTAACATGAATCGTGGAAGTGTGGCAGTATCCATGTAAATATTTTGAAAAAGTGCAATCATCAAGTTCAGTGATGGATTCTTTATGAGAGGCCTGCACACGTCGTCAAAAGAGATGCGGAATCTTTGGGAAACAAAAAAAAACTAAGGAGATATTTAATGCAAAATCGTGTTAGTTAGACAAAAGATTATCTTATTCCTTTCTGAACTGACAGTTCTGTAGTCCTTACTGACAGTTCTGAGCCACGTTTCCGTATTTTACTATTTTTGAGGTCTTTTAGGAGAGAAATAAATCAAAAAATAGTGAATTTCTTACAGGGCCCCAAAATGAGCTCCCTTTTTCCCTAATGTCTCATTGCATCAATGCGTTTTCTCACTACTCATTGCATCAATGCCTTTTCTCACTACTCTAATGTGGTGTCTCAGTACAATGCAAGCATGTATTCTAGCTCGAGAGGGTCCCCTAGGTGAGAAGCAGGTAGGTTTAATAGTTGGGATAAAAACAAACAGTAAAAAATTTTACCATACAAGGGCCCTCTTCGAGTTGTATTAAATCAATGCGATACAACACGATGAAGAGGCCTAGCGGGGGTGAGGGACCCCTCCTCCTCACGTTGTATTAAATCCAGCATGACAACCTCCTTACCCTCCCAAACCCATCACCATCATGATAATATGGCACTTTTACTCCCTGGCAACTTTGCACTTTCACCTTGATTTTTGTCGTAACGCAAAGCTTCTCTCTCCCACCAATGGATCAAATGATACTTAAGTCCAACCAAGAGTTTGAGAATGTGATGAAAGCAATCTGTATATCCACTAATACATAAGAAAGATATACTAATGAAAAGTTTATCTTGAGCACCTCAATTTTAGCTTTGTAGTAGTGTTCTCATTCTAGGCACAATGTAAAAACCACAATCATCCTCCTCAAGAACAATCGGAGCTTTTCGTGTGCCCTGTTCAACAAAAACTTTATAGAAGAAACGAGTATTTTCATCAAGAACAAAACCATCTTTTCTAGTTGGATTATTTCGACGGATGTAGGAAACTTTTGAACTTTTATGGATGCAGGAAACTTTCAACGATTTTTTCAACGGATGCAGGAATGTTTCGACGCGTGCAGGTATTAATTTTTCTGGCATAATAGTGCATCCAGTTGCAATCTTGTAGCTGGATGCACCATTATGCCAAACTTATAGAGTACCAAATGTACTCTGATGTGAAGAATGAAGCGAATTTGTTAGAAAAGTTGGAGTGCCATAACGTTTTCGACATTACAAAGTAGGTACATTGTACACAAGTGCAAACAATGGCCAAATTATATTGCAAGATGTGAAATTTACATATCAAGCTCTGACGAGATAAGCCAAAATTGCATAAAGTAGTTGCATACAAGCTATCCTCGATGACCAAAATTACATAAAGTATTGCATACAAGCTATACAAGCTCAAAGAAAGATGTGAGCTGACCAAAATATGTATGTATAAGAGGAAAGACATGGGCAAGGCCACTCTATGCGGAGCCCTCACTCAGGGTTAGGCATTGGTCCCTGCGAAAACCATACAAGATGCTTTTTTTTTGTATACAAAACAACGATCTAACATGACATGGCAAAGCAAGTATACAAATCATAAGGTTAAGGCTTGCCACACTTACTATATCTCCAATGCGCCCCCAATTGAGGTTGGCGTCTTCTCTCGCAAGCTTCTCCAAAAGAAAGTACGTGTTATGGTGGCGAGCAATGTCCTCCTCTTCTCCCATTGCCGGCCGACCAACCACTTGATTCTAAAAGTACCAAAACAACAAGATAAGCATTGATACTTACAAAGTAGACATAACATCAAATGAAACATACAAGATAAGCATTGATACTTACAAAGTAGACATGGAATGCATCCCAACTGCCGGTGAGAGCTTCCTACGCTCTCCATTCGGGCTTTCACCACATCCTCTTGTTGCTTGTAGCGTTGGGGATTTCTTGCATGCTTTTTCTTTTCCTCATTCCAATCCTTGGTGTTCATGTACCAAGGCTTCTCACCCCCTTCCTTCACTCTCCTATTCACATATCCCCGCCAATGTTTCATGATGTCCACCATGTGGTCCTTTATCCACCTTATGGTGGGGACGACATCACTACCGACAGCGGCCGGCTTGTACTCATCCTTGATTTGATTAATGACTCTATCTTTCTTATCTTTATCTAACTTTGGCCATAAAGTCATAAAGTCATTTGCAAGACATTGTGGCAAAGCTCGCTCGGATGCGGCTCTTCATCTCTTGCCCGACATTATCCAAAACCACATTGCCATTCATTGACAATTGTGTAATATTTTTCCCCATCGGCGGGTGTGGGCTGTGTGTCGAAATGTCACGAGGATGATCGCGAGTGTGGAGTGCTTCTGGTGCTAGATGAGGAAGGACGCTCACGTGGGGGCATAGACCCATCTGTGCCCCCACTTGGACAATAACCGTCTCCACCTCCACTACTCAAGCGTTGTCCTCTCTGCGAGTGGACGAGCGACCTAAGGGAGGGGTTCTGGTGGCTATTTGTGGGGTTTCTACAGGTGAACTAGGGTTAGCGGTGGTGGTGCCCGACGGTGCGGCCGAAGTGCCCACCGCTCTCCCAAAATATTGTTGTGCCATCACTCTTTGCTCGGGCGTGGCTTGTGCTAAAAAACCCATAAACTGGTCAGGTGACATGGCATATGGGAGAAGGATGGAGAGTAAGCTGGTGTCTTATCTGGAGTGCGAGACATGTTTCTACACACACATAACAAAGCCCACATGGGCACTTTAATAAGATCATACACATGAATAAGAGCACACATCTCACAACACACAACACATGCACATGCAAACAAGACGAGAGGGGACGGAGGGCAAAGAAGGAGGCGAATGTGCTTGAGTGGTAAGGTGGAGAAGAGCTTAGGAGAGAGAGAGAACCTGCAAAACAAAGAACAAAAAAAAAAACATTCATTATCCCTCAACACACACACACACACACACATCTCACAACCAAGAGGAGAGGGGAGGGAGGGCAAAGAAGGAGGCGAACCTACTTGGAAGGTAAGGAGGTGGAGAAGAGCTTGGGAGAGAGAAAGAACCTCCAAAACAAAGAAGAAGAAAAAAACATTCACTATCCCTCAACCCTGATACACACACATCTCACAACCAAGAGGAGAGGGGAGGGAGGGCAAAGAAGGAGGCGAACCTGCTTGAGTGGTAAGGAGGTGGAGAAGAGCTTGGGAGAGAGAGAGAGAGAGAGAGAGAGAGAGAGAGAGAGAGAGAACCTACAAAACAAAGAATTTAAAAAAAACAAAAACATTCATTATCCCTCAACACACACACACACATCTCACAACCAAGAGGAGAGGGGAGGGAGGGCAAAGAAGGAGGCGAACCTGCTTGGAAGGTAAGGAGGTGGAGAAGAGCTTAGGAAAGAGAAAGAACCTGCAAAAAAAAAGAGCAAAAAAACAAGAAAATTAGCCCTAATTACATACACAGACATTTTACAACACATGTACATGTAACCAAGAGGGAGGGGAGTGAGGGCAAAGGAGGCATACCTGCTGATGAGGAAGCAAAACGCATGCACGCAAACAAAAATGTAGAAATGGTTCTGTTTTACTGTAAAAACCTACATCGTCGATATATGCGTCGAAATAACTGTGGAAAAAACCATCGAAATCAAGGTGGAAAAAAGAGTCGAAAAATACATGGAAATAAGCGTGGATATAAGAGTCAAAAAAATAAATTTCCCACGGTTATTTCGACGGACTTTTCAACGCTTTTTTCCACAACACTTTTGACGCTATTTTCCACGGTTATTCCGATCACCTTTTCCACGCTTATTTCAACAATCATTACTTTTCATTCAAATTCAAAATCTTTCCAAATCTTGCGCGCCTCCGACATTTCAAATTACCTACTATCACCGACTACCACCCTCCACAAATACTTAAGGGAGGATTTCCCTCCAAGAATAAGCATTCGTTCCCATTACAAATCAATATGGAAACCATGGATGATGCCACACCCTCAAATTGTGTTGATTTTAGAGGAGGACACTTTGCCCATGTACTGGCTGCAAATACCAAGTGGCTCGACGTCGACGAATTTGCAATGATCATACAAAAAAATGGAGAATATTTTCAATGGAGCAATTGGAACATCTAATTAGTGGCAATGCGCACTTGAACAATGATGAACCAGTGGATATCCAGCCTGACGATGGAGACCAACAAGAGTAGCCACAAACAAGGTGATCCAACAACCTGAGGAACTTGAGGCAGATTCGGAGCAAATACTAGAACATGACATGGATGACATGATAAATTCCTTACACGATGGAACAGAAAATCGAGGTTTGGAACACGAAGGGGTAGAAGAAAACACACGACGTGTGGAATACGCTTCCCAAGAAGAGAAAGAGCTACGCAGGCTTGCTCATCTTTCACTATATTGTGGAGCACATGTGTCTAATTTACGCGCTTGCCTATCCATATTGAACTTGCCTATCCATATTGAACTTGCAATCAATTTTTATGGAGCACATGTGTCTATTTTACGCGCTTGCCTATCCATATTAAACTTGCAATCAATTTTTGGTGGATGGTCTGGTACGAGTGTATCAAAACTTTTTGCATAAGTGATGATATCATATACAATTAGTGAGTTGTGTACCTTTATATGCATTTTCTTAGCCTGACTATTTTGTGTAACAGCTTATTGAAACATCAAATATTGCCAGAAGATAATGAGATGCCAGTGGACCGTAGTCAAGCAAAAGCAATGTTGCACTCGATTGGCATGGACTACAACACACACCATGCTTGTCCAAATGATTGTATTCTTTATCGACAAGAATATAACAACGCAGTACAATGTCCGCATTGTGGTACATCGAGATATAGACAAGATGTGCAAGGAGAAAGGGTACCGACAAAAGTTTTACGACACTTTTCCATCATCCCTCAGATTAAAACAATGTTCAAGTGCAAATCCATTACAGGATTGATGACTTGGCATCGTAACACTAGGTCCACAGATGGTGTGTTATGTGTGTGCCCACAGATTCCCATGCATGGAAGCACATTGGAGAGAAGTGGTAGCCTTTCACGAGCGAGGAGGCTCATCATATTCGACTCGGACTAGCAGTGGATGGAGTGAATCCATTTGGTCTACTAAGTTCATCATGGAGTACATGGCCTGCTTGTCTAGTTAACTATAATCTTCCACCATGGCTAGCAATAAAAAAGGGCATCTTTTATTGTCTTTGATAGTTCCTCGAAAGTACAAGGTGAAGAACATGGATGTGTATTTAGCCCCTTTAGTTCAGGAGTTTCGTGTTCTATGGGAGGGCATTGAAGTTCATGAAATTTCCAAGAGGTTTGGACAACATGCGCTAACATTGAGAGGAATACTTATGTGGACTATGCATGATTGGCCTGGCTATGGAGAGTGCTCAGGTAATATTATAGCTTGTTAACATGTTATGTTAAGTCATTATTGTCATCCAAACTTACCTGTTACAATCTTTTTTGATGTTCTACAGGGCTTTTAGTGTCAGGGTATAATGGATGTCCATTATGTGGGCTACAACTTGAGGCTTGATACTCAAAGTCTATGAAGAAGATAGTATACAAGGGCCACAAGAAGTATCTCCCAGTGGACCATCCTTTGTGTAAGATTCCTCCCTCCGGCTTTTGAGGTGTGCAGGTGTAAGTACCTCCCCTTCTGATCTTATAATTATTCCCCTCTCAGAAATAAAAGAAAGATCCTGTTTTAGCCTGGAGAGAGAAAACGTCTAGAGGGAGGTAATTCAAAATTGAGATATTTTTGGATATAAAAATCCTCTTGGTGTCTAAAATGATTTCCCCTGAAACAGAAATTC
Organism: Cibotium barometz; assembly: GCF_041138505.1. Taxonomy (NCBI): domain Eukaryota; kingdom Viridiplantae; phylum Streptophyta; class Polypodiopsida; order Cyatheales; family Cibotiaceae; genus Cibotium; species Cibotium barometz. The sequence goes on along the minus strand of NC_141076.1, from coordinate 33,375,437 downwards.
AAAAAGAACTTTCCAATGTGCAATTGGAATTAATTAAAAATAGGTATAAAGGACCTTAGTCTAAGGGTCCAGATTTTCAGAAATTTTTGAATTATGCTCCAATTAAGGTTCCTATGGAGCCAATAAGATTAATCCAAATGTAGGGAGGAGATATGTATGTGGTGGATATGAACGAATGAATGTGATGTGATGTAAATGGAGATAGATGTGATGTGTGATGTGAACGAATATGATGTGATGAGATGTGGATATGGGTAGATGCGAGTGGATGAGATTTGATGCGGATAAATGAGAAAAGATGTGATGAGATGGAAAATGATGTGATAAGAATGGGAATATATATGAAAAAAATGAGAATTGATGTGGAACAATTTGGAAAGACGAGAGTTCGTTATAGAAATTGTATTTATGACCTGTTTTTAAATGACTGTTTTATGTCAAGAATGTTGTGGAAGCATTTTTATTATCTTGTGAATGAGGTCGTGGAGACCTAATCTGATAAAGTTACAACAGTTGACAGAGAGTCAATGGAGGACGTCTCGTGTAGCAAGGTCTCGGCTGAGGTCTTAACCAGCCTCGGTTCAATTTAAATGGTGAGCTTCCGGAATGGTGGATGAGGGACCAAGGAAGCAGCCTATGAGTGAAGCGCTAGGTGACCTGCGAGAAGGATCCTAGAGGGTGCTGACCATACGGTGCTCGGGTTCTGGGTCGCCGAAGATACCCACACATGCGTCGAGGAAGATATTGGAACAAGGAGTAAGAGTTGTTTTCTGAATTCGGGCATGGATCTCGTTGATTGACCTTACTGGTCCTCAACGGATGAGTCCATGGCTCTTTTATATGGATCTGTTGGTTGATCTTGCTAATCTTCAATGGAGATTCTATTTATAAGTGAAAATATTGCCAGTTACTATGAGCTAGTAGGAACTATCGAAAAGGCCCCTGAGTGGATAGGTGGTGAGCGTTCTGGTTGCCAATGATGCCATAGGTTTAAAGTCAGCTGAATCTGTGAAAAAGGCAATTTCATATTGGGAGTGTAAGTGGTGTGACTAGTTCTAAGTTTGCATGAATATCCGGGGAGAGCTTAGAAGAGGAAGAAAGAGGTTCAAAATGAGCTTTCCAAACCTAGAGTATGTTGGGGGGAAGTTTGTGAGAGGGAAAATTCCCTGGTACCCGAGACAAAACCTAATCAAATTCTTAATTGGATCCCATCACTACCCATGGGACTCGATGGGGTTAGGCTGGACTGATGGATCCCTAAAATGAGACTCAATTCTATTATGGTACAATAGATGAAGTAAATCCCGAATAAAAATTGTTCTATGGAAAAGAATTAACGGCTGTGCCTCTCAATGAGGAAAAAAGCGTTGGTCTCTATGATCCAAGTGCAATCTTTTCCTTGATCTGACTATGGGACTTACGAGTTCAGTCAGATCAGTTCAGTTAGTTAAGGCTTTTGACTACGTTAGAGTAAAAATATCAATGGAGGAATTGCCCGTGCTTTTTGAGCGAGGGAAGTTTTTCCGGGTTCGGTTTTGGAAGAACCGAGGGATTAGTCTCTTGTCCAGATATCCATGGGCGAGGCCCCGAGTGAGGGACCCTGCCCCATGCAAGAAGTGCTACTTCCGCTCTGCTAGTACCCCTGAATTCGTTGCGCGGAGGGGACAGGGATCTTTCACTTTGCGTGAGGGATTTCTAGGGAGGTCTCCCCGCATATGGAAGAGCAGTGATTGGAGGACCTTATGGGAGCTGGATCCAACCTATACACCTCCAGGAATGAAGCGTCTATCCATTTTCCACCATCAACTTCCATATTGGAATGACCTTTTAGTGAACCATCTTCTTGACCCAATGCACATTTTCAAGAATATAGCCGAAGTGCTTTGGAAAACCATCACAGGAGCAAAGGAGAGCAAGGCACAATGAGATGATTTACAAGAGGTTCAATGCATGCACCACTTATGGGCCCAAAATAGAGCAAATGGAAAGGTGAAGCTACTAAAAGCACCTTGGGTCATGATAAAGGAAGAGCAATGGCGTGTAAAGAAGTGCATTAGTGAGTTTCGTACCCCTACAGGATGCATGCATTGCTTAAAGGGAGCATTTACAAAGGACGATGAGCTTAGTGGCTTGAAGAGTCATGCATTGCTTAAAGGGAGCATTTACAAAGGACGATGAGCTTAGTGGCACAAGTTCTTGCAATTCGTGCTTCCTATAGCCATCAAGGATTGCCTACGATGACATTAGAGCAATAATTTACAAAATTGGTGTAGTGGTGCGTTGGATATCAAGGAAAGAGATTATTAGAGACACATTGGAAGCAACACGATTAAACAATGGCTGAGAAATACTTTCCAACAAGTATTTTAACCATTCAATTGCACTTACTAGTTCATGTGGTTGATGAAGTTGCTTTGGGGTTGTCCATAGCCGATGGATGTTTTTCTTGGAGAGATTTATGAAGACACTTAAAGGATTTGTTCGTCAAAGAGCTCATCCTGAAGGTAGTATGGATTGTTCAAGAATCACTTGTATATATAACTGAATTTCTTAGTACATTTGATCCCAATGTGCTCAAATTATGGCCACAAGAAGAAGATGATTGACTAGTTGGGGAAGAGCCACAAGGGAAAGGCCTTGTGAGAACAATGGATGTAGCATTGCGTGAGAAGATCAATAAATTTTGCATCTTAAACTCACATGCTATGGAGAAATGGATCAAAAGATATAACTTGGTGAAGGCTGAAAGGGACCAAGCTCGTTTGAGTTTTAGAAGTAGTCAAACAACCCGCACACTACCGTACCCAACAGAACTTGCACTTCTTTCAGACTTTCCTTCTAATAAATGGCTCGAGAAAACCATATTACAAGCTAAACGCAATGGTGAATCAATAAGTGATGAGGAGGAGGAGCTTGCATATGGTTGTGATTTCCATGTATGTGAGTTAGTGATATCTACACATTGTCTTTTATGTTGTGCTTTCATGAATTTATACAATAAAAGTACTTATTTATTGTGCTAGCACTATCATAAGTTTGGGACAATTTGGTCACGCGGACGTCACTTTCGAGTAGAAGGAATAGATAAAAAGAGAACAACATTTGATTGTGGTGTAAAGGCTAATTTCATTCAAGAAAGTCGTTCAAGTGCAAGTGATGGCAATACTGAAGTAGGCATGCTAGATTATTGTGGAACAATCCAAGATATTATCAAGGTTGGATTCAGAAAGTTTGATATGTTCATTTTTTATGTGAAATGGTTCAAGTTGGTAACTCAAGGGGGCGCAAGTAACTGTACGCAAAGACAAGTGTGGATTTCTTCAAGTAGACCGCACAAAGATATGGACTGACCAAAGGGACACATTTGTGCTACCGGAGCACTGTGAGCAAGTCATCTTTGTGGAAGACCGGCAGATCATAAATGGTTGTTTGTGATCCAAATAAATCCACGTGGAAAATAAATATTTGAAGAGGTGAAAATAGCAGTTGACTGTTTGCCAGATGGTGAGGAACTCCCCCTAGATCATGTGATGGTTGAGCATACACCACTAGCACCTATTGAACAACAAGAAGAACAAGAAGAAGACATACTAGTTGAGAAAGTAGGTGAGGCTCACACGGGATTAGGATCGGACGAAGGTGTACTCATTGAGAAAATACATCTTGAACGAGAAACAGACACTAGAGATAACCCAGAAGAAGAAGAGATTCAAGCTGAGTATGATCATGATACATCGACAGCTCTCATGTTAGAGCTAGAAGAGGATGACAACATGGATGAATTACCTTCTAATACTACAAGACAACCGGTTCCACCAATTGACAACAATGATGGAGTATTTCTAGAAATAGATTTATTTGGAGCCATGGATCTCGCTGAGGACGAGCAAGTTGATGATGAACTTTAATTTTTTTGTAAAATAGAGCATTTTCTTAATTGCACCTTAGTAATGAGGAGGAGGAGCTAGCATTTTTTCTCCTTCAAAGAGCGTGATGGGAGTCATACCCTCCTCTCTCTCTCTCTCTCTCTCTCTCTCTCTCTCTCTCTCTCTCTCTCTCTCTCTCTCTCTTGTAGACACATATGCTTGCAAAGAGGTAGAGAGAGAAGGCTAAAACACACCCAGGATGGGAATTAGCAAATATTATATATAAATTTTTTTTTTTTTAAATTTGACTGTTATTTCGACGCCTGTTTCCACGTATATTTCGATGGGTATTTCCATGCCTTTTTTCACACATGTTTCGACATCTATTTCGATGCACATATCAACGACGCGACCATGCGGTGAAAACTATGCGTCAAAAAACAATGATTCTCTTGTAGAGCAAGAGAACTTGTTCTGGACAAAATCCAAAAACGTTCTCTAGATATTTTAGCAAACTATGTGTCCATACCAGAGGGCATTGTTTTGAAAAAAATCAGGAAAGGTTCTCTAGAGATTTTAGCAGACTATGTGTCCATCCTAGAGGGCATTGTATTGCCATTTGATTATACACTTCAGGATTGCTATGAGTGAGTGAAGATAGAATCACAAAGATACACATATTTCCATTGGTGAGAAAGACTGAGGTTTGTTTAAGAGACAAAGAGGTGCAGGCTGCTCTAAAGAAAGTGGATATGGTACAAATGGTTGCATCGCGTCTAGTGTTCAAGTGCATACAACCTAGCCTCTCCCTTTGGAGCCCACTTTGCATGGCTTTGTATATTAGTTGTGTTTTGGACGAGTTCTACATGCAACCTGACTATGCATTGTTTTTTCAAAAGATATTTACACTTTTTGAAGGAGAGCTAGCTTTTGGTTGTTTGGTTTGCTTCTCTGTGCAAGGCAGTGGATCTCTGTGGCTAATGCGAAAACCACCATGTATCCCCAAAATTTCCATTTTCTCAGGCATTGGGAGTTGGATAAATTTCCATGGTAGTTTGACATGGAGAAAGGCCACATCTTGGAACGAGAGAAAGAGGCATTCAAGACGTATTCTATGATGAAAAAGGATGAATCCCCCATTGTCAGTAATTTGTAAAAACTAAATGTGAAGTATGTTATTTGTCCTTCGTAAGTTTGTTTGGGGCTTGCAAGTGAAACAAAAAGAAAGCAGGCAACTAGTGTTATTGAGCCATTTTACCACATTGATGAGGACTTGTCTGTCACACAACGAGAATGATTTGGCTTGTACTCGTGAGTGGGCGGACTCCTACACTCGTAATTGTTGTGAACATTGCATCGTGATGTTTGTGTGATCATTTTTTGTTGTTTTGTGGTCTTGTGAAGAGACTCTTTCTTCATCTACGTCTACTTTGAAGCTTTGGCAAACCTTGATTTTTTTTAAGGGAGCACACTATACGCTTTGATGGTGTTTGTCCATGCATGGCAGTTCATGGGGACTACGTTGTGATTGCCACAGCTCCTTCTAGTGGTGAGCACATGGGCGATATACTTTGTTATGTTGGATCTCTCGTTTGGAGAGGGAGTCTCCACGAGAGTGTAGAGAGGCCTTTATGGGATATGTTGATGAAGGACCATCTTCGTTATGGTCTATCTTTGGAGGCTACTTCTCTCTTGGATAGTGGTTGGTTGATAATGGTTTCCTACATGGCAGGTTAGAGCTTGCCTTGAACTCAATTTCCTATTCACCAATTGTTTGTCTTAAGTTCTAGCTTGGTTAGAGGTTTGTGTGAAAGAGATTCTATGGGGTGGATTGAGTGCTACTCCAGAGAGTATATGACATGGAGGTTTGGTGACGGATTATTATCTTTCATCACTCAACATACGATTACATTGAACAAGAGGGTAGCATGGCAGAGGTACTATGACTTTCTCTTTTAATGACCTATAGTAGTTGCATCACTATTTCGATGGTGTTATGTAACTTGATTTTGTTGCGTGTTTGAGTTCAAACGTGTGCCTCTTATGTAAACGCAGTTTCAGACTTCTATGATGTACCATGTTTGTAAAAGATTTTTGCGCCCACTTTCACTCCTTCAAGTAGACCATTGTTTTAGGCATTGCGAATGGGAGCCATGGACTCATGTGTTATGCATTACTTGCCGTTGGACTTCTATGATGTACCTTGTTCGCAAAAGAGGGATGTTTATGCCCACTTTCACTCCATCAAGCAGACCATTGTTTGAGGCAATGCAAATGGGAGCCATTGACTCATGTGTTATGCATTACCTACTACCGTTGAGTGAACACACTATCAGTAGTGCAAGATTGGAGCTTTGAGGTGGGCTAGATATGAGCCATACATTTCTGTCATGTTTCTTGGAGCTCTTATGTCGCACAACAGGGTATTTTCTTAGAGTTGGGGTGGTGTGGCACATGCTTGATCTAAAGGCAGATCATGTGTTTCATTGGACGTAGATGATGCCATCATCTGAGGCTATGTAGATCCGTACTTGCGCAACTACACAGGACTACAGGCTCTTTGTTAGCATCGCCTTGCTAACATGGGGGAACAACACACATGATCTTACATACATAGCCATGGAGTACACATGTACACATGAGAATGGATTAGGAGGCATGGATCACTTTAAAAGAATGAGGGTCTAGCAGCGAAAATAGCAGCATTTTTATAACTAGAAGGGCAGGTAGGTGTTGGGCCATTTTTTGCTTTGATAGAAACACTACTATTTTTTATGTAGGGTTTACAGCAGTGAAAATAGCAGTGAAATATCACTGAGAAATGATATTTCATTGCGAAAAAATGAAATGCAGTGATATTTTGCTACTATTTTTGCTCTTGAGCAGCGAACGCTCTACACAGCAAAAAAAGAGCTGGGTCAGACTGGGGAGTTTGCACAAGACTCCCCAGTCTGCCCCAACTCTTTTTTAAAATTAAAATAGAGTCGCCGTTTCAGGCATAAGAAGCATTCTAGATGGCATATAACAATTTCCCATATCTCTTGACCTAAACCATAGTGTACGCATAGTCTAAACCATATGCCATACATAGTGTATGCATAGCCTATACATACGGCCTATGCATACGGCCTATGCATACAGCCTATGCATAAGGCCTATGCATATGCTATGCATAAGGCCTATAGGCTCTTGACCTAAACCTAATCCCCGGCACCCAAGGGTGCAAAAACACAAATAGAAGAAGCATAAACAAAGAGGGTTTACCTCTACTAACCAAATCCATATGAATCGATGCGTGGCCTATGCCCTTGGTGATTATTCACTTAAATAGACCTATAAAACATTATCATAATAAATCAAAACATTACTTCATTAGTTCATAAGCACTATACATAAGTCGTATGCATACGCTATACATAAGCCCTATGCATAAGACTATGCATACAGCCTATTATGCATACGCTATGAATAAGGCCTATGCATACATCTTATGCATAAGGCCTATGCATATGCTATGTATATGGCCTATGCATACGCTATGCATATGGCCTATGTGTATACAACCTATGCATAAGCCTATACATAAGCCCTATGCATAAGGCCTATGCATAAGCCTATACATAAGCCCTATGCATAAGGCCTATGCATATGCTATGCATATAAGGCCTATAGGATCTTGACCTAAACCAATCCCTGGCACCCAGGGGTGCAAAAACACAAAGAGAAGAAGCCTATGCTTACCTCTATTAGCTGAATCTATATGAACCGCTACGTGGCCTATGTCCTCGATGGTTGTTCGCTTGAATAGACCTATAAAAAATTATCATAATAAATCAAAACATTAGTTCATTAGTTCATAAGCACTATGTATAAGCTGTATGCATACACTATGCATAAGCCCTATGCATACGGCCTATGCATAAGGCTATGCATACGGCCTATGCATAAGCCTATGCATACGGCCTATGCATAGCCCTATTGCATATAGGAGGGCTATGCATATGGCCTATGCATACGGCCTATGCATAAGCCCGTTTGCATAAGGTCTATGCATACCCCTATTGCATAAGAGGGCTTATGCATACCCTATGCATAACCTATGCATAAGGCTATGCATAAGCCCTATGCATAAGGCTATGCCTAAAGCCTATGAATAAGCCCTATTGCATAAGGCCTATGCATAACCCTATTGCATAAGAGGGCTATGCATAGGACCTATGCAGCATAAGGCCCTATTTCATAAGAGGGCTATGTATAAAGCCTATTGCCTACTATTGACCTAACCCTAATCCCCAGCACCCAAGGGTGCAAAAACACAAAGACAAGAGGCATAAACCAAAATGAAGAGAGAAGGCTTACCATGTGAGAGGTTATGCCCAAAACCTTGCTCACTTGAATAATCCTACAAAAAAGAAACATAATAAATAAAAAAGTTAGTCCTCATTAACACATTAGTAAGCAAGAAGAATAATAGAAAAATGAGGTAAGTATCCTAAACCCTATTGTTAATGCATAAGTGAATGGAAAAACTAGTTTATGTTAAGCCTAAACCCTATCTCTATGCATAGAATGCTTAATAGAAAGCTTTGATGGAGAGCTCTCCATCAAATCTCTCTATTAGAGCTCTATGCATTAGGCTAGGGTTAGGGAAAGGGAGAGGAAAGACAGGGGAAGGGAGAAAAGGAGAGAGGGGAAGGGAGAAAAGCTCACATAAATCTATGTCCAAGCTTTCCAAAGCTTGGAAGAAGACAAACATTGAACAAAACCATGAAACCATGAAGAAAGCAAGATAGGTCTTACCTTGGAGAGGGAGACTTGATTGATGCAAAACCCTTCAACGATGAGTTGTGGTGGGAGGAATACTCGGGCTTTTGGCATATACTGTGAATGTGCAGGATAGGGGAAGTAAGTAGGTATTGACACCCGTCGTCGACGTCGATTTACGCAGCCGATTTACGCAGGAGTCAGTTTACAAGTCACTGTTAAGCGATGAAATTTTGCTGCTAGATTCACTAGTGAACAGCAAATTTTCACACTGGGTAGCGGATTTTCGCTGCTGTGTAGCGAAAAAACGCTATTGTGATCGCTGTCCTAGCAGAGCGAAATCCTGGGTAATTTTATGTTTGGAGTATTGGATATTGTTGTGTGTTTTGTATGAACCCTAAATCGATTTTGGCCAAGTTAAAGATGTTTGACAGTGATCATCAAGGGCTGAAAGTTGGATCTGAGACATGGTTGAGAGAAAAATATCAATGTGTGTGTGATCGAGGCAAAGGCTAGTATATACGACAACGTTGTATAACAATTGAGCATGTCCGGACATATGGTCTTCATGAGGCAGTGGCACGACCAAGTGCAGATGATGACATGGAGGAGAACCATAGGAGAGTTCTAGATAGCATGCCACACCATTCGATGACATCAAGTACAGTGTAGAAGGTGGCAAGGCTTCATATGGAAAGCATGGCTGAGACTCATCTTCCCCAACCAATGAATGAGGTACCTCCACCATTGCCACATGAGGAGGAAGAGAATCTCATCATGGACGACATGGTGAATGACTTGTTTGGACGGGAGGTCATGGATGATAGTGGCAAGCTCCAATGTCACAAGAGGAGGAAACCTTGCATAGAGAGGCAAGGATCCCTTTGTATGAGGGATGTTCGTACTCCAAACTGCAAGCAAACTTGGAGCTATTGAACTTGCAAACAACTTATGGATGGATTGATGCAAGTTTCCCAAGTCTTCTTCGGTAAGACCACCTCATTCTATTCTCTCAAATAGAAAATATTCTCTCAAATAGAAAATATTTCACATTCTATATACTCTCCTTGCTAATATTTTGACATATGATTTCTTACCCTATGTTGTAGGCCCGAACACACGAGATGGGTGTCGTAAAATGCTCTCTATGCTAGGTATGGATTACACAAAAATACATGCATGTCCCAATGATTGCATGTTATTTAGAGGGGTTAATAAAGATTCAACACAATGTCTACAATGTGGGGAGAGCCGCTATAGAGATGAAGGAGATAAAGTTCCCCGAAAGGTTTTGAGACACTTCCCTACCATTCCTCGCATCATCCAACACATGTTTAAATGTAAGGGTATTGTAGAACTCATGACATGGCATGCTACTCATCGCTTGACTGATGGCATCATGAGGATTGTAGCTAATTCACTGGCATGGCAACATGTGGGGTATCAATGGCTAGAGTTTAAAGATGAGCCTCGTCACACTTATGTCTTGGCTTGGGCATAGATGGTGTTAACCCATTTGGCTTCAAGTCCACATCATGGTCTACTTGGCCTATTGTATTGGTGAATTACAACCTCCCTCCATGGGTGGTAATAAAGAAAGGTCATATCATGCTTGCTCTCCTTGTACCAGGCAAGTATAAGGTGGAAAACATGGATGTGTACCTCGAGCCTTTGATTGAGGAGCTTGAGACACTAAGGTGAGGTATCAAATTACATAACATTTCAAGGACAATAATTAGCGTGAGGCGGAGGTGAAAGGAGTTTTGCTTTGGATGATGCATGACTACCCCGCGTTCTCGGAGTGCTTAGGTACCTAATTGAACCTTATATGCATAAGGCTTTAGCCTATAAACTTTAAGTTTATATCTCTATCTCAATCATCTCAATTTTAAAATAGGTTTGGCAACCTCTAGACATCATGCATGTCTGATTTACGAACCATCACTTGTTTCGAAAAGACCCTCTACACTTAAGAAGGTGGAGTATAACAAACATCATCAATTTCTCCCTCCTTCACATCCCAAGTATGTGCCACCACATGATGGCTCACCACTTGTGATGAGAGGTAGAGATTGGTTTGAGGCATGGAGAAGCACTCCCAATCCACCACCAAATGGGATGTCTAGACACTCGATCTTCTTTCGACTTCCATATTGGTGTGACATGAAGATAAATCATCTCTTAGATCCCATGCATATATTCAAGAATGTGGCAACAAATATTTGGGACCATTTAATTGGTAAAAGAGATACAAGGGGTGCAAGGGATGACTTACAAAACATTAGACGCCTTCAAAGTGCATGGCCAATTCAAAGTGAGAGTGGCAAAATAGTCCTATCAAAGGCACCATGGGTATTAACCAAGAGGGAGCACAATAAGGTGAAAAGTGTGATTGCCTCTTTTTGTACACCAACGAGAGTAATGCATTCATTGAAGGGTGCCTTCACAAAGACCAAAAACTTGAAAGGAGAGGAACAATTATATGGCCTCAACACACATGATTGGCAAATGATATTATAGGTATATAAATATTCACTTATTCATTTTCTCTTTGTGGTACATAATTTGTAAGCTCATATACTAACGTCCATTTTTTTCTATGCATAGTTTATTCTTCCAATTGATATAGTTGGTTGTGGAGACAAGAAGGTGAGAGAGGGTATTTACAAAATGGGAATCTTGGTGAGGTATGAATCTTCTCTTCAATTCACTAAGTTATATTGCTTATTTGGAATTCTCATGCACTCATAAGTTATGTATTGGTAAATAGTACACATAATTGATATGTATGTAGGTACATATCCTTAAAGGAGATAGATCCTACATCCATTGAGATGGCTCGTCTCAATGCTATTGAGGCATTGTGTATGATTGAGGACAACTTTCCTAGAATAATTCTCACTAGCCAATTGCATCTTGTGGTGCATTTGGTTGATGAAGTGGCGTTGTGTGGTGTTGTTCATGTTCAATGGATGTTTTTTTCTTGAAAGCTTCATGAAAACTTTAAAGGACTTTGTGAGACAAAGACCAAGGCCAGAAGCAAGCATGGTAAAGGAATGGTTGATGCAAGAGTCTCTTGTGCATATCTCGAAACATCTATCTCGCATAGATCCTTCCATACCATGATTGCGGAGCAATAAGGAGGATGACCGACTAATCACTAATGTGCCTCAGGGAAAAGGAAGGCAACAAAGACTGGATGAAGCATTACACCACAAGGTGAATACATTATGCATTCTAAATAGTCCCATCATAGAGAAGTGGATTGGGAGATACAAGTCTAAGATTTCTCCCCAGCCTCTCAAGATGACCAGCATCTTCCCGTGTAGTTAAATTCCTCTTCAAAAATATAAAAGATCTTATTTCTAACCGTTTTAACATAGAGAGAGAAAATATTCTAGAGAGAGAATATTCAAATTTTGAATATTTTTAGATAGAAAAATTTCTCATATTATTAAAATGAATTTCCCTAAAATAGAAATTCAAAAAGAACTTTCCAATGTGCAATTGGAATTAATTGGAAATGGGTATAAAGAACCTTAGCCTAAGGGTCTAGATTTCAGAAATTTTCGGATTATGGTCCAATTAAGGTTCCTATGGGCCAATAGCATCAATCCATGTGTAGGGAGGAGATAAATCCAATTTGTAAAAGAAGATACCCAAAAATGAGTAAATGCTCACATAAGATGAAGAGTTGACTATGTACAAGGTTTATTAGTAAGAAACTATGAGTAATATCAAAAAAATGAGATATTTTGGGTATAATGATTCCATTTTGACACATATGTAAGGAAGGGGAGTCCCTTTAATGAGGTGCATACTTCACATGCTTGAATGAGTTTTAAACTCAAAAATAATGTGATATTTTTATCTCTCCTCTCTCTTGAACCAAACCAAATCAAAATGAAACCAAACCAAACCAAAAAGTAACCAAACTAAGTCCAAATCTAGTCCAAATTCAACCAAACTAAAATTGGAAAATTCTAGAAATCAGTTAGCTTTGGTTAGAGCCTCCCTCTCCTATAAATAGAACATGAGTCCTTTGAAAAAATATAAGAGAATTTTACTATATTAAAATTATGCTGAAATAATGCTAATTTTTACTATTCTCTAAAATTCTCTCCAAATTGATGAAATTGGAGCTTCCCTCTTTCTTCAATCCCCATTGGTGACTCCATCAACATACTAAACCAATTGATTGGTTGGGGGCCTCTACCGTGAACAAAGAATCAAGCAATTTGTAAGGTAAATGGTGAATTTTGATCTTTTCTATGATTTCTCAATGTTTCTCTCTTCTCAACCCCTCTCAAGCTTGAGAAGCTTAATTGGAATGGTTTTTGAATGCTATTGAATTTAATTGATGAATGGTAGTGAAGAGTTACATAATTTGATGAATGCTATTGAAGTTAATTGATTAATGGTAGTTAAGAATTACATAAATTTCCATTTATGCTTAATTCTAATGGTTTTTATGTAATTTCTCTCTCTCACTCAAAATATGGTCATACTCATGACCCATTCTCAATCCAAATGAAGCTTTTCATAAAGCTTTTTCTTAATCCAAGATTAATCTATGCTTGAGACCAAATTAATGGCTTTTTTCTATGCTTTTAGTTTATGTATTTCATGAATATTGATGATTCAATCCATTATTGGGTTAATGATCCAATTAGGGATCATTCTAATCATTCCATTAATGATAAGCTTTATCCTTCAAAATAAATTAAAATTTATCAATCATAGTAGCGGAGCTATGGTAAAATTTTTATAAAAATTATACATAAAATAATTTCATTCAAAGCATGATAAGAGGACTTCCTACCATATTCTAGGAATTATCATCCTAGATAAATTGAAAGATATTCATTGTAATCATAGAGAAATTGATTTGTATATTATGCATAATTGGATTTCATGCATAGAGGTATGCATAAATGATTATTATTCTAATATAAAAGTGTTACTTTTATCATATTTGGATTTCATGCATAGAGGTATGCATAAAAGATTATTATTTTAACATAAAAGTGTTACTTTTATCATAATTGAATTTCATGCATAGAGGTATGCATAAAAGATTATTATTTTAACATAAAAGTGTTACTTTTATCATATTTGGATTTCATGCATAGAGGTATGCATAAAAGATTATTATTTTAACATAAAAGTGTTACTTTTATCATAATTGGATTTCATGCATAGAGGTATACATAAAAGATTATTACTTTAATGTAAAAGTGTTACTTTTATCATAATTGGATTTCATGAAGAGAGGTATGCATAAAAGATTATTACTTTAATGTAAAAGTGTTACTTTTATCATAATTGGATTTCATGCATAGAGGTATGCATAAAAGATTATTATTTTAATGTAAAAGTGTTACTTTTATCATAATTGGATTTCATGCATAGAGGTATGCATAAAAGGTTATTATTTTAATGTAAAAGTGTTACTTTTATCATATTTGAATTTCATGCATAGAGGTATGTATAAAAGATATTTTTTTTTATATACTAAAGTGTGATTTTCATCATAAATGGGTTTTATGCATAAATAGGATGCATAAGAGAAATTCTTTTATTCTAAAAGTGTAATTCCTACTAAATTGGATTTATGCATGGATAGATACATAAAGAATTTAAATTAATCCAAAAAGTGTTATTAATTCTTTATTTGATAAGATGCATATGAGATATGATAGGATGTGATAAGAGGTGTATGAGATGTGATAGGATGTAATAAGAGGTGTATGAGATGTGATAAGATGTGATAAGATGCATATGAGATGAGTTAAGATGTGATAAGATGCGTTATATGAATGGGAATGTGGAAATGGATGTATGAAGGTGAATGTGGATGTGCGGATGTGAAAATGGATGTATGCATGTAGAAGTGGGTGTATGGATGTGAATGGGAATGGGAATGTGGATGTGGATGTGGATGTGGATGTGGATGTGGATGTATGATTGAGGATGTGAAAATGGATGTATGTATGTAGAAGTGGATGTATGAATGTGTGAATGAATGTGGATGTGGATGTATGAATGAATGTGGATGTGGATATATGAATGTGAATGTGGATGTGTGGATGTGGAAATGGAAGTGTGGATGTATACATGTAGAAGTGGATGTATGGATGTGAATGTGGATGTGGATGTATGTATGTGGATGTGGATGTATGAGTGAGGATGTGAAAATGGATGTATGTATGTAGAAGTGGATGTATGGATGTATGAATGAATGTGTAAGTGGATGTATGAATGAATGTGGATGTGTATGTATGAATGTGAATGTGGGTGTGTGGATGTGGAAATGGAAGTGTGGATGTATACATGTAGAAGTGGATGTATGGATGTGAATGGGAATGTGGATGTATGTATGTGGATGTGGATGTATGATTGAGGATGTGAAAATGGATGTATGTATGTAGAAGTGGATGTATGGATGTGTGAATGAATGTGGATGTGGATGTATGAATGAATGTGGATGTGGATGTATGAATGTGAATGTGGATGTGTGGATGTGGAAATGGAAGTGTGGATGTATACATGTAGAAGTGGATGTATGGATGTGAATGGGAATGTGGATGTGGATGTGGATGTGGATGTGGATGTATGTATGTGGATGTGGATGTGGATGTATGAATGAATGTGGATGTGGATGTATGTATGTGGATGTGGATGTGGATGTATGAATGAGGATGTGAAAATGGATGTATGTATGTAGATGTGGATGTATAGATGTGAATGTGGATGTGGATGTGGATGTATGGATGTGGATATGGATGTGTATGTGTATGTATGAATGCGGATATGGGATTGGATGTATGATGTGGATGTAGGAACATGGATGTGTATGTAGAATAATGAATGTGAATGTGTATGTGAAATAATGTCGTCGTCGATATGAGTGAATGGATGAGAATGAGTACACATATGAATGGAATGTGGAATAAGTAATGTGGACTGAGGAGGGATAATGTGGAAAGACGAGACTTCGATATAGAAATTGTATTTTGATAATGTGGAAAGACGAGAGTTCGATATAGAAACTGTATTTTGTGACTGTTTGTAAATGACTGTTTTATGTCAAGAATGCTGGGGTTGCATTTTGACCGTCTTGTGGATTAAGGTCATGAAAATCTAACTGATAAAGTTGCAACTGCTGGACGGAGAGTCAATGGTGGAGGACGTCTCGCGTAGCAAGGTCGACCGAGGTCTTGACCAGCCTCGATTCGATTTAAATGGTGAGCTTCCGGGGTACGGTGGATGAAGGACCAAGGAAGCGGCCTATGAGTGAAGCGCTAGGTCACCTGCGAAGGATCCTAGAGGGTGCTGACCATACGGTGCTCGGGATCTGGGTCGCCGAAGATACCCACACGTGCGTCGTGGAAGATATTGGAACAAGGAGTTAAGAGTTATTTTCTGAAACCGGGCATGGATCTGGTTGATTGACCTTGCTGGTCCTCAATGGATTCCATGGCTCTCTTATATGGATCTGTTGATTGATCTTGCTGATCTTCAACGAGGATTCCATCTTGATTATTATATGTGAAAATATTATCGGGTACTATGAGCTAGGAACTATTGAAAAGGCCCCTGAGTGAACAGGTGGTGAGCGTTCTGGTTGCCAATGATGCCATAAGTACACCGATGAATGAATGACTGGAAAATATGGATTCAACCAGAGATTTTGAGGATTGTCATCAGTGACATAATGGTTTCATTAAAGGATTGTTTTAAAGTTAGTTGATGCTGAGAAAAAGGCAATTTCATATTGGGTGTGTAAGTGGTGTGACTAGTTTTATGTTTGCATGAACTTCCGGCTAGGGGGCCTAGGAACTCTTTTCCCTGGTACCCGGGACAAAACCTAACCAAATTCCTAATTGGATCCCATCACTACAGTGGTTGGGCGGTTGGCTAACCCATGGGATCGGATGGGGTTAGGCTGGACTGATGGATCCGTAAATCGAGACTCAATTTCTATTAGATAAAGTAAACCCCGGATAGTAATTGTTCTATGGATAGGAATCAACGGCTGTGCCTCTTGAATGGGGAAAAAAGCGTTGATCCCAATGATCCAAGTGCAAGTTTCTTCCTTGATCTAACCGAGTATCTTTATAGATGCAGTCGGATCAGCTTGATCAGTAATGGTCTTGACTACATTAGAGTAAAAAGTTATCCTGGTGGAATCTCCCGTGCTTTCCGGGTAAATGAAGTTTTTTCAGATTCGGTTTTGGAACAACCGACGGATTAGTCTCTTGTCTGGATATCCATGGGCGAGGCCCCGAGTGTGGGACCCTGGCCGTGCAAGATGTGCTACTTCCGCTGCTAGCATCCGAATCTGTCGCGTGGTGGGGACAGGGATCTCACAGTTGGTATCCGAGTGAATTGGCTAATAAAGATCAACTCAGAAGACAAATATGCCAAAAATTTATCAAAAAGGTTGTAATTGTGTGATATAATTCATACAATTTGATATTCAAACTGAAAATTTATAAATTAGTAATTGGGTCTTCAGATGGAAGTACCGCAATTGTATAGAACCCTGACTTGCTTGAGGCCTAGACATGATGGTATTTACCTTATAGTTCCAAGTAATACCGAGGGTATAACTGCAGCTCTTTACCGGCAGTATATACGAGTAAATCTCACTTGAAATTATAAGCATTAATGCTATCCAGATGATGATTTCAAATGTGGTTGATATGATTTTTAGTTCTGTTTAAGAATTGATGAGTTGATTTGGATTCTGAATTAAAAAATGATGATTCCTAAAAATTGGTTGAAATGTAATAAGCTGAGCAAAACCACAATGAGGATGAATGGGACGAGTCCCTGTGATGATATTTATAACCAGAATGATGATAATGATTTCAGCAAATCACTATGAGATTAGTGGATTGTGCTGTCAAATTGCTACTGTTCACACGACACGGTAGATTAAGTTAAGGGATGTCAAATTGAGAACTTGCTTGACTGAAATTCCCGTGGAAGAATGTTCAGAAAGAAAATTTTCGGTCTAATGGACCATTTATCGTGTTAAAGATATGAATGATATGATCTGAATGAATTGTTATTTAATGATGAGTTCTATATAAGGGATATGATCCCAGTATTCTGTTGGGTTGACCAGAATATAAGGAACCCCAGAATAAATTGGATCTTAAGAAAATGAGTTGTCCTCTACTTTTCGAGATGAGGACATCTCGCACTTTTTAAGTGGGGTAGAATGTAAGATTCCTCCCCCAGCCTTTGAGGTATACAGGAGTAAGAACCTCCCTTTCTGATCTTATAATTATTTCCTCTCTAAAATAAAAGAAAGATTTTGTTTTAAAAAAAAGGAAGACCCTTTTTCCCAGAATACTTTCTCAGGAACCCCACCTGTTTTAAGGATTCAGAACGATGAGTTCACAAGTGAGAATCAGTGTTTTGGATACCAAGGTTTTGGTCTTCATTCGAGTACGGCCCAAAAGAAGTTCTCTATCTCTTGGATAGTATAAGAAGTTTTCCCCCAGTTATTGTGGACCATATCTGAATTCAAAGAGAGTAGGTGACTTAGCCTACGAACTTCTTTTATCTCCTCATCTCAAAGTTCTTAATGCCTTCTATAGAAATATGTGCCAAGCCCGAATCATCAAAAGGCGGTATGACAAGATACCCCGTTGGCTTCTAGGTTACGCTAGTTCCTTCTTTTATATAAGTCGCAACTCTTACCTGTCGCTCGCAGTAATCTTACTTCCATCGATCTCCTTTCTTTCTTAATCTCCTTTATGGCTTGGCAGCAGGAATTGGTTTTATCCATGATGATTTCTCACCTTCAAGACGCAAGCGAGTCTATGAAGAAGGATTTTATAGAACTGTATGAGCGCTCACTTTTCCCTCACTTGGGAACTTCTGTAGCTCAGACCAAATGGCGGACCTATCAAGACATAACTAGGGTAACACCATGGGGTCAGCAGCACTTTCGTAACAATGTCTACTTGGCTATGGTTATTGAAGCTTTGGGTTTGGGTCCCCGATACTATTGTGTGATGAGATCAAGGCATGTTGGGTTTTCTGAGCGGGTCTTCTTACTAGCGTGTTTTCTTCCTCATTAGAAGATATGCCTTTATCCCGTTTTTGGCTTGCCTCTCAGAGATCCTTTTAATAGGTCACCTCATATCACTCAGTTAGGTGCTACAATAACCGGCCGAATTATTCCTATAGATGAATTACCTTATACGTGTGCAGCTTGTGAGAGTGCTGCTTTTGTGACCATATGATGGACGGGCTTATGGAATTGTAAAAAGTTCTTCTATCTTGCTGTATATGTTACAAGAGTGAATAAAGTTGAAATCTTTGTTCTTGTCTTGAGTCTTGCTCTCTTTGAGACTTCTTGGTGGTTAATCTTAATTAAATTTTCTCTTAGTCTCATATTCGTGCATCTTGCGAAATTACCCCCAGTTTGCGAGATGAGGACATCTCACGTTTTTCAAGTGGGAGAGAATGTAAGATTCCTCCCTAGCCTCTCAAGATGACCAGCATCTTCCCGTGTAATTAAATTCCTCTTCAGAAATATAAAAGATCTTATTTCTAACCGTTTTAACATAGAGAGAGAAAATATTCTAGAGAGAGAATATTCAGATTTTAAATATTTTTAGATAGAAAAATTTCTCATATTATTAAAATGAATTCCCCTGAAACATAAATTTAAAAAGAACTTTCCAATGTGCAATTGGAATTAATTGGAAATGCGTATAAAGGACCTTAGCCTAAGGGCCTAGATTTTCAAAAAAAATTTGGATTATGGTCCAATTAACGTTCCTATGGGCCAATAGCATCAATCCATGTGTAGGGAGGAGATAAATCCAATTTGTAAAAGAAGATACCCAAAAATGAGTAAATGCTCACATAAGATGAAGAGTTGACTATGTACAAGGTTTATTAGTAAGAAACTATGAGTAATATCAAAAAAATGAGATATTTTGGGTATAATGATTCCATTTTGACACATATGTAAGGAAGGGGAGTCCCTTTAATGAGGTGCATACTTCACATGCTTGAATGAGTTTTAAACTCAAAAATAATGTGATATTTTTATCTCTCCTCTCTCTTGAACCAAACCAAATCAAAATGGAACCAAACCAAACCAAAAAGTAACCAAAATAGGTCCAAATCTAGTCCAAATTCAACCAAACTAAAATTGAAAAATTCTAGAAATCAGTTAGCTTTGGTTAGAGCCTCCCTCTCCTATGAATAGAACATGAGTCCTTTGAAAAAATATAAGAGAATTTTACTATATTAGAATTATGCTGAAATAATGCTAATTTTTACTATTCTCTAAAATTCTCTCCAAATTGATGAAATTGGAGCTTCCCTCTTTCTTCAATCCCCATTGGTGACTCCATCAACATACTAAACCAATTGATTGGTTGGGGGCCTCTACCGTGAAGAAAAAATCAAGCAATTTGTAAGGTAAATGGTGAATTTTGATCTTTTTTATGATTTCTCAATGTTTCTCTCTTCTCAACCCCTCTCAAGCTTGAGAAGCTTAATTGGAATGGTTTTTGAATGCTATTAAAGTTAATTGATGAATGGTAGTGAAGAGTTACATAATTTGATGAATGCTATTGAAGTTAATTGATTAATGGTAGTTAAGAATTACATAAATTTTTATTTATGCTTAATTCTAATGGTTTTTATGTAATTTCTCTCTCTCACTCAAAATATGGTCATACTCATGACCCATTCTCAATCCAAATGAAGCTTTTCATAAAGCTTTTCCTTAATCCAAGATTAATCTATACTTGAGACCAAATTAATGGCTTTTTTCTATGCTTTTAGTTTATGTATTTCATGAATATTGATGATTCAATCCATTATTGGGTTAATGATCCAATTAGGGATCATTCTAATAATTCCATTAATGATAAGCTTTATCCTTCAGAATAAATTGAGATTTATCAATCATAGTAGCGGAGCTATGGCAAAATTTTTATAAAAATTACACATAAAATAATTTCATTCAAAGCATGATAAGAGGACTTCCTACCATATTCTAGGAATTATCATCCTAGATAAATTGAAAGATATTCATTCTAATCATAGAGAAATTGATTTGTATATTATGCATAATTGGATTTCATGCATAGAGGTATGCATAAATGATTATTATTCTAATATAAAAGTGTTACTTTTATCATATTTGGATTTCATGCATAGAGGTATGCATAAAAGATTATTATTTTAACATAAAAGTGTTACTTTTATCATAATTGAATTTCATGCATAGAGGTATGCATAAAAGATTATTATTTTAACATAAAAGTGTTACTTTTATCATATTTGGATTTCATGCATAGAGGTATGCATAAAAGATAATTATTTTAACATAAAAGTGTTACTTTTATCATAATTGGATTTCATGCATAGAGGTATACATAAAAGATTATTAGTTTAATGTAAAAGTGTTACTTTTATCATAATTGGATTTCATGCATAGAGGTATGCATAAAAGATTATTACTTTAATGTAAAAGTGTTACTTTTATCATAATTGGATTTCATGCATAGAGGTATGCATAAAAGATTATTATTTTAATGTAAAAGTGTTACTTTTATCATAATTGTATTTCATGCATAGAGGTATGCATAAAAGATTATTATTTTAATGTAAAAGTGTTACTTTTATCATAATTGGATTTCATGCATAGAGGTATGCATAAAAGATTATTATTTTAATGTAAAAGTGTTACTTTTATCATAATTGGATTTCATGCATAGAGGTATGCATAAAAGATTATTATTTTAATGTAAAAGTGTTACTTTTATCATATTTGAATTTCATGCATAGAGGTATGTATAAAAGATATATTTTTTTATATACTGAAGTGTGATTTTCATCATAAATGGGTTTTCTGCATAAATAGGATGCATAAGAGAAATTCTTTTATTCTAAAAGTGTAATTCCTACTAAATTGGATTTATGCATGGATAGATGCATAAATAATTTAAATTAATCCAAAAAGTGTTGTTAATTCTTAATTTGATAAGATGCATATGAGATATGATAGGATGTGATAAGAAGTGTATGAGATGTGATAGGATGTGATAAGAGGTGTATGAGATGTGATAAGATGTGATAAGATGCATATGAGATGAGTTAAGATGTGATAAGATGTATATGGGTTATGATAGGGCGAGAATGGATGTGATGTAAAAGAATAGATGTGAAGGCATATGTGGTTATATGAATGGGAATGTGGAAATGGATGTATGAAGGTGAATGTGGATGTGCGGATGTGAAAATGGATGTATGCATGTAGAAGTGGGTGTATGGGTGTGAATGGGAATGTGGATGTGGATGTGGATGTATGTATGTGGATGTGGATGTATGATTGAGGATGTGAAAATGGATGTATGTATGTAGAAGTGGATGTATGGATGTGTGAATGAATGTGGATGTGGATGTATGAATGAATGTGGATGTGGATGTATGAATGTGAATGTGGGTGTGGATGTGGAAATGGAAGTGTGGATGTATACATGTAGAAGTGGATGTATGGATGTGAATGGGAATGTGGATGTGGATGTATGTATGTGGATGTGGATGTATGAGTGAGGATGTGAAAATGGATGTATGTATGTAGAAGTGGATGTATGGATGTATGAATGAATGTGGATGTGGATGTATGAATGAATGTGGGTGTGTGGATGTGGAAATGGAAGTGTGGATGTATACATGTAGAAGTGGATGTATGGATGTGAATGGGAATGTGGATGTGGATGTATGTATGTGGATGTGGATGTATGATTGAGGATGTGAAAATGGATGTATATATGTAGAAGTGGATGTATGGATGTGTGAATGAATGTGGATGTGGATGTATGAATGTGAATGTGGATGTGTGGATGTGGATGTGGAAATGGAAGTGTGGATGTATACATGTAGAAGTGGATGTATGGATGTGAATGGGAATGTGGATGTGGATGAATGTATGTGGATGTGGATGTATGAATGAGGATGTGAAAATGGATGTATATATGTAGATGTGGATGTATGGATGTGAATGTGGATGTGGATGTGGTTGTATGGATGTGGATATGGATATGGATGTGTATGTATGAATGCGGATATGGGATTGGATGTATGATGTGGATGTACAAACATGGATGTGTATGTAGAATAATGAATGTGAATGTGTATGTGAAATAATGTGTCGTCGATATGAGTGAATGGATGAGAATGAGTACACATATGAATGGAATGTGGAATAAGTAATGTGGACTAAGGAGGGATAATGTGGAAAGACGAGAGTTCGATATAGAAATTGTATTTTGATAATGTGGAAAGACGAGAGTTCGATATAGAAACTGTATTTTGTGACTGTTTGTAAATGATTGTTTTATGTCAAGAATGCTGGGGAAGCATTTTGACCATCTTGTGGATTAAGGTCATGAAGATCTAACTGATAAAGTTGCAACTGCTGGACGGAGAGTCAATGGAGGACGTCTCGCATAGCAAGGTCGACCGAGGTCTTGACCAGCCTCGGTTCGATTTAAAGGGACCAAGGAAGCGGCCTATGAGTGAAGCGCTAGGTCACCTGCGAAGGATCCTAGAGGGTGCTGACCATACGGTGCTCGGGCTCTGGGTCACCGAAGATACCCACACGTGCATCGTGGAAGATATTGGAACAAGGAGTTAAGAGTTGTTTTCTGAAACCGGGCATGGATCTGGTTGATTGACCTTGCTAGTCCTCAACGGATGAGTCCATGGCTCTCTTATATGGATCTGTTGATTGATCTTGCTGATCTTCAACGAGGATTCCATCTTGATTATTATATGTGAAAATATTGTCGGGTACTATGAGCTAGGAACTATTGAAAAGGCCCCTGAGTGAACAGGTGGTGAGCGTTCTGGTTGCCAATGATGCCATAAGTACACCAATGAATGAATGACTCGAAAATATGGATTCAACCAGAGATTTTGAGGATTGTCATCAGTGACATAATGGTTTCATTAAAGGATTGTTTTAAAGTTAGTTGATGCTGAGAAAAAGGCAATTTCATATTGGGTGTGTAAGTGGTGTGACTAGTTTTATGTTTGCATGAACTTCCGGCTAGGGGGCCTAGGAACTCTTTTCCCTGGTACCCGGGACAAAACCTAACCAAATTCCTAATTGGATCCCATCACTACAGTGGTTGGGAGGTTGGCTAACCCATGGGACTGGATGGGGTTAGGCTGGACTGATGGATCCGTAAATAGAGACTCAATTTCTGTTACGATAGATAAAGTAAACCCCGGATAGTAATTGTTCTATGGATAGGAATCAATGGCTGTGCCTCTTGAATGGGGAAAAAAACGTTGATCCCAATGATCCAAGTGCAAGTTTCTTCCTTGATCTAACCGAGTATCTTTATAGATGTAGTCGGATCAGCTTGATCAGTAATGGTCTTGACTACGTTAGAGTAAAAAGTTATCCTGGTGGAATCGCCCGTGCTTTCCGGGTAAAGAAAGTTTTTCCGGATTCGGTTTTGGAACAACCGACGGATTAGTCTCTTGTCTGGATATCCATGGGCGAGGCCCCGAGTGTGGGACCCTGGCCCGCTCAAGATGTGCTACTTCCGCTGCTAGCATCCGAATCTGTCGCGTGGTGGGGACAGGGATCTCACAACAAGGATGTAATCAATATATGAAAGGATGAGAGAAGAGCTTTCAAAAAAGCAAATAGACGCTTGCCATCCCCGCCTAGCTTAGAACCTCTACCAAATGTGATCAATATAGAATGGCTTTGTATGGAAACATCGATGGCATCACAAAATGGAGAGATAATCACAAGAGAAGAGCATAAGCATGCAAGAGGATTTGACCCTCAAGTAAGCACATTCTTCATCTCTATCTCACGTATATACCTTGTTTAATTCACTATATTAAATTTCATGCTTTTGTTTAATGTTAGTACAAACTATATAATGCAATATGGTTAGAGGGAAGCAAATTTTGCACGGAGCATGTGGATTCTAAAAGAAACACATTTGATTGTGGTGTGATGGTAACTTTTAAGCAAGAAATTCAAGCCAGTAGACATGATACCAATGTCATAGAGGATAATCTTGAGTATTGTGAAACTATTCAGGATATTCTTGAGGCTGGATTTAGAGCATTTAGTCTATTCATCTTTGATGTAAAATGGCTCAAGGTGATATATAGAGGTTCTCATGCAACCGTAAAGAAACATCCAAATGGGTTCTTTCAAATTGATTCCACCAAGTTTTGGAATGATGAGAAAGATACCTTCGTACTACCTCAACACTGTCAACAGGTTAGTAACCCAACCAATCCCAAATTAAATCTTGATGTAGTATAAGAAAAGTGTAACCCTTTTGCTTTATGATATTAGGTTGTGTTTCATGCCAATCGAGTTAATCCAAAGTGGTAGTATGTTATACAAGTTTTCCCTCGTTCAAAACATATCTTTCAAGATCAAGATGTGGAGGCCAAATCTTTGGATGAGGTGTAAGTACTACCTCAAATCGACTCATTGGAAGAGAACAATGAAGAAAACATTTTGGTTGATATGGAACCCCATTTTTTCATTGAGCTTCCATTAGATATAGACATTGATGAAGCAACACATATGGATTTATTACAAGATGGGACAGATTCTTGATCTTGACATTGTTTTGCTTCTCAAAATTTTTCAACTATCTTTTTTTTTGCCCGAAAATCAGCATCTAATAACTCTCTAGAATTTCATGCAGCAAAAATAGCAACATTATTTCGTTGCTGTTTTCACAGTTCAACCAGCAAAATCACAGTATAGTAATGACATTTCGCTACTGTGGGTAGCGAATTTTCACTACGGAGCAGTAAACGGAATCCCCAACATCCCGATAAAAAAAGCGCTGCTGAAACGCTGCTAGAAAATAATGATGTGCCCTCGACGTGTTATAGTGGATCAAGAACAAGATAAACATACAAGCATAACAACATAACATCATAGTGTATTCCATATCTATGTATCACATATTGTGTGCCCAAGAATCATGTACATACAATAGTCATAGTCATATTATATCATGTCATGTCCAATTCGCATACAAGAGGGGCTTTATATAGCCATCCAACCATGTGACTCTTGGGCTACTCATGTGACTATTGGGCTCCCATAACCTCCACAAGATCCTAACTCCCCTATAACCCTCTTGTAACCACTTCTGGATATGACATCTTGTAATAATCAAACCCCACAACTCATTAGCCTAAGCTAATGCTACTAATGCTTGGGGGTGTTCACACCCAACCTAATACTAAAATGCTAGAGGGTGTACACACCCATCAACAACACTCTTCTACAAGGATAAGAGTGGATGAGATCGATCCTCATGGCAAGGGGTGAACCCCTATGATGACTAGTGAGCTTTGACAGTCCCTCTTTGACTTCTTTTGGTATTTTTTTGCTAGATCTGGGGTGGAGCTATTCTACTACATTGACATTGTTCCTTTTTATTGTCTTTGTCTCTATCAGATGGAGTGTTTCTTGTTCACTATATGTGATAATGGATGACTATTCTTCTAATGTGTTTTGGGTATTTGGCTTGTCCTTGGCACTAGTAGTTTGAACACCGGCACTTAATTTTATATCGAAATTAGTGATGTCCTTTTTGTCACTCTCTCTTTGGTTGTTAGATAGAAATGGATTTAATAAATATACCCTTAACGCTTGAGGATTCAATGCAGGCTTTGTATTGTTGACACATGTGTGCTTTTGTTGTCATTGTAATGTACTGCCCTCTTATGCAGAGAATATAGCTCAAAGAATGGTTTCTAACAAGAAGTACGAAAGGATGTCACGAGCACGTCATCAAGCATCGTGCTTTTATGTGGATGATGAGTGTGAGGAGGGTTAGATAGTGTGCTAACAACCATTCTCTCAAATGAATACTCTTTCTCTCTTTGATGTCATGATGACATGTACACTTTGAATCTAATTACATACATGGTTTGGATGTACGGATGGATCCATCACCTATAGCACTATAGGTTTTTGCAGTCGCTTAAGTTTCGGGCTTTCTCGGTGTCTTGCAACACTCTTAATGGAGAAAAGTTAGAAGGGATGGTTGCAAAAAAACTAAAATACCTTCCACGAGGTCAAGATATGATAGAAATCAGGAAGGGAGGACTTATGCTAATATCATTCCCTTTTCCCTCCCCACGTGTTACTCCCCGACAAAGTTTATGTCCATATCAAGAGGGAGTTTGCTGGAAAAAATCTAACCCATGACAATCTAGCTTAAACCAGCAGTGTACAACAATATAGAAACTATACACATACAAAAAATGACTAACCAAAAAAAAAAAGATGATGAGAAGGAGCACATATCAAATATAAGAATGAAGTACGACTCTGCTAGTACTAGAGGCCATGAGAATGAACTTTCATGGTCCAACACGAGTGACCCTATCCTAGACCCGGATTGCCAAGAATGGTACTATAGATGTAAGATTCCTCCCTCCATCTTTTGAGGTGTACATGTGTAAGAACCTCCCCTTCTGATCTTGTAATTATTTTCCTCTTTGAAATAAAAGAAAGATTCTGTTTTACCCTGTTTTAGCCTAGAGAGAGAAAATGTCTAAAGAGAGGTAATCCAAAATTGAGATATGTTTAGATATAAAAATCCTCCTAGTGTCTAAAATGGTTTCCCCTTAAACAAAAATTCAAAAAGAAATTTCCAATGTGCAATTGGAATTAATTGAAAAGAAGTATAAAGGACCTTAGCCTAAGGGTCTAGATTTTCAGAAATTTTTGGATTATGGTGGTCCAATTAATGTTCCTATGGACCAATAGGATCAATCCAAGTGTGGGGAAGGAGATAAATACAATTTATAAAAGAAAAACCCCCAAAAATGAGTAAATGCTCACATAAGATAAAGAGTTGACTAAGGACAAGGTTTATAAGTAAAAAACTATGAGTATTACTAAAAAAATGAGATATTTTGGGTATAATGATTCAATTTTGACACCTTGGTAAAAGGAGAAGGGAGCTCTTCAAGGAGGTGCCTATTTCACTTGTGTGGTGGAGTTTTAAACTCAAAAATATTGTGATATTTTTATCTCTCCTCTCTCCTAGGTCAAACCAAATCAAAAGGGAGCCAAACTAGCCAAATCTTGTCCAAATTCAGCCAAACTGAACCTAGAAAATTCTAGAAACTAGTTGGACTTGGTTAGAGGCCTCCCTCACCTATAAATAGATCCTTAGCCCTTTGTAAAAAAATATGAGAACTATACCATGCCAATATTATACTGAAATAATGATATTTTCTATTATCCTCTAAAAATCCTCTACAAATTGAAGAGATTGGAGCTTCTCTCTCTCTTTAATCTTCCTTGGTGACTCCAACAACATACCAAACCAATTGATTGGTTGGGGGCCTCTACTGTGATCAAAGAATCAAGTAATTTAGGAGGTAAAGTATGGATTATTGTCTTCTTTTTCTTAAATCTCCAAATGTTTCTCTTCTCAACCCCTCTCAAGCTTAAGAAGCATTAATTTGAATGGCTTTTGAATATTATTAAAATTCTTTAATGTATTGTAATGAAGAAATACATAAATTTCTATTTATGCTTAATTTATAATGGTTTTTAAGCATTTCTCTCTCTCTCCCAAAGAATGGTCATTCCTATGACCTATTCTCAATTCAAATAAAGCTTCTCATGATGCATTTCTCTAATCTATGCTTGTCTAATTGGAGGCCAAAATAATAGCTTTTAATACTTTTATGCTATTTAATTTATGGTAAAATTAAGAATCAATCCATAATTGGATAATCATCCAATTAGTGGTTATTCTAGTCACATGAATAATACTAAACTTTATTCTTTCAAATTTATTGAGAATTATCAGTCAGTAATAGCAGCAGAGCTATGGTAAAATTTTTGAAAAATAAACACATAAATCATTTTCATTTATATTTTGAAAAGAGGACTTCCTACCATATTCTAGGATTAATCATCCTAGATTAATTGAATGATTCTCATTATAACCATGGAAAATTTGATTTTTATGTTTATGCATAAATAGTAATTAGCAAAAGAGAAATTTCTAGTAATTCATTTTTAATGTTAAAAGAGTAATTCCTATGACATTTGGAATTCCATCATTGAGATGGGAAAAGAGAAATTACTAGCATATTGGAATTAATGAGCATTTTAATTAAATTCAAAGATGAAGTTTAGATAAATTTATTTTATCTATAAGAAATATTTAAATGTTAAAAGAGGAATTAGCAAAAGAGGAATTTCTAGTAATTCATTTTTAATGTTAAAAGAGGAATTCCTATGACATTTGGAATTCCATCATTGAGATGGGAAAAGAGAAATTACTAGCATATTGGAATTAATGAGCATTTTAATTAAATTCAAAGATGAAATTTAGATAAATTTGTTTTATCTATAAGAAATATTTAAATGTTAAAAGAGGAATTCCTATGAAATTTGGAATTCCATCATTGAGATGGGAAAAGAGAAATTCCTAGAATATTGAAATTAATGAGCATTTTAATTAAATTCAAAGATAAAATTTAGATAAATTTATTTTATCTATAAGAAATATTTAAATGTTAAAAGAGGAATTCCTATGACATTTGGAATTCCATCATTGAGATGGGAAAAGAGAAATTCCTAGCATATTGTAATTAATGAGTATTTTAATTAAATTCAAAGATAAAATTTAGATAAATTTATTTTATCTATAAGAAATATTTAAATGTTAAAAGAGGAATTCCTATGACATTTGGAATTCCATCATTGAGATGGGAAAAGAGAAATTCCTAGCATATTGGAATTAATGAGTATTTTAATTAAATTCAAAGAGACAATTTAGATAAATTTATTTTATCTATAAGAAATATTTAAATGTTAAAAGAGGAATTCCTATGACATTTGGAATTCCATCATTGAGATGGGAAAAGAGAAATTCCTAGCATATTGGAATTATTGGATAAATCATTTAAATTCAAGGATGAATTTTAGATAAATTTATTTTATCTATGAGAAATATTTAAATATTAAAAGAGGAATTCCTATGATATTTGGAATTCCATCATTTAGATGGGAAAGTCAAGTACATTCTTTAAGGTTGCTACAATGTTTTCTTATTCACCTTTGTCCACACTCTTCAGAAGCACTACTAGTGCCTCATCATCTTCTACCTTCTTGCCAATGGCTGCCAGTTGTTGCTTAATGCTTTTGTATTTGTTCAAGTGTGTGATTAAAGGTTCAATTTCCTTCATATCCAGTTTGTAGAATTGCATTAACAGATTTATCTTTGAAATTTTTGCTTGAGTGCCAAATAATTTAATTTCATCCCATGCATCTTTTGCCCATTGTATCCCTGTGATGTCATGAATGATTTCATTATTTAAACTGAGTGCGGTAAGTCCTAATGCTTTCTCATTCCTGCTCTTCCACTCATTTTTCCCACTCACCTTTGGGCATTCATCTCTTCCCTCAACTAGCCCCCACAGATTTTTCCTCATGAGCAAATACATGGTTTTTGTTTGCCATGTATAAAACTGCTCCCCATTAAATTTGGCTATCACTTGTGCCGTGCTCATGATGATGTGAAGGGGGTCTTACCTCTTGATCCAATTTCAAGATTCAAGGGCAGTGTCTACCCTTTTACAACTCAATCTGGTATCCAAGTGATGTGATTACAATAGATTTATCATCGTAAATTCACCAGAAATTACATTAAACCAAGGGTAACAAATCTGTACTGAATGGTTGGAGTATCAAACCATCTCCGAATTGCAATCTGAAGTTATAGGGATCTGTATATCAGATACCCAATGGCTAATTTGAACCCTCAATTGCACCAAAATACAATGATTAGTGCTAATTAATCACTGATTAGCAAAATAATCCTCTATTTTGTGTGTAGAAAACAGAGTATGTGGGAGTCCAGATCTAGGGCCTTAGAGTTCAAATGAGCTCAACTCCTTTCAAAGACATCAATAGCAGTTAAGCCAAGAAACACAAGATTTGACCAAACATTGAATGCTTAATCTTTGTTTTACCAAAGTCACCTACAGATTTGATGCAGAGCTTGGATCTCACTGTAGACTTGATGAAATCAAAAACTGTCTTCACCAGCTTGTAGAGCACCCTTGAAAACCCCTGGGGCCAAGAGGAATTAGACCAATGTCTTCTGTGGAGGAGTAGATAGACAATTTTCTTCCAAAAACATGCGCTTCAAAAACGCGAAAAATCAGGAGCATGCGCCGGCAGTTTGCTGATTTAATTAGATGGGCTGAAGCACAAGGAATATGGCTACATGTGGCTAAGAGGTTTTTGGCCAATGTTATGTGTGAAGGGAGAGAGAGATCCTCCACCAATTGGGGGTACACAGGTTAATTGAAAAAGATCTAAAAACTTGATTTTTTCCTAATCCTAATTAACTAGGTGATTAGCAAGATAATGGGCTCATAAATTTGATGGATTCTAAGCTAGGCTCTGATACCATGTTAAATTTGCAGCAATGTGATGAGCTATGGTGGATCAAATGCAAGAATCAACATCATTAGCAAAGAGATTAGACGATAATTAAGATGTGATTAGTGATAGCTTAATGTTGGCATGGATAATCAAAAACCAGCTCATTAGGCCAATGCCTCAATTTATAGAGTTTACATCCAAGCATATAATCCCACTGATCTCTCCTTGATTCACTCCACCTCTTTTGCTTGATTCTCTCCACCTCTTTTGCTTAATTCTCTCCACCTCTTTTGCTTAATTCTCTCCACCTCTTCCCAGAATATCTCCACACATCCTAAATCTTCTCATGCTACCCTTTATTCTCTCCCAGTAGATACCTCTCACCTTTTCACAGCTTGTCACTCATCATTTACAGATTCTCTTTTATAGCCTCTTGCTAAGGGCTTGTTCCTGCACACACCCTATTCACTTGTATATTTCAACACACCTTACCATCCTGCATAGACAATGGCACATCTCTAACATGAGCAATCGGATGAGCAGTATCATCCCCTTTTTCAACAAAACCTAGTTTTTCAAGACTCTTTATTTCCTTGAATGTAAGATCCCTGTCCCCACCATGCGACGGATTCAGGATACTAGCAGCGGAAGTAGCACTTCATGCCCGGGGCAGGGACCCACACTCGGGGCCTCGTCCACGGATATCCGGACAAGAGACTAATCTGTCAGTTTTTTCCAAAACCGAACTCGGAAAAACTTCCCTTACCCGGAAAGCACGGGCGATTCCACCAAGATAATTTTTTACTCTAACGTAGTCAAGATCATTACTGATCACGCTCATCCGACTGCACCTATAAAGATACTCGGTCGGATCAAGGAAGAAACTTGCTCTTGGATCACTGGGATCAATGCTTTTTTCCCCATCAAGAGGCACAGCCGTTGATTCCTATCCATAGAACAATTACTATCCGGGATTTACTTTATCTATCGTAATAACAGAAATTGAGTCTCGATTTACGGATCCATCAGTCCAGCCTAACCCCATCCGATCCCATGGGTTAGCCAACCGCCCAACCACTGTAGTGATGGGATCCAATTAAGAATTTGGTTAGGTTTTGTCCTGGGTACCAAGGAAAAGATTTCCAAGGCCCCCTAGCCGGAAGTTCATGCAAAATAAAACTAGTCACACCACTTACACACCCAATATGAAATTGCTTTTTCACAGATTCAACTAGTTTTAAAACAATCCTTTAATAAAACCATAGTATCACTGATCACCATCTTCCAAATTATCCGGTTGATTCAATTTCCCATCATTCCTTCATCAGAGTATCTATGGCATCATTGGCAACTAGAACGCTCACCACCTGTCCACTCAGGGGCCGTTTCAATAGTTCCTAGCCCATAATACTCGGCAATATAATCACTTATCAAGATGGACTCTCGTTGAAGATCAGCAAGATCAACCAACAGATCCATATAAAGAGCCATGGACTCATCCGTTGAGGACCAGCAAGGTCAGTCAACCAGATCCATGCCCGGTTTCAGAAAACAACTCTTACTCCTTGTTCCAATATCTTCCTCGACGCACGCGTGGGTATCCTGGGCGACCCAGAGCCCGAGCACCGTATGGTCAGCACCCTCTAGGATCCTTCGCAGGTGACCTAGCGCTTCACTCATAGGCCGCTTCCTTGGCCCCTCATCCACCGTACCGAAAGCTCACCATTTTAATCGCACCGAGGCTGGTCAAGACCTCGGTCGACCTTGCTACGCGAGACGTCCTCCATTGACTCTCCGTCAGCAGTTGCAATTTTATCAGTTAGGTCTCCACGACCTTAATCACAAGATGGTCAAAATGCTTTCCCAGCATTCTTGACATAAAACAGCCATTTACAAACAGTTTACAAATACAGTTTCTATATTAACTCTCATTTTTCCACATTATCCCTCATCAATCCACATTACTTATTCCACATTCCATTTATATGCATACTCATCCCATCACATCATTTTCCATCTCATCACTTCAGATTCCTTCACATCACATATCATATATTCACATCCATACATATATCCACATCCACATGCACATTCACATCCATACATCCACATCTACATCCATACATCTGCATCTACATGCTTTCCTCCATTTTCACATCCTCATTTATACATCCACATCCCGTATCCACATTCATACATACACATCCATATCCACATCCATACATCCACACCCACATGCATACATCCACTATCACGTCCTCATTCATACATCCACATCCACATACATACATACATCCACATCCACATTTCCATTCACATCTATACATCCATATCTACATCCACATACATACATACATCCACATCCACATTCCACATTCACATCTGTACATCCACATCTACATCCACATTCACATACATCCACATCCACATTCCCATTAACACCATATTAGTGAATTTGGAAAATTTTTCAATTCCCATTTTTGAATACTTAAAAAAGGGGACATGGATAACATGTTTGTAAGTTTCTCAAAACCCTATCATATGACCTATCGTTGGAAAGCGCTTGAAAAATGGAATCTAAAGAGCTATAAAGCGCTCATTTTGGATTAGTGGTGTTCAAGTTATGGTTAATCCAAACTTTTGACCACGTGTCCCAAACTTGTGAGAAATTCCCATATTCCCCAATATGGTGTTCATTCACATCTATACATCCACATCTACATCCACATACATACATACATCCACATCCACATTCCACATTCACATCTATACATCCACATCTACATCCACATTCAC
Organism: Cibotium barometz; assembly: GCF_041138505.1. Taxonomy (NCBI): domain Eukaryota; kingdom Viridiplantae; phylum Streptophyta; class Polypodiopsida; order Cyatheales; family Cibotiaceae; genus Cibotium; species Cibotium barometz. Next base: position 33,341,534 of record NC_141076.1, on the reverse strand, counting down.
ATACATCCACATCCACATTCCCATTCACATCTATACATCCACATCTACATTCACATTCACATCTATGCATATACATCCTCATGCATACATCCACATTCACATTCACATCTATACATCCACATCTACATCCACATTCACATCTATACATCCACATCTACATCCACATTCACATCTATGCATATACATCTTCATGCATACATCTACATCCACATTCACATTAATTCATCTTATCACATCTTAACTCATCTCATATGCATCTTATCACATCTTATCACTTCCCATATCTTTTATGCGTACCTCTATGCATGAAATTCAATTATGCTAAAAGTAACACTTTTACAATAAAATAATCATCCTTTATGCATATCTCTATGCATGAAATTCAATTATGTTAAAAATAACTCTTTTTTAATAAAATAATCATCTTTTATGCATACCTCTATGCATGAAATTCAATTATGCTAAAAGTAACGCTTTTATAATAAAATATTCATCTCTTATGCATACCTCTATGCATGAATTTCAATTATGCTAAAAGTAACACTTTTATAATAAAATATTCATCTCTTATGCATACCTCTATGCATGAAATTCAAATATGCTAAAAGTAACTCTTTTATAATAAAATATTCATCTCTTATGCATACCTCTATGCATGAAATTCAATTATGATAAAAGTCACACTTTTATAATAAAATAATCATCTTTTATGCATACCTCTATGCATGAAATTCAAATATGCTAAAAGTAACTCTTTTATAATAAAATATTCATCTCTTATGCATACCTCTATGTATTTATAGGAAAAATTGAGCTCCTAACCAAACAAACTGATTCTAGAATTTTCCAAGTCAGTTTGGTCACTTTTTGACCATTTTTAGGTCAGTTAAGCTAACTTTTTGGAACTAGACTTGAATGAGGAGAGAGAAGAGATGAAATATCTCAATTTTTATGAGTTTAAAACTCATTCAAGCATGTGAAATATGCACCTCCTTTAAAGAACTCCACTTCCTTACATATGTGTCAAAATGGAATCATTATACCCAAAATATCTCATATTTTTAATATTACTCATAGTTTTTTACTAATAAACCTTGTACATTTTTAACTCTTCATCTTATGTGAAATATGCATCTCCTTTAAAGAACTCCCCTTCCTTACATATGTGTCAAAATGGAATCATTATACCCAAAATATCTCATATTTTTAATATTGCTCATAGTTTTTTACTAATAAACCTTGTACATTTTCAACTCTTCATCTTATGTGAGCATTTACTCATTTTTGGATACCCAAAATATCTCATATTTTTAATATTGCTCATAGTTTTTTACTAATAAACCTTGTACATTTTCAACTCTTCATCTTATGTGAGCATTTACTCATTTTTGGGTATCTTATTTTACAAATTGGATTTATCTCCTCCCTACACATGGATTGATGCTATTGGCCCATTGGAACCTTGATTGGACCATAATCCAAAAATTTCTGAAAATCTACACCCTTAGGCTAAGGTCCTTTATACCCATTTCTAATAAATTCTAATTGCACATTGGAAAGTTCTTTTTGAATTTTTGTTTCAGGGGAACTTATTTTAATAAGATGAGATAATTTTCTATCCAAAAATATTAAAAATCTGAATATTCTTTCTCTAGAATATTTTCTCTCTCTAGGTTAAAACAGTTAGAAACAAGGTCTTTATATTTCTGAAGAGGGATTGATTGCAGGGGAAGATACTAGACATCAAAAGGGGATTGGGGGAGGAATCTTACATTCCACTTAAAAAACGCGAGATGTCCTCATCTCGCAACTTGGGATAATTTCGCAAGATGCACGAATAAAGATTAACCACCAAGAAAAGTCTCAAAGAGAGTAAGATTCAAGAAAAGAACAAGATTTAAACTTTATTCATTCTTGGAACATATACAATAAAGATAGAAGAACTCTTTACACTTCCATAAGCCCGTCCATCATATGATCACAAAAGCAGCACTCACAAGCTGCGCATGTATAAGGTAACTCATCTATGGGAATAATTTTGTTGGTTATTACCGCACCTATCTCAGTGGTATGAGGTGATCTAACAAAAGGACCTTTGAGAGGTAAGCCACAAATGGGGTAAAGGCATATCTTCTCATGAGGAAGAAAACAGCCAGTAAAAAGACCCGCTCAGAAAACCCAAGATGTCTTGATCTCATGACGCAGTAGTATCGGGGACCCAAACCCAAAGCTTCAATAACCATGGCCAAGCGGACATTGTTACGAAAGTGCTGCTGACCCCAGGGTGTTACCCTAGTTATGTTTTGATAGGTCCGCCATTTGGTCTGAGCTACAGAAGTTCCCAAGTGAGGGAAAAGTGAGCGCTCATACTGTTCTATAAAATCTTTCTTCACAGACTCGCTTGCGTCTTGAAGGTGAGAAATCATCATGGATAAAACTAATTCCTGTTGCCAAGCCATGAAGGAGATTAAGAAGAAGGGAGATCGATGGAAGTAAGATTACTGTGAGCGACAAGTAAAAGTTACCACTTATATAAAGGAAGGAGCTAGCGTAACCTAGAAGCCAACGGTAACTTGCCACTGAAGTTTTACCGTCTTTCCATGATTTGGGTTTGGCACATTTTTCTTTTGAAGGCATTAAGAACTTTGAGATGAGGAGATAAAAGAAGCTTGTAGGCTAAGTCACCTACTTTCATTGAATTCAGATAAGGTTCACAATATCTGGGGGATAACTTCTTATACTTCCCAAGAGATAAAGAACTTCTTTTTGGGCCGTACTCGAATGAAAACCAAAACCGTGGTATCCAAAACACCGATTTTCACTTCTGAACTCATTGTTCTGAATCCTTAAAACAGGTGGGACTCCTGAGAAGTATTCTAGGGAAAGGATCTTCCTTTTTTTTTAACAGAATCTTTCTTTTATTTTAGAGAGGGAATAATTATAAGATCAAAAGGGAGATTCTTACTCCTGTATACCTCGAAGGTTGGGGAGGAATCTTACATTCTACCCCACTTAAAAAGTGCGAGATGTCCTCATCTCGCAAGTAGAGGACAACTCTTTTTGTTAAGATCTAATTTTATTCTGGGGTTCCTTATATTCTGGTCAACCCAACGGAATACTGGGATAAATATCCCTTATATAGAACTCATAACAATTCATTCAGATCATATCATTCATATCTTTAACATGATAATGGTCCATTAAACCGAAAAATTTCCTTCTAAACATTCCTCCACGGAAATTTCAGTCAAGCAAGTTCTCAATTTGTCATCCCTTAACTTAATCTATCGTCTCAAGTGTTAATAGTAGCAATTTGACAGCACAATCCACTAATCTCATAGTGATTTGCTGAAATCATTATCATCATTCCAGTTATGAATATCATCACAGGGACTCGTCCCATTCATCCTCATTGTGGTTTTGCTTAGCTTATTACATTTCAACTAAATTTCAGAATTCATCATTTTCCAATCAGAATCCAAATCAATTTCATCAGTTCTCAAACAGAATTAAAAATCATATCAACCACATTCGAATTCATCATCTGGATAGCATTAACGCTTATAATTTCAAGTCTTAGATTTACTCGTATATACTGTCAGTAAAGAGCTGCAGTATACTCTCGGTATATACGGGTAGTCAACGGCCCTTGGAATTATAAGGTAAATACCATCATGTCTAGGCCTCAAGCAAGTCAGGGATTCTATATAATTACGGTACTTCCATCTGAAGACCCAATTACCAAATTACGAATTTTAGTTTGAATATCAAATTGTATGACTTATATCACACAATTACAATCTTTTTGTGTTTCTTGATAAATTTTTGACATATTTGTCTTCTCAGTTGATCTTTATTAACCAAATGCTCTGATACCAACTGTAAGATCCCTGTCCCCACCATGCGACGGATTCGGGATACTAGCAGCGGAAGTAGCACTTCATGCGCGGGGCACACGGATATCCGGACAAGAGACTAATCCGTCAGTTTTTTCCAAAACCGAACCCGGAAAAACTTCCCTTACCCGGAAAGCACGGGCGATTCCACCAAGATAACTTTTTACTCTAACGTAGTCAAGATCATTACTGATCACGCTGATCCGACTGCACCTATAAAGATACTCGGTCGGATCAAGGAAGAAACTTTCTCTTGGATCATTGGGATCAACGCTTTTTTCCCCATCAAGAGGCACAGCCGTTGATTCCTATCCATAGAACAATTACTATCCGGGATTTACTTTATCTATCGTAATAACAGAAATTGAGTCTCGATTTACGGATCCATCAGTCCAGCCTAACCCCATCCGATCCCATGGGTTAGCCAACCGCCCAACCACTGTAGTGATGGGATCCAATTAAGAATTTGGTTAGGTTTTGTCCCGGGTACCAAGGAAAAGAGTTCCAAGGCCCCCTAGCCGGAAGTTCATGCAAAATAAAACTAGTCACACCACTTACACACCCAATATGAAATTGCCTTTTCACAGATTCAACTAGTTTTAAAACAATCCTTTAATAAAACCATAGTATCACTGATCACCATCTTCCAAATTATCCGGTTCATTCAATTTTCCATCATTCCTTCATCAGAGTATCTATGGCATCATTGGCAACTAGAACGCTCACCACCTGTCCACTCTCAGGGGCCGTTTCAATAGTTCCTAGCCCATAATACTCGGCAATATAATCACTTATCAAGATGGAATCTCGTTGAAGATCAGCAAGATCAACCAACAGATCCATATAAAGAGCCATGGACTCATCCGTTGAGGACCAGCAAGGTCAGTCAACCAGATCCATGCCCGGTTTCAGAAAACAACTCTTACTCCTTGTTCCAATATCTTCCTCGATGCACGCGTGGGTATCCTGGGCGACCCAGAGCCCGAGCACCATATGGTCAGCACCCTCTAGGATCCTTCGCAGGTGACCTAGCGCTTCACTCATAGGCCGCTTCCTTGGCCCCTCATCCACCGTACCGGAAGCTCACCATTTTAATCGCACCGAGGCTGGTCAAGACCTCGGCCGACCTTGCTACGCGAGACGTCCTCCATTGACTCTCCGTCCAGCAGTTGCAACTTTATCAGTTAGGTCTCCACGACCTTAATCACAAGATGGTCAAAATGCTTTCCCAGCATTCTTGACATAAAATAGCCATTGACAAACAGTATTTACAAACAGTTTACAAATACAGTTTCTATATTAACTCTTATTTTTCCACATTATCCCTCATCAATCCACATTACTTATTCCACATTCCATTTATATGCATACTCATCCCATCACATCATTTTCCATCTCATCACTTCAGATTCCTTCACATCACATATCATATATTCACATCCATACATATATCCACATCCACATGCACATTCACATCCATACATCCATATCTACATCCATACATCTGCATCTACATGCTTACCTCCATTTTCACATCCTCATTTATACATCCACATCCCGTATCCACATTCATACATACACATCCATATCCACATCCATACATCCATTTCCACATTCCCATTCATATAACCCCATATGCCTTCACATCTAATCTTTTACATCACATCCATTCTCGCCTTACCTCATCCCATACACATCTTATCACATCTTAATTCATCTTATCACATCCTAACTCATCTCATATGCATCTTATCACTTTCCATATCTTTTATGCGTACCTCTATGCATGAAATTCAATTATGCTAAAAGTAACACTTTTAAAATAAAATAATCATCCTTTATGCATACCTCTATGCATGAAATTCAATTATGTTAAAAATAATTCTTTTTTAATAAAATAATCATCTTTTATGCATACCTCTATGCATGAAATTCAATTATGCTAAAAGTAACGCTTTTATAATAAAATATTCATCTCTTATGCATACCTCTATGCATGAATTTCAATTATGCTAAAAGTAACACTTTTATAATAAAATATTCATCTCTTATGCATACCTCTATGCATGAAATTCAAATATGCTAAAAGTAACTCTTTTATAATAAAATATTCATCTCTTATGCATACCTCTATGCATGAAATTCAATTATGATAAAAGTCACACTTTTATAATAAAATAATCATCTTTTATGCATACCTCTATGCATGAAATTCAAATATGCTAAAAGTAACTCTTTTATAATAAAATATTCATCTCTTATGCATACCTCTATGCATGAAATTCAATTATGATAAAAGTCACACTTTTATAATAAAATAATCATCTTTTATGCATACCTCTATGCATGAAATTCAAATATGATAAAAGTAACACTTTATAATAAAATAATCATCTTTTACGCATACCTCTATGCATGAAATTCAATTATGATAAAAGTAACACTTTTATATTAAAATAATAATCTTTTATGCATACCTCTATGCATGAAAATCTAATTATGATAAAAGTAACACTTTTATGTTAAAATAATAATCTTTTATGCATACCTCTATGCATGAAAATCAATTATGCATAATATAAAAATCAATTTCTCTAGGCTTACAATGAATATCTTTCAATTAATCTAGGATGATAATTCCTATAATATGGTAGGAAGTCCTCTTTTTATGCTTTGAATGAAATTATTTTATGCGTAATTTTTATAAAAATTTTGCCATAGCTCCGCTGCTATGAGTGATAAATCTCAATTTTTCTAAGGGATAAAGCTTATCATTAAGGAAATAATTAGAATGGTCTCTAATTGGATCATCAATCCATAATGGATTGAATCATCAATATACATAAACTAAAAGCATAGAAAAAAGCCATTAATTTGGCCTCAAGCATAGCTTAATCTTGGATTAAGGAAAAGCTTTATGAAAAGCTTCATTTGGATTGAGAATGGGTCATGAGTATGACCATTTCTTGAGTGAGAGAGAGAAATTACATAAACCATTAGAATTAAGCATAAATGAAAATTTATGTAATTCTTAACTATCATTAATCAAATTAACTTCAATAGCATTCATCAAATTATGTAACTCTTCACTAACATTCATCAATCAACTTGAATAGCATTCAAAAACCATTCCAATTAAGCTTCTCAAGCTTGAGAGGGGTTGAGAAGAGAGAAACATTGAGAAATTATAGAAAATGATCAAAATTCACTAATTACCTTACAATTTGCTTGATTCTTTGTTCACGGTAGAGGCCCCCAACCAATCAATTGGTTAAGTATGTCGATGGAGCCACTAATGGGGATTGAAGAAAGAGGGAAGCTCCAAAAACTAGTGAATTATTAATGAATTCACAGTTCTTGGCTTAGGTGGAGTAGAGTAACGATGCATAAACACTATATTTTTTTCAACAAGGGGAGTCTTCTATTTATAGGAAAAATTGAGCTCCTAACCAAAGAAACTGATTCTAGAATTTTCCAAGTCAGTTTGGTCACTTTTTGACCATTTTTAGGTCAGTTAAGCTAACTTTTTGGAACTAGACTTGAATGAGGAGAGAGAAGAGATGAAATATCTCAATTTTTATGAGTTTAAAACTCATTCAAGCATGTGAAATATGCACCTCCTTTAAAGGACTCCCCTTCCTTACATATGTGTCAAAATGGAATCATTATACCCAAAATATCTCAGATTTTTAATATTGCTCATAGTTTTTTACTAATAAACCTTGTACATTTTCAACTCTTCATCTTATGTGAAATATGCACCTCCTTTAAAGAACTCCCCTTCCTTACATATGTGTCAAAATGGAATCATTATACCCAAAATATCTCATATTTTTAATATTGCTCATAGTAAACCTTGTACATTTTCAACTCTTCATCTTATGTGAGCATTTACTCATTTTTGGATACCCAAAATATCTCATATTTTTAATATTGCTCATAGTTTTTTACTAATAAACCTTGTACATTTTCAACTCTTCATCTTATGTGAGCATTTACTCATTTTTGGGTATCTTCTTTTACAAATTGGATTTATCTCCTCCCTACACATGGATTGATGATGTTGGCCCATAGGAACCTTAATTGGACCATAATCCAAAAAATTTTGAAAATCTAGACCCTTAGGCTAAGGTCCTTTATACCCATTTCCAATAAATTCTAATTGCACATTGGAAAGTTCTTTTTGAATTTCTGTTTCAGGGGAACTTATTTTAATAGGATGAGATAATTTTCTATCCAAAAATATTAAAAATCTGAATATTCTCTCTCTAAAATATTTTCTCTCTCTAGGTTAAAACAGTTAGAAACAAGGTCTTTATATTTCTGAAGAGGGATTGATTGCAGGGGAAGTTACTAGACATCAAAAGGGGGTTGGGGGACTCAAGTCGGCCTGTCACCCTCTCTGGCTCCATCGCTTGATCCTCCCGTCCCTTAGAGGGATGTCTGCACACTAGGGTGGGCTTATTCACCGCACTAGCCTGGGCCCTCAGGACTAGACAACATCATAATCTCTCGCCTCAATCGGCTAACCTTATTCTCCCAATGGTATGAGGGATACCTTGGGTCATTCTTGAGCTTTGCTAACGACGCCGCCCAGCTACACAAGCACGGAACGGAGTTAGCGTCGAAGCAAGGAAAAACTTGCACTCTTTAAAGATAACAATTTCAATACAATTCATTGAATACAGCATCACTCAATTCGTAGCTTCATACAATTTTATGTCATTAAAAGGAAAAGATACACATTTAATAACACTAATATTTAAGAAAAAAACTCTTCTTTAAAAGATAACCAAGCTAGCCTGGCCACCATTTCCTTGAGGAGCTTGTAATGGGAGGGTTGGGGCCGCATTGGGAGCATCTTCTCTAATCTCGTTGTTGCGCGCTCCTCCCGAGGCGATATTTTGACGTTTTTGAGATGGGGCCATCTTGGACGTTGTCTTGTAGGGCTCGTTGTCGCGGTCGAAACGCTCTAGTCAGATCTCAATTCTGAGATCGTTTGCTCACCGTATGAGCAAAAGACCGCAGCTCATGAACCCTCTCTAAGGCCAAAACCTCTTGCTGTACTAAAGTCCACAAAAATGGGGGGGGGGGAGAGGAGAGTTGCCCTTATCTGAAAAGTGGCAAATGAGGGGGTGTTGAGAGGGGCAGCAGTACTACAACAAGTACACTGCGCAAGAACAGATGGCGGTACGGACACAGCAGAGCATAGGCTACGCAGAAATGCATGCTGCCCATGGAGCACCTCGGGGGTCTATATAGCTGTGGGATACGGGTGTGGGCGCTACGCAAAGAAAGGTCGAAAGGACGGTGTACCGGCAAAGGCTGTAGATCTGTGGCCTGCATGACTCAGGGGGAAAGGTACAGTGCGGTTAACAGGGCAGGCAGGGGAAGGAGTGGTACGCATGTACCTTATCTGGTCAGGGGGGGCAGCATGGGTGTCCACGACGTAGCGGTGCGTGTGGACCACACAGTGGACGACCGACCTTTGGTGCCATCGTACGGGCACCCTGGTAAGTGTGTATGGTCCAATTTTGGGGCGGGATCCCCAAATTTGGGAGGTCGACCTCGATTTGCGTGCAGGACCGCCCGAGGGGGTGAAAATTTTTTTTGTCTGGGATGTTCTCCTAGTTGTTGGGGTGCAGACGGTTTGTCAATCGGACGCCGGGTCGTGCATTTATTAAGGTTTAAAGGTCGTCGCTTTTTAACTAAAAATAACCAAAGTTTGCGTATAAGCTTGATCCAGTGTCCGTTATAGATGCTGTAAAATCCTATATTAGGGTAAAATCATGCGCAGATTTCAAATTTGGGCTCAGAATTTGAATATTCTAAGTAAAAATGGCTCATTTAATAAAATCATTGATTTTTATACCATAAAAAACTCATAAATTCATCTATTACATGGACATTTCTTTATTAGTGAAGATGGGTATGTTACATCCTTCCCCCCTTAAAGAAATCAAGATGTCCTCATCTCATCATGAATTGGGGATAATCCTTTAAGAGTGTAGCTTCATCTTCCCAAGTTGCATCCTCTTCAGGGTAATGTTTCCACTGTACTAGATGTTCTACACAAGAGTTCTATTTCAGAGTTGCTTTTCCCTAGAATCTATGATCCTACTGGGCTATAATTCAAGGACTCCTTGAGTAGGGATTACAACTTGTTCATCATCAAGAATATGATCGAGATTGGGTACATAAGGTTTTAACAAACTTACATGAAATACATTGTGGACTTTGATATGGGCTGGGAGCTGGAGTTTATAGGCACTTTTACCTAGACACTTGATAACTGTATAGGGACCACAATACCTAGGGCTAAGCTTCTTATATTTCCCAAGTGATAGAGAACTTCGTTTGGGTCGCACTCATAGAAGAACTTTGTCTCCTTCCTTGAAGATCCTTTCAGACCTCTTGGTGTCAGCATAATGCTTTTGTGGATCTTGGGCAGCTTTAATATCCTTTTGGATTGCCTTGGTTTGTTCCTCCATCTCTTCGAGCATTTTCCTGGATGCCTCAACTCTTATGGTCGGATCAGAGAAATTTAGAGGAGACAAGAATTCTTGCCCATAGAGTGCTTTGAATGGTGACATTCCTATGCTCTGATGATAAGATGTATTGTAGGCAAATTCTACCAGAGGAAGGTATTGAATCCACCTTCTTGGTTCCAGTCCACAATATGCTCTGAGAATGTCTTCAATTACTTGATTGACTCTCTCAGTCTGGCCATCGATCTCTGGATGATAAGCTGTGCTAAAGAAAAGTTGAGTTCCCAGGGCTTGAAATAAGAACTGCCAGAACTTTGAAGTGAAGTCAAAATCCCGGTCACTTACTATCCTTTTTGGGAGACCATGAAGTTTGAGGACTTCCTTGATGAATATTCGAGCAACATCAGAAGCTTTGAAGGTCTTCTTTGCTAGTATAAGGTAAGCTACTTTGGTAAGTAAGTCCACCACTACCAGAATGGAGTCATATCCTCCTTGTACAGTGGGGAGACTTGTGACAAAATCCATACTAATGCGCTCCCACTTCATTTGGGGAATATCCAAGGGTTGAAGTTTCCCAGGCATCTTGACCCTTTCAGCTTTGATCCTTTGCATATGAGAGACATTGCTTCATAGGTACCGAAGGACATCATTTTTCAAGCTTGCCCAATGAAAGCTCCTTCTTACGGCATTTAATGTTTTTGCATAGCCTGGGTGTCCTGCAAAACAGGACTATCATGAGCCTCATGGAGGATTAGTTTCTTTAAAGCAGGATCCTTAGGGATACATAGCCTGTGATTGAAGTAGAGGCTTCCTTCATGAGTGGAGTATCCCTTGATTAGATCGGCCATTGTACGGGCACCCTGGTAAGTGTGTACGGTCCAATTTTGAGGCGAGGTCCCCAAATTTGGGACGCCAGCCTCGATTTGCGTGCCAGACCGTCGGGGGGGGGCGATTTTTTTTTTTGTCCGGGATGTTCTCCTGGTCATTGGGGTGCAAACCGTTTGTCAATCGGACGCCCGGTCGTGCATTTATTAAGGTTTAAAGGTCGTCGCTTTTTAACTAAAAATAACCAAAATTTACGTAAAAGCTTGATCCGGTGTCCGTTTTGTATGCTGTAAAATCCCATATTAGGGTAAAATCGCGCGCAAATTTCAAATTTGGGCTCAGAATTTGAAGATTCTAAGTAGAAATGGCTCATTTAATAAAATCATTGATTTTTATACCATAAAACTCATAAATTCATCTATTACATGGACATTTCTTTATTAGTGAAGATGGGTATGTTACACACCATGACTTGTCATGTGGTTCGAAGCACCTGAATCAACATACCATACATCATCCTTACATGATACTACATCATTGCAAGACATAGCATTAACCACCACACGTTGCATATGCTGTTGATGAGTATTCCATGTCCTCCCTTGTATTACTATGAAGCAGCTGCTCAGCCATCTATGCCGTCTAGCGCCAAGATCAATTACACCTACACAATCATTCCTTCTGATTATGAGAAAAATACCTATAGCGAAGTGATTCTACAGTCTCCAAGTGCTAGCTTCCAGCTTATGTTTGGGAATCTGCCTGGGTAGGCGAATCCCCATAGCCTAGGGATTGTGCATGTTGCTTCCAATACTCTTGTGTGGTACATATACAGGGACAACAATCCGGGCCAGTACGACAATTTGGGCGGCACCTCCACCACTCTCTAGAGCTGGGAGAAGATGGGAATCTGGCCATCACTGTGGAAGGAAATGGTGGAAGGAAATGGTGTAAATGTTCTTTTTTGGAGTACTGCGACCTCGGCCGAGGAGTCCAAGCTATGGAGTTGAGAGAGGAAGGAAATGTAGTGTTGCTAAATTCCTCAAAGGGTGTAGTTTGGCAATCCTTTGATCATCCAACCGACACTCTCCTTGCAAACCAGAAGCTTCTTGTGGGCCAGAGGTTGTTGGATTATGCAACCAATAAATACCCCTTCAGGGGAAGCAATACTCTCTCCATGGAATCACACAGATTGATAAGCTATGTAACCTACGTTGAGCCAGAGCCTTATTGGGAGCCTTCAGGGGAAGCAATACTCTCTCCATGGAATCACACAGATTGGTAAGCTATGTAACCTATGTTGAGCCAGAGCCTTATTGGGAGCTTCCTACAAAGGGCAACAAAGAGCTGGCCTATGCAAGCATTGTGAATGGGAGCATATCTGTGTTTGATAAGAATGGCAATATTGTAGCCAGTAGAGGCTACAATATGTTTCCCTGAAACAGAAAATCAAAATATGTTTCCCTGAAACAGAAAATCAAAATAAATTTTTCAAGGTGCATTAGGAATCAATTAAAAATGATTTAAAAGACCTTAGCCTAAGGGTCAAGATTTTCTGAAATTTTTAGATTATGGTCCAATTAAGGTTCCTATGGACCAGTAAGATTAATCCAAGTGTTGGGATGAGATAAATCTAATGAATAAAAGAAAATACCCAAAAATGAGTAAATGCCCACATAAGATGAAGAGTTGACTGAGTACAAGGTTTATTAGTTAAAAACTGAGATATTACTAAAAAAAAATGAGATATTTTAGAGTAATCATACAATTTTGACACCTTGGTAAGGAAAGGGGAAGGCTTCAAAGAGGTGCCTATTTCACACATGTGAATGAGTTTTAAAATAAAAAATATTAAGATATTTTTATCTCTCCTCTCTCCTAGATCAAACTGGATCAAAATGAGAACTAAACTGGTCCAAATCTTGTCCAAATTCAGCCAAACTCAAGTTGGAAAATTCTAGAACTTAGTTGGACTCAGTAAATGGCCTCCCTCACCTATAAATAGACCCTCATTCTTTGTATTCTCATCTATGAACGAGACCATGCCAATATTACATTAGAATAAGTATATTTTCTATTTTCCTTTAAAAATCCTCTACATTTTGGAGAGATTAGAGCTTCTCTCTCTCTTCAACCTTCCTTGGAGCTTTCCTCTCAACATACTAACCAATTGATTGGTTGGGGCCTCTTCTGAGAACAAAGAAGCAAGCAAAACAAGAGGTAAGAAGTAACTTTATGGATTTTAAATTTCTTTAATCTTCTAAATGTTTTTCACTTCTCAACCCCAAGCTTGAGAAGTATTTAAATGAATGGTTTTCAATGCAAATGAAGATCTCCAAAGAATTCTAATGAATTATCACAAAAAATTTACATTTATGCTTAATTAGGATGTTTTTTAAGTATATCTCTCTCTTTCCCAAAGAATGGTCATTCCTATGACCAATTCTCTATTCAAATGATGCTTCTCGTGGAGCAATTCTCAATTCTAAAAATAAACTCTATGCTAGTCAAGCTAGAGGCTAAAGAAATGGCTTTTTAATGCTTTTATGTTACATAAATTATGATTTAGATCCATAATTGGATTTAGATCTATTGATAGTTAATCTATCATAAGTGTATTACTAAGTCTTATACTTTTCAAAATTATTCAAAATTATTAGTAATAGCAGCGGAGCTATGGTAAAAATTTTAAAAATTAACACATAAAGCATTTTTATGCATAATGTGAAAAGAGGACTTCCTACCATATTCTAGGATTAGTCATCCTATGTTAAATGAATAATTCTCATCATATCCATGGAAAATTAATTTTTAATGTTTATGCATAAATAGCTAATTAGAGAAAAAGAGAAATTTTTTGTAATTTTATTTTTATGATAAAAGAGGAATTTCCATGATAATAGAGATCCATTTATTCCAATGGAGAAAGAGAAAATTTGGAATATTAAAATAATGAATATTTTATTTAAAATTAAAGAAGAATTTTAGATAAATTATTTTATGCATGAATAAATTTGAATGATAAAAGAGAAATTCTCATCATATTTGAAATTCAATCATTTAAATGGAAAAAGTGAAATTCTTATCATATTTGGATTAATGGACATTTTTATTTAATTTTAAAAAAAAATTAGTTAAATTTATTTTTATGCATAAGAAAAATTTAAATGATAAAAGAGGAATTTTAAAATAAATTTTAGTTAAATTTATTTTTATGCATAAGAAAAATTTTAATCATAAAAGAGGAATTCCCATCATATTTGGAATTCAATCATTTAAATAGTAAAAGTGGAATTCTTGTCATATTAGGAATAATGGACATTTTTATTCAATTTTAAAAGAAATTTTAGTTAAATTTATTTTTATGCATAAGAAAAATTTAAATGATAAAAGAGGAATTCCCATCATATTTATATGGAAAAAGTGAAATTCTTGTCGTATTAGGATTAATGGATATTTTTATTTGATTTTTAAGAGAAGTTTTAGTTAAAATTATTTTATGCATGTATAAATTTAAATGATGAAAGAGGAATTCCCATCATATTTGGAATTCAATCATTTAAATGGAAAAAGAGAAATTCTTGGCATATTTGGAATATTAAATATTTCTATTTAATTTAAAGAGAAATTTTAGATAGATTTATTTTATGATAAAAGAGGAATTCCCATGACATTTGGATTGCACTCATTAAAGAAGAAAAAGAGAGATTTCAAGCTTATTCAAAATAAATAGATATTGGTATTTAGTTAAAAGAAAATTTTTATGATATTTAAGTAAAGAAAGAATTGAAATTAATGTTTGGTGTCAAAAGATAAAATTTCACCATAATTCTACCTAGGGAATTAAGGTTGAGAAATTAAGTGGTAGAAAGAATATCTTTAGAAATTTTATTTGGTTAAATCACTAAATTGGTATTTAACCAAAAATAGATGTTTATCTGAAGTAAATCCTTGTTAGGACTAAACCGAATGATTTTGGTTAGACTACGAGAGGGACAGACAGTAAACCTACTTGTCCATCTCTCGATCTGAATCAAGCAAAAACTTCATGACCGATTCCAATTCCTAAATACAAAGAATAGACTACCTTTGAACTAAACTAGTTTTTCTTTGACCGAAATCACCAAGAATCTAGTTGGACAATCGATCAAATGATGGCTAGATTATTACGAAATTGGGAATTAAGGAAAAAGGGGTTTTGTGGAACCAATCTCAAACTAGAAATTTCACTTGCATAGAACCTCTGTTTTTCATTTAAAGGACTTTTTATGCCAGAATACTGGAGGAAGCATTTGGCATGTGTTTTACTAAGAGGAGGTTTGTTGCAACAGCTGGCGGGGAGTCGTCGAGGGACGTTGCTCGGCGCGGCAAAGCCTGGCAAGGTCTTGACCAGCCTCGGTACGGTTAAAATGGTGCGCTTCCAGTACGATGGGCGAGGTCCGACGAAGCGGTCCCTGAGTGAAGTGCTAGGACACCTAAGGAGGATCCTAGAGGGTTCTGATGAGGTGGTGATGCACGGGCTCGCGATTGCTAGGACACCCATGCGTGGGTCGACAAGGAAGATTCGGATGGACTAAAAAGAAAGACTTTTGTGAATCAAATTTTGATATTGGATCTTGTTGGTTGGTGAGCTAGTCTTCAACGGAGAGTCTAGATGATCTATTTTGTAACACAATGGACTCAGAATTTTGGAGGATGATGATTAGTAATATTATGATATTCATTGAAGGATTATTTTAAAGCCCGCCAAATCTGTTATAAATGGCAATTTCATATTAGGTGTGTACGTGGTATGCCTACTTTAAATTTTGCTTGAAACGCCGACTAGGGGGCCTGGGAACTCTTTTCCTTGGTACCCAGGAAAAACACAACAAAATCTTTATAAAGGAATCCCACCAATACAGTGGTCGGGTGGTTGGCTAACCCATGGGCCGGTTGGGGTTAGGTTGGATCGGAGGATTACTGTGAAACCATTAAGATGCGATTAGTTACATTAGTTAGATTAAGTCCTGAGAAGACCCTTGTTCTGTGGGAGGGAATCAGCGCGACTGTGCCTTAAAGGAGGAAAAAAGCGGTGATTCTATGGACCAAGTGCAAGTCTCTTCTTTGATCTGACCATGTGACTTCAGGTTCGGTCGGATCTGTTTACTTAGTTAAGACTTTGACTCGTTAGATTAATTCCCCCGTTAGAAGATTTTCCTGTGGTGGAATCGCCCGTACCTTCCGACGGGGGGCGAGGAAAGTTTTTTCAGAATCGGTTTCGGAGGAACTGCCAGGCTAGTCTCTCATCCAGACATCCGCAGGGGCGAGGCCCCGAGTGTGGATCCCCGCCCCGCGCGAGAGACTGACGCTGCTTCCGCCGCCAGCACCCTCAGAGGGGCACCGTGGAAGGGGGCGGGGGATCTCACACAAGAGGTGGCCTGGAAGGATTCACAGAGAATCCTCCTATCTTGGCATGTGTGGTGGTAGTGCGAAAGGGCTTATGGGTGGCCAATGATGTTTTGCATAACGTTGATGCAAAACATCAAGTTTTGTAAAAAAGTTGATCTTTTGCATAGAAAGCTGATGTTTTGCATATAAAGTTGATGTTTTGCATCAACCTGATACAAAATATCAATTTTTCATAAAAGTTGATGTTTTATATGAAGTTGATGCAAAACATCAACTCTTAGCTAAGAAGTTATTACTCTGCATTAAGCTGGCCGCAAATGTCAATGTAGCTAAAAGATCCGTAACATGTGTAGTAATTAACCCAATAGGATTCGAACCCAAGTCCCTGTCTGATATTTTACAAAAAAGTATTTTGAAAAGTATAAACTTTTGTTTCTTAAAGCGAGAGCTTTTTCATGCTTTCTAAATGTTGAAAATACAAGGTGAGAAGAATCTACTGGGAGAGAATAAAGGGTAGCAAGAGAAGATTTAGGAAGTGTGGAGATATTCTGGGAAAAGTGAAGAGGTGGAGAGAATCAGGGAAAAGAGGTGGAGTGAATCATGGAGAAATCAATGGGATTTGATGCTTGATGTAAACTCTATAAATTGAGACATAGCTCTAATGAGAATTTGCTGGTTTTTGAGTATCCATGCCTACATTAATCTATTTGTTAACTACCCACTAATTACATCTTAATTATTTGCTAATCACTTTGTTAATTACCCACTAATTACATCTTAATTATTTACTAATCACTTTGTTAATGATGTTGATTCTAGTGTTTGATCCACCATAGCTCATCACAATGCTCAAATTTCAACATGGTATCAGAGCCATGCCTAGAATCCATCAGATTTATGAGCCCATTATCTAATTAATTAAGATTAGTAGATAACTAGGAAATAATCAAAATTTTAGTTATTTTTCACTTTACCCCTTCACCCCCAGCCAGTGGAGGATCTCATTCATCTTGCACACTCACAATTAGGGCAAAACCTTCTAGCACATGGTAGCCAACATCCTTGAGCTGCAACCAGTCGAAACGGAAGCGAAAACCGCCAAAGCGTTTAGGAGAAATCGACGATTTTGCTAGCGTCTTTTTTCTAAGCTGTTTTTGACATTACTACTTCCACAGATCAAAGGTCTCTAATTCCTCTTAGCCCAAGGTGTTTTCAAGCATGCTCTACAAGCTGGTGCAGACAGAATTCAGTTTCATCAAGTCTACAGTGAGATCCAAGCTCTTCATCAAATCTGCAGGTGTGACTTTGGTAAAACAGAGATTAAGCTTTCAATATTTGGTCAAATCTTGTGTTTCTTGGCTTAATCCTCTACTAGACTCATTGGTATTGCTGCCTTTGAAAGCATTTGAGCTCATTTGAAGTCTAAGGCACCAGATCTGGACTCCCCGCATACTCTGTTTTTTACACACAAAACAATGGATTAATTTGTTAATCAGTGTTTAATCAATGCTAATCACTATATTTTGGTACAATTGAGGGTTCAAATTAACCATTAGGTATCTGATACAGATCCCTATAACTTCAGATTGCAATTCGGAGTTGGTTTGATACTCCAACCATCCCGTACAAATTGGTTACCCTTGATTTAATGTAATTTCTGGGAAAATTGTGCTGATAAAATTGTGATAATCATCATTTTACATTTAACCCTTGGTTAATGCCTATAAATCTCACTCAAATTCAAGATTATTCACAGACCAGAGTTGCATTTGGAATGTGCATAAGAATGAATGCTATACGCATTATGTATTGGGCACATTGCATCAGTGTAAATATGGGATCAGACATTGCCCTTGTCGAGAATAAGGCAAGAGGTAAGACCTCCCGCATAAATTTGGGTTTGCATTGCATAATGACACAAGATAAACATCAAAAACCCAAAGGAACTGTCAGCGAAACATTGAAACATGTTGCTCACATGGAGCAAAAAGACCTGACGGACAAGCTCATGGCCCCAGCCATGAAAGAAGAAGAATATCTCTTTCCAAGAAGAGGATCCACACCAAGAAGATCTAAAGGAAGAATTGAAGGAAGACATGGACACGAGAAGAGAAGCTGCCACGAGAAGAGAAGCTGCCCCAAGAAGACTGAAAGAAGAGACGGACGCGTGGAGAGAAGCTGCCCCCACGATAAGAAGACTAAAGAAAAGAGAAGATGTGAGGCTCCAAAGAGTGAGGAGCCATGTGAAAATCTCTGAGAGAGAGGGAGAGAGAGACCCCACAACCCAACGTAACCTGCCCCAAGAAAGTAAAACCACCTCTGAGTCACTGATGATGTAGGCCACATGGTAGATGTATGTGTGAGCACTTTAGTCAAGGTCGCGGGCACTTATAGTAGCCTTGGACACATAGAGAGAGAGTGTGTCAAGGACTATGGAGTTTAGACACTAGTCGCGGACTATTAAGTAAGGGGAGGCAAACTTGGTATAGGGTCTAGGTGTACTAGGAGTATTCACTTGAGGGGAGGTGTTGAAAATACAAGTGAATAGGGTGTGTGTGGGAACAAGCCCTTGGTTAGAGGCTGTAAAAGAGAATGAGTAAATGTGAAAGAACCTGTGAAAAGGTGAATCTACTGGGAGAGAATAAAGGGTAGCAAGAGAAGATTTAGGAAGTGCGGAGATATTCTGGGAAGTGTGGAGATATTCTGGGAGATATTCTGGGAAAAGTGAAGAGGTGGAGAGAATCAGGGAAAAGAGGTGGAGTGAATCATGGACAAATCAATGGGATTTGATGCTTGATGTAAACTCTATAAATTGAGGCATAGCCCTAATGAGAATTTGCTGGTTTTTGAGTATCCATGCCTACATTAATCTATTTGTTAATTACCCACTAATTATATCTTAATTATTTACTAATCACTTTGTTAATGATGTTGATTCTAGTGTTTGATCCACCATAGCTCATCACAATGCTCAAATTTCAACACTACTCATTTCATAATTAAAATTACCATTTTAACCCCTTTTTGTCACATCAAGGACACATCTTCTTTAAAGATGAGTGTGTAATTGTTTTTCAAAATTACACAACTTTTAAATAGCTTATTCATGATATTTTAAAATTCATCTATACATAATGAAGTCTTTTAAAAAAAGTATATATTATCAATTAATTAAGTGTGATACTACTCAAGAGCTTCAAAATGAATTTTAATATACTCTCATCAAGAGCCAAAATATGGTTTTATAATTAAGATAATAGTTGTATCAAGTTAATAATTTTGTAATATATTTATATAAATAGATAGTTTTTTATAGTTGCACTCTGTATAGCACATCCTCAGTCATGCTAACATGGAAGATGACCCAAGGAGTCTAAGCTTCAAGTATACACATAGAAGAAAAAAATGTATTTGTAGATACTGAAGAAGAGGATGCCTCGTCTACCTTCTAAGGAAAAGGCACATCAACTAGTGATGGTGTTGGTATACATAGCAATGATTATAACTATGCCATAAGCTATATGTTTAGAACATAGCTTCTTTTTATAGTTGTATCAATTTTTTTTTGGATTGAAGATGACAATAATAAACATTGTCTCTATTTTGGCATGTTTTTTGAAAACTTATTGTTAGATTTTCAATTATAATCTAAAAAGGTAACCAAAACGAAGTCTATTTTTTTCATGTCAATTTTTGTAAGAAACATGTAAAGTGCCCAAAATATATCATTTTTTGGTAGTGTTGTACACATGCAAAGACCACTTTTCAAAAAGAGATAAAAAGTGAAGCTTTTTTATGGAATCCTTGAAAGATGTCAAATGTTTCTTATTTTCAAGGAATGTTACCTATTCTGTGCGATAGTGTTTGGTTACTTCTTCTACCTCTCTTGCATCTCCCTCCAACTGATGCAATGGGCTAAATCCCCAATCTAGAGATATGACATCAACTTTGCCACCTATTGACAATCTTTTCCAATGCAGAGTAGATATTGACCCACAAACATGGTGGTGAGTCTCACATGATGGGAGAGGACTTGCTAGCCATTGTTCTGAGTCGGGCATTGAGACCCTCTAGAGGGATTTGAGAAGCTAGCAAAGTTAGGGTAGACCAACACAAAGTTCGAGCAGCTACTACATGCTATTCTAGAGGAGAGTATACACACGACACTTGAGCATGTTGTTCCGGAGAGCTCTTAAGGTAGTGCAAAGAGGCATACTACCATGTGCACCCAGAGTGGAGGCTACACGACAAGATTCTACTATTGCACAACAATGAGTTATAAAGGCTTCTCGATAGCAAGGCCAATTTATAGATGATGATCCATATTGGATAGATTTGGATAGTGACAGTGGCTAAACCCAAAGTAGCTGGTTTAACACTTACTTTTGCACTCATTATATGATATTTTTTATTGTTATCTAGTGTTTAAGGCTACATTAGCTGGGTTGGAACCCTTATGTTATAGTTTCATTATTAAGGAAGCCCTACCCTAATGTGTTGTGGGAAGTTTAAGGCTACATTAGCTGGGTTGGAACCCTTATGTTATAGTTTCATTATTAAGGAAGCCCTACCCTAACGTGTTGTGGGAAGTTTTCTATTCGTCGAGTTCGAGTTATGCTCAAGAGCTCCACTGTAGCCGCTCATCACACCGCCATCTTCCCGCACTCATTGTCACACCGAGGCAGTTGCTTTAATCCAATGGATGATGCAAGCTCTCTCACAAAGGTCGTGTAGGATCTCCACGGAATAGGATCGCGTTTGTAGCCCTGATCACTCAAGAGAGAGAGAGAGAGAGAGAGAGAGAGAGAGAGAGAGAGAGAGAGAGAGAGAAAGCAAGAGGGAACAACTGATTAGCACTAATCACTCCCAAACCCTAACCCTAAGCACACCACACATGCTCGATTATTAGAGTTATAAGAGAGAGGGAGAGAGAGTACACTCCACTTCTATTGCACAAATGGAAGAATGAGTTACAAACAAGAGAAAATGGCTTTTATAGTTCCAAGCCTTTTCCCACTAGGCCGCTCAGGCGTAACTGACACAAGAGAGAGGGAGAGAGACTACACTCCACTTCTATTGCACAAATGGGAGAATGAGTTACAAACAAGAGAAAATGGCTTTTATAGTTCCAAGCCTTTTTCCACTAGGCTGCTCAGGCGCGTAAGTGACTCAGGGTGCCCAAAACATAGTTACAAGCCTTTTCCCACTAGGCCGCTCAGGCGTAAGTGACTCAGGGTGCCCAAAACATAGTTACAAGGCTTTTCTTTATGGTTTTGCCAACTTACCAAGATCCTCTTGTCTGTCTATCCAAGCTCAATACTTGGGAGCATTTTTAGGTCGTTTCCCTCATCAAATGACAAGATTTATAATATATAGTGCCGGCGCCCATTACAAAAGTGTGGAGACATAATTATCATAGAAATGTGTCAATATGTGGTTAACATACTCCCCTTCCTAAAGTCGATCACATCCTCGTGATCGGTGGTGTGAGGGGTTGTTGAGGAACGTGGGGAAGTGTCACACTTGGTGGGTTTTCCTGTCTCTTCAAAAATGAGAGGGGGTGGGGGAGTTAGTAAGATGGAAAGAAGTGAGTGGAGTACTAGCGATTAAGTATCCAGCTAGTATGAAGGGCTCTTATGTGTTTGTTTTTTTGTATGTGCCCAGTAGTACTCTTTATTTTGTTTTTGGTGGTTTTTTTTCCCCTTTGCAGTGGGACATCCTCATTAGAGTCAAAGTACTTGAATGAGTAGACTAGCACGAAATACTTAATCACCAGTATCCAAGTGGGTGAGGTGGTATTATTAAGGAGCCGCTAGTAAAACAATGGCGTTAGTAAGCAAGTGGAAAGGGGGGCAAAGGTGTGCCCGTGGTCCTAATCCACCTAGATCCTAATCACCTAGAGACTCTCTTTTTTTGTTTATTGGTCAACACTCTTAAAGAGGGTTTTGTATTGAGTGGCCCATGTGGCTAGATTTGTGAGCTTACCTTTGAGTGGTCGGCTAAGCTAAACCATTTATAGCACTTCCCCTTGGTTTGATGACAAAGTCAAGGGGCGGGTGGAGCTTCGTGAAGGAGGATATGTTGGGGAAAAGAGGTGGGCAAATTGAGATCTTGAGTGCCCATGGGTTGGTGTGGGCAAGTCCGTAGGATTTTGTTAAGGAGACGAGGGGACTTGCCTACTCATTGGTCACCAAACCAGTTTCATCGATCGGAAAGGTACTCACATGGTGGGTGTGGTTTGGGCAAACTGCTGAGGGGTATGCCTTGGGAGCCAAATGATAGAATTTCCATCAAGGAAGCCTTGTAATGCTAAGAGACATTTGGGCACCCAACACTGCCAAGTGAAGGTCCGTGGGTTGGCGAGGATTCCGGCTTTTTGTTTGACAAGGCTTTGAGATATAATGTGGTTGTCGACGCGGAGGAGAGGCTTTTAATTATGGCTTTGGGAACCATAGGTGTGTGTTGCCTTCATGGAAGCCTTGTGCTTTTAGCACATTAGTAGGCACCCACTTTTTATGGTTTTGCTACGCTTGGGTTTGTCAAATCGGCAGCCACCATAGGGAATTTTGTCACAGCTTCTGGGGGAGTTGTTGTGGTGGATGAGCACAAGCGGCATGCTTGGGTAGTCAGAGGGGCAAGTGTTGCCTTCATAGTATCCTTGTGCTTGTAGCAAGCAATCGGGCATGAGCCAACGTTGAAGCTTTGGCTTAGGGTTGGTTTTTGTTGGCTTAGTTGGCTTTTTGCGCTTGGGTTTCAGAGATGGTCGTTTGGGGATCCAGAGTTTTGTGTAGCCATCATACAAGCCCTTAGCTCTGCAAGAAGATTCTTGGGTTTCAGAGATGGTCATTTGGGGATCCAGAGTTTTGTGTAGCCATCATACAAGCCCTTAGCTGTAAGAAGATTCTTGGGCACCCACCATTGATTTTCATGATAAGGATATGATGTCGGGCTGCTTGTAGTGTGGGTGGTTGAGGTTTTAGAGTTGAGGGGCAATGTCGACGATGAGGCTTGATTGTCATTGGTGGATGGTGTCGACAGTGGTCGATCAACCGGCTTTGGCATGCGGTGTGGGCACAAGGGAGACTGCTAGTGATGATGAGGATGGGGTGTGAGGAGGAAGGGGGCGAGGGTGTGTGTATGATTACCTCTTGGGGACACAAGAGGCCTGTGGCCTTTTGGCCATTGATTTCCATGGTGGCCATTTTTTGCACCACTTGATTTGGTAGTGAGTTGCATCAATCCTCTCTTTTCTAATAATAATCTAGCCTTGGAGTGCTCCTACATCTATAACATGAAATCTGCACTCCAGTTGGTTATTTCCAATAGAAACTTTCCAACACTCATTAGACGTATTTCATGTGATATTTTAATGCAAGTGTCTTCTTTTGTTAGGGTGGGTTTTCCAAGAGATTTCCATGCCTCCAAGAATATGAGATTGGTGTGGACCATAGGATATATGTGGGCTTGCCACTATTGTAAACCATTCTCGGTTGGGATTCCAATCCATATTCTTGGTGGGTTGAGTTCTTGTGGTAGTTTAGTGGGAGAGATTATGACAATACCAATTATTGTGGGGGTTGTGACAATACCCTTTGTGGAAGCAATTGGTGAGGGAAGAGGATCAGATTCGAGGCCCTACACATCCCAGAGGATCATTGCTACCTTGCCCTAGGGAAGCTTGAGGAGGGTAGCTGTGTTGTCAGCTGGAGTGACTGTACTTGTAGCGTTTTGGACCCAGCTTCCTCCAAGGATAACTGCCTTCTTTATCTCACCTCCAAGGATGACTGCCTTCTTTATCTCACCTTTGGGAACCATATAGAACTTACAATCCATTGGGTTACATACAGTATGTACAGTTTGTAGTATAAAGGACCAAAGGCTTTGTATCTAGTTTCCACTTGGCAACTGAATTTTGACATGGGGAGTTTTAAGAGATGGTTTTCTCAAAGAGACCCGTGTTTCCCATATATTATGGCTAGCTATGGGAGACAGCAAGGCACACTTGCATTGCATGTTTTTGCCAAAGGTAAAATCTATCCATACTCTAAGGGTGGTTGTTTCAAGTTGGGGATCTACACTTACACTGAGGGTGCTAAGCAAGGCAATGGCTTTGTAGGGTTCATGGAGGGTCTAGCTCTTTGGGAGCATGAATTGTGTGCCGAGTTTGCTATCTACTGGGAGGGTGCAAGTGTAGTAAGGATTTTAAGCCAATCGTGGTCGACATCGTCACTATTGACAGAAGTGATTGTGCATGGCACTCATGCATCCAAGGGCTTGATGACAGGCATCACAAACCAAGAGATCATTGCCCCTGGTAGTGGTCACAGAGTCTTCAAGGGGAGCTTTGGCCATGGGATGTTATTGCCAGGTATATAAATGGACCTTAAGTGTTTGAGACCCTTTGCGGAGACAGAACACATGTACCAATCATGGATCAGTTGTGTTTGTTGCATGAAGGGTCTACCCAAGATGTTGTCATAGGCGGCATTAGAAAAGTCCATGACTACAAATGTGAGGTGGAATGTCATGTCACAGATTTTCACCTTGAGGTTATACACTATGCTCACGAGTTTTGCAGATTTCTCATCCTCAAGCTTGATCACCATTGTAGTGAGATCAAGGCGGGGTTGGCCCCAGTTCCCCTAGCATGTTTGTGTGAGGATGATTACACCATCACCACCATCTAGGATGCCTTTCACTACATGTCCATTATAGGAAATGGGCAAGGCTGTATTAGTGTCATCACACTTAAAGTACTGGCATTTACACGAATTGTGGGTGTGCCTTTGGGTTCTAGGTGGTGGTGATGGAGGAAGTCTGGATGATGGGGCTTAGATTCATCCAAGGAATTTGAGGTAGCGCCCTCCTCCATAGAAGCATGTAGTTTTCTTTCCATCCAATCCTGAAGATCATTCCATAAATTTAGACCTTATTTTAACAAGATGCCAATGGGCATTCATATTTGGGAGAAAAGAAAGGCTGAGAGGCCGGCAAGGTCGCGGTAATGAGGAGGAGCTTCTTGAGGAGCGGGTCCTTGATCAAAGGGTGGATCACTAGCAATAGTATATTGAAGTTTAATTTGGAGTGTGATTTTTTGGTTTTTCTATACTATTCTCAATGTTTTCACTTCTCAACCCCTCTCAAGCTTGAGAAGTTTTTAATTAAGTGTTTATAATGCAAATCAAGCTTTTCTTAAGTGTTGTGATGAATAATTAAGAAAAGTTTACATTTATGCTTAAATTAGGGCATACCATCCCCTAAGCGTATAGCCGTACCAACCTAAGTGTACGGCCATACCATTCTTGATTTATATATATATATATATATATATATATATATATATATATATATATATATATATATATATATATTACACAAGTGTACCGTGCCACCCTTAGCCATAGCCATACCAACTATAGCATATAGATGTATTATTCTCCAAAATTTTTAAAAATGATGTGTGCAATGTAGTCGCATAATGTTTCCTCGCATTATTGTTCCAATTGGAACAGTTGTGATGGGGCCTCACCCACCACGGATGTCCGGACAAGAGACTAATCCCCCGGTTCTTCCAAAATTGGACCCGGAAAAACTTCCCTCACCCAGAAAGCACGGGCAATTCCTCCAGGATATTTTTATTCTAACGTAGTCAAGGTCATCACTAACCAAACTGATCTAACCAAACCCGTAAGTCACATGGTCAGATCAAGGAAAAGACTTGCACTTGGATCATAGTGACCAATGCTTTTTTTCTCATCGAGAGGCACAGCCGTTGATTCTTTTCCATAGAACAAGGACTATCCGGGATTTACTTTATCTATCGTACCATAAGAGAATTGAGTCTCATTTTAGGGATCCATTAGTCCAACCTAACCCCATCCAGTCCCATGGGTTAGCCAACTGCCCAACCACTATAGTGATGGGATCCAATTAGGAATTTGGTTATGTTTTGTCCTGGGTACCAGGGAAAAGAGCTCCCAGGCCCCCTAGTTGGCGCTTCATGCAAACTTCAAGATAGTCACACCACTTACACACCCAATATGAAATTGCATGTTTCACAGATTCAACTGACTATAAAACAATATTTTAATGAAATCATAGTATCACTGATCATAATCCTCCAAAATATCCTGTTGAATTCTCATTTCCAATCATTCCTTCATCGTTGGCAACCAGAACGCTCACCACCTGTCCACTCAGGGGCCTTTTCAATAGTTCCTAGCATAGTACCCGGCAATATATTCACTTATAAAAATCCAGATGGACTCTTTGTTGAAGATCAGCAAGATCAACCAATAGATCCATATAAAAGAGCCATGAACTTATCCATTGACTAGCAAGGTCAATCAACCAGATCCATGCCCGAATTCAAAAAACAACTCTTACTCCTTGTTCCAATCTCTTCCTCGACGCACGTGTGGGTATCTTCGGCGACCCAGAGCCCAAGCACCGTATGGTCATCACCCTCTAGGATCCTTCGCAGGTCACCTAGCGCTTCACTCATAGGCCGCTTCCTTGGTCCCTCATCCACCGTACCAGAAGCTCACCATTTAAATTGAACCGAGGCTGGTCAAGACCTCGGCCGACCTCGCTACGCGAGACGTCCTCCGTTGACTCTCCATCAGTTGTTGCAAATTTATCAGTTAGGTCTCCACGACCTCATTCACAAGACGGTCAAAATGCTTCCCCAGCATTCTTGACATAAAACAATCATTTAAAAACAGGTCATAAATACATTTTCTAACGAACTCACATCTTTTCACACCGGTCCACATCATTTCCTGTTATTCCACATTCTTCTAAATCAATTTACTTTACTCAATCCACATCCAATCATATGTATTCTCATCGTCCTTCATCCATTCTCATCCAATCCCATCATTTTACATCTCATCCAATCCCATCATTTTACATCTCATCATATGTATCCACATCTATCCTCATCACATCTTATCCATCCTCATCTACCCATATCCACATCACATCACATTACATCCATTCACATCTACCCGATCCATTCACATCTCATCTCATCCATTCACATCTACCCGATGCACATCACATCACATCCCATCCATTCACATTACATCACATCCATTCACATCACATCACATCCATTCACATCACATCTCATCCATTCACATCTATTCGGATTCACATCACATTCACTCACATCATATCTTATCCATTCACATCTATCCCGATTCACATCACATCACATCCACTCACATCACATCTCATCCAATTTACATCTATCCCGCATCACATCACATCTCATCCTCTCACATCACATCTATTCATTCACATCTATCCCGATTCACATCACATCACATCCACTCACATCACATCTCATCCAATTCGCATCTATCCCACATCACATCACATCACATCCACTCACATCACATCTCATCCAATTCACATCTATCCCACATCACATCACATCACATCCACTCACATCACATCTCATCCAATTCACATCTATCCCGCATCACATCACATCTCATCCTCTCACATCACATTCATTCACATCTATCTCGATTCACATCCCATCACATCTCATCCATTCACATCCCATCACATCTCATCCATTCACATCACATCACATCCATTCTCATCTCATTGCATCCATATTAATTCATTTGCATGCACGTCTATTCACATCCATCCATTCGCTCACATTCACATTTATCACTTCACATCTCATTACATTCACATCCACATGTATTCATATCACATCACATTTCATCCATGTCTCTATCACATCTCATCTACATCCACATCACATTCACATCCACATCCCTTTACATCACATCACATTCTTTCACATACACATCCACATCCATTCTTTCACATACACATCCATATCCATTCTTTCACATACACATCCACATCCATTTACATCACATTCTTTAACATACACATCCATATCCATTTACATCATATTCTTTTGCATACACATCCACATCCATTTACTTCCCATCTCACCCTTTCACATATCCTCTCATCTCATCATTCACATCCACATCCATTTACTTCAAATCTCATCCACATTGATTTTCATTACACCACATCCTATCACATCCCATTTACATCTTATCACATCCCATTTACATCTTATCACATCTATTCACATCCTATCGCATATCCCATTTATATCTTATCACATCCATTCACATCCTATCGCATCCCGTTTACATCTTATCACATCCATTCACATCCTATCGCATCCCATTTACATCTTATCACATCCATTCACATCCTATCGCATCCCATTTACATCTTATCACATCCATTTCACATCCTATTCCCATTTAGTAGGTTTTTCTACTTCGATACCGATAATGAGACTTTTTCTAATTTTTTGCCAATTGCTTGGTCTAGATAAAGGTTCTTTTTCTGGACGACTATTTCCATATTCTTTCTCAATTTCTCAAATGAATTATATTCAATATACCTCTTTTGAATAAAAGAATTCATGGGATTTACAAAAATCAATTCTACCCATATTTCCACTTTTGATAAATAATCATAAATTGAATTATACTAAAAATTTCTCTTTTTCCCATTTAATTTCTTGGACCTCAAATATCATGGGAATTTCTCTTTTTTTTTGCATTTAATTATTTACATTCTAATGTCATGGGAATTCCTCTTTTATCATAAAATAAATCTATCTAAAATTCCTCTTTTCTTTAATGAAATATCTATTAATTCAATGTGCCAAGAATTTCACTTTTCCCATTTAAATGATTGAATTCCAAATGTCATAGGAATTCCTCTTTTATCATTTAAATATTTCTCATGCATAAAATAAATTTATCTAAAATTCATCCTTGAATTTAAATAAAATATCCATTAATTCCAATATGCTAGGACTTTCACTTTTCCTATTTAAATGATTGAATTCCAAATGTCATAGGAATTTCTCTTTTATCATTTAAATATTTTTCATGCATAAAATAAATTTATCTCAAATTCATCTTTGAATTTAAATAAAATATTTATTAATTTCAATATGCTAAGAATTTCACTTTTCCTATTTAAATGATTGAATTCCAAATGTCATAGGAATTCCTCTTTTATCATTTAAATATTTCTCATGCATAAAATAAATTTATCTAAAATTCATCTTTGAATTTAAATAAAATATCCATTAATTCCAATATGCTAGGAATTTCACTTTTCCTATTTAAATGATTGAATTCCAAATGTCATAGGAATTCCTCTTTTATCATTAAATATTTCTCATGCATAAAATAAATTTATCTAAAACTCATCTTTGAATTTAAGTAAAATATCCATTAATTCCAATATGCTAGGAATTTCACTTTTTCCATTTAATTGATTGAATTCCAAATGTCATAGGAATTTCTCTTTTATCATTTAAGTATAATTACCATAATTTTCTCTTTTCTTAATTATTTAATTATACATAAACCTTAAAATCGTTATTTTAGCCTAGGATATTCAATCCTAGAATATGGTAAGAAGTCCTCTTTTCACGTTATGCATAAGAATGAATTATGTATCAATTTTGTAAAAGTTTTACCATAGCTCCGCTACTATTATTGGTAAATTTTAATATTTTTGAAAAGAATAAGACATAGTAATGTAATTATGATAGTATAACTATCTTTTAACCTTAAAAACTCTAATTTATGGATTTATCTCATAATATTACCATAATTTTCAAGCATATAAGTATAAGAAACCATTTTCTTATCCTCTAGCTTCACAAGCCTAGAGTTTGATTTGTGAATTAAGAATTTCTCCATGAGAAGCATCAATTGAATAGAGAATTGGTCATAGGAATGACCATTTCTTTGGGGGAGAGAGAGATAAACTAAGGTTGGTATGGGCATACGCTTAGGATGGTACACCCATGTAATTTTTTAAAAAAAACTTTTTTTTAAGAATGGTATAGCCATACGCTTAGGATGGTATGCCTGTGGCTAAGGTTGGTATGGGTGTAGGCTTAGGATGGTACACCCGTGGCATTTGTTTTATTTTATTTTTAAAAAAAATGAGAATGGTATGGCCATACACTTAGGTTGGTATGGTCGTACGGTTTGGATGGTATGTATGCCCATGGCTAAGGTTGGTACACGTGTATGCTTAGGATGATATGCCCGTTCGTAAATGTTTTTTTGATTTATTGTCTCATACGGCTGTACGCTTAGAAGCATACGTTCGTGGCCTTAGGTGTGACCAACCATGGAAAGTTGAAATGTGAATTTGAAATTTGAATTTGGATTTTGGATTTTGAATTTGAATTTCAAATTTGGAGGGAAGTGAGTGGGAGACAACTAAGACCCCTTCATTAATGCTAGGTAGGTGGGAAAAGACTAAAGTTAGAGGCTACCTTTAAATTAGTGGATTTTGACTAATTTAGAGGCACTCTAACTTAACTAATGATTTATCTTCTTAATCTCACTCTATTAATCACTCCTTAACCCTCTTTTTGCCCTCTAATTACTCCTAATTGGTGAGGAGTTTAAGCATGGGGATTTGATAGGTGGATTAGAAATGTTTAGGCTGATGCAAAGATGTGATTATCCCTAAATCATAGAGCAAGGACTATCCGAGATTTACTTTAACTATCATAACTTAACAGAATTGAGGCTTATTTTAGTGATCCATCAGTCCAGCCTAACCCCATCTAATCCCATGGGTTAGCCAACCACCCAACCATTGTAGTAATAGGATCCATTTAGAAATTTGGTTATGTTTTGCCCCGGGTACTAGGGAAAAGAGTTCCCAGGCCCCCTAGCCGGTGCTTCAAGCAAACTTCAAGATAGTCACACCACTTACACACCCAATATGTAATTGCCTGTTTCACATATTCATCTATCTTTAAAACAATATTCTAATGAAACCATAGTATCATTGATCATAATCCTCCAAAATATCTAGCTTGAATTCTAATTTCTAATCATTCCTTCATCAGTGTACCTATGGCATCATTGGCAACCAGAACACTCACCACCTGTTCACTCAGGGGCCTTTTCAATAGTTCCTAGCTCATAGTACCCGAAAATATAATCACATAAGAAAAACCCAGATGGACTCTCCGTTGAAGATCAGTAAGATCAACTAACAGATCCATATAAAAGAGTCATAGACTCATCCATTTTGAGGACCAGCAAGGTCAATCAACCAGATCCATACCCGAGTTTAGAAAATAACTCTAACTCCTTATTCCGTTTTCTTCCCTGACGCACGCATGGGTATCTTCTCCTAGCTCATAGTACCCGAAAATATAATCACATAAGAAAAATCCAGATGGACTCTCCGTTGAAGATCAGCAAGATCAACCAACAAATCCATATAAAAGAGTCATAGACTCATCCATTTTGAGGACCAGCAAGGTCAATCAACCAAATCCATACCCGAGTTCAGAAAATAACTCTAACTCCTTATTCCATTTTCTTCCCTGATGCACGCATGGGTATCTTCGACGACCCAGAGCCCAAGCACCGTATGGTCAGCACCCTCTAGGCTCCTTCGCAGGTCACCTAGCGCTTCACTCATAGGTTGCTTCCTTGGTCCCTCATCCACCGTGCCAGAAACTCACCATTTAAATCTAACTTAGGCTGGTCAAGACCTCGGCCGACCTTGCTACGTGAGACGTCTTCCATTGACTCTCCGTCAGCTGTTGCAACTTTATCACTTGGGTCTCCACGATCTCATTCACAAGATGGTCAAAATGCTTCCCTAGCATTCTTGACATAAAACAGTCATTTAAAAACAGGTTTCATAAATACAATTTCTAACGAACTCTCATCTTCCACATTGTTCCACATCATTTCTCGTTATTCCACATTCTTCTACATCAATTCACATTGCTTATTCTGCATCCAATCATATGTATTCCCATTGTCCTTCATCCATTCTCATCCAATCACATCATATTATATCTCATCACATCATATTACATCTCATCACATCTATCCTCATCACATCACAACACAACATATCCACATCACATCTCATCCATTCATATCACATCACATCCATCTACATTCATTCATATTCACATCACATCCACATATCATCACATCACGTTCACATCTATTTACATCACTTCACATCCATTCACATCTACCCAAGTCCACATCACATCAAATCTCATCTATCCACATCATATCTCATCCAGATCCACATCACATCACATCCATTCACATCTCATTACATCACATTCACATCTCACCACATCCACTCACATCTCGTCACATCCATCACACCCATTCACATCCCACATTCATTCACATCTCGTCACATCCATCCTCATCTCATCACATCTCATTCACATCCATCCACATCACATCTCATTCATTCCATCCACATTACATCACATCCGCATTCATCCATATCACACCACATCCATTCACAACTCATCACATTCATCCACATCCATTCATTCATTCACATTCACATCTTTCCACATCCATTCATTCATTCACATTCACATCTATCACATCACATCTCATTCTCATCCATTTACATCACATCACATCCTTTCACATATCATCACATCTTATTCACATCTCATCACATTCACATCCACATCCATTTACATCACATCGCATCTCATCAACATCTCATCACATTTACATCCACATCCATTTACATCACATCACATCTCATCCACATCTCATTTCATCCACTCACATCACATTCACATCTTCTTATCACACCCCACTTTTAGTACCGTTTTCTACTTTCGATACTAATAGGACTTTTCTAAGTTTCTGCCAATTTCTTGGCATAGTTAAAGGTACTTTTTCTTGATCCCATTGAATCTACATATCAGAGTGTTGTTGAAGGTTTTTAAAAAAAATAAACCTTATCAAAATTAAATAGTAATTTTAAAAGAGTATTTACGTATTGTATTTTCATTCCTTAAGCTTCATTAATGAGAATTAATTCTAAACTTTCATTTACTCATTGGATCCTCGATCCTCCCAGGGATTCTAGATTCTCTCTTCTGAATAAGAATTATCCAAGTTTTCTCGATGGATATTTTCATATTCTTCTCAAATTTCTCAAGTAAGATATATTCAATATTCTTCTTTTTGAGTAAAAGATTCATGGGATTTACAAAAATCAATTCTATCCATATTTCCCAATCAAAATAATAATACTCAAAATTTCACTTTTGATAAATACTCATAATTTGAATTATGCCAAAAATATCTCTTTTACCATTTAATTATTTGGATCTCAAATATCATGGAAATTTCTCTTTTTGCATAAAAATGCATTTACCAAAAATTTCTCTTTTTTCATAAAAATAAATTTACCAAAAATTCCTCTTTTACCATTTAATTACTTGGATCTCAAATATCATGGGAATTTCTCTTTTTGTATAAAAATAAATTGACCAAAACTTACTCTTTTCTCATAATCAATTAATTATACATAATTACAAAAAAATATTTCTCATGAATATGATGAAAATAATTCTTTTTGCATAGGATATCCAATCCTAGAATATGGTAGGAAGTCCTCTTTTAGCATTATGCGTAAAAATAAAATATGTATTATTTTCTAAAAAATTTGCCATAGCTTCGCTCTGCTATTACTGATAATTCTCAAATTTTCCTAAAAGAGTAAAAGCTTGTAATGAAAATATGATAGTAGTTCCTCTTTTATACTTAAAATCAAACTATGAATTTAAATCATAATTTTAACCATAAAATTAAACATAACTATGATTATCCCACTAGATTAAGCTAATTTCAACATTCCTCTTTTCCCAAATTGTTAGGATAATCCATTTCTCATTTAGAATGAATTAAAGTAGTTTTTAACTACTCTTAAACAATCTAAAAGAATTAACCATTATTTTAATAGCACAAAATCATGAAAATATCATTTTCTTACTCTCTAGCTCATCAAGCCTAGAGTTTAGCTGTGAATTAAGAGACTATCATTGAGAAGCATCCTTTTCCAAGGGATTTAGCCATAAAGATGGCTATTCTTTACTTAAAGAAAGCATTACAATTTAAGCATAAAGATTAACTTAATGCTAATTAAATATTAAGAAACTTAGGGAAAGCTTGATTTGAATTAAAACAATCATTTTGAAAGCTTCTCAAGCTTGAGAGGGGTTTAGAAGAAGAAAGTTATTGAGAAAATTAGAAAAAACCATTAAAAATCGATTTTACCTCCAAGTTTGGCTTGATTCTCTAATTGCAGTGAAGCCCCCGACCAATCAATTGGTCCACCAAGAGGAGAAGAGCAACTCCAAGAGTTGTTGTAGAGAGAGAGAGAGAGAGAGAGAGAGAGAGAGAGAGAGAGAGAGAGAGAGAGAGAGCTCCAAGCTCCCAAGAAAGAGGAAAATTTAAGAGATAATAGAAAATACGATTATTTTAATATAATACTGGCATGGTATAGCTCCAATATCCAATTAAAAATGACTGAAGGTCTATTTATAGGAGAGGGAGGCCACTAACCAAGTCCAACTAGGTTCTAGAATTTTCCACGTTCAGTTTGACTCAATTTGGACAAGATTTGGATCAGTTTGGCTCCCTTTTTTATTTGGTTTGATCTAGGAGAGAGGAGAGATAAAAATATCACAATTTTTTTGAATTAAAAACCCTTCCACACATGTGAAAGAGGAGCCTACCTCAAGAGTCCCCCTTTCCTTACCAAGATGTCAAAAATGCATTATTATTCTAAAATATCTCATTTTTTTAGTAATATCTCTTAACTTTTAACTAATAAACCTTGTACTCAGTCGACTCTTCATCTTACGTGAGCATTTACTCATTTTAGGGTATTTTCTTTTATTCTTTGGATTTATCTCATCCCAACACTTGAATTAGTCCAATTGGCCCATTGGAACCTTAATTGGGACCATAATCCAAAAATTTCTGAAAATGTAGACCCTTAGGCTAAGGTCCCTTATACCATTTTTAATTAATTCCTAATGCACATTGGAAAGTTCATTTTGAACTTCTATTTCAGGGGAATCCATTTTAGACACTAGGAGGATTTTTATATCCAAAGATATCTCAATTTTGGATTTTCTCTCTCTAGACATTTTTCTCTCTCTAGGCCAAAACAGGGTAAAACAAGATCTTCCTTCTATTTCAAAGAGGGGAATAATTACAAGAACAGAAGGGGAGGTTCTTACACCTTTACACCTCAAAAGCTCGAGGGAGGAATCTTACAAAGCACACCACACATGCTAGGTTAGAGTTGCAAGAGAGAGGGAAAGAGAGAACACCCCACTTCTATTGCACAAATGGGAGAATGAGTTACAAATAAGAGAAATTGGCTTTTATAGTTCCAAGCCTTTTCCCACTACTAGGCCACCTAGGAGTAAGTGACCCGGGGCGCACAAAACATAGTTATAAGGCTTTTCTTTATGGTTTGGCCAATTGACCAAGATCCCCTTGTTTGTCCATCAAATCTTGGCCAATTGACCAAGATCCCCTTGTTTGTCCATCAAATCTCAATACTTGGAAGCATTAGGATGTTTCCCTCATTAAATGACGGGATTAAGAATATATAATGCCAGCACCCATTACATAAGTGTGCAGACATAGTTGTCATAAAAATGTGTTAACCAATATGTGTGGTTAACATTCATGATTTGTCCCATGTTTTTATACATCATCCTGTTTTAGTTACATAGAAGTGTATCATTGCTCTCTCTCTCTCTCTCTCTCTCTCTCTCTCTCTCTCTCTCTCTCTCTCTCTTTAAGACACACATACATACGAACATTCACACACACACACTCAAATGCATCTACATATAATACACATGTATTCACTCTCTCTCTCTCTCTCTCTCTCTCTCTCTCTCTCTCTCTCTCTCTCTCTCTCTCTCTCTCTTTAAGACACACATACATACGAACATTCACACACACACACACACTCAAATGCATCTACATATAATACACATGTATTCACACACTCTCTCTCTCCTTCTCTCACACACACATACCTAATGGTTTGTCTCTTTAATTTTAGTTGCAATGCTCGTGCCATTTGCCCTGTTTTCAATGTGTCAGCCCCCTCGAAATTGAACCTCTGGCTTGCACAAAAGTTTAAAGGATGAGAACAGTGAAAGAAAAACAAGATAAGGTTATGTGGAGAGTGGTAGAGAGTGGTAGAGAGTTATGCTTCATGACAAGAGCCTCATTTGATGTAGTAGGAGAAGTCGACGTAGATCCTCCATTATTTTCCTATAGTCATTGATCTTCTTCAAGGAGATCCACCTCGATGCCTTTGAAGGTAGGGATGGAAAGGTGCTAAAGGGTGGTGATGAGGTTGGAGAACTCATCGGGCATTTCCTTGAGAAGAACTGCCATGGTGTCATCCTCTTCGATTCTTGCATCAATGCTTGGTGTAAGTTGTACCATTATGCTCTTCATGTTGCTTATGAAGCCTCCAAGGGACTCTCCACTCTTCATTTCAAGGATAAAAAAATTTCACCTTGAGAAATGTGGGCCGTGGGCCGGACAGCCGCTGAGCTAGAGTGGTGCCACCGAAATGTTAGAGTTAAGCAGTATACATGGATGTAATCAAAAATCTGCAAAGGTTATTGTTACTATATTATCCCTTTGGAATAAAAGAATATCATTATATATAATCTCTTTACATTCGTCGAGTCTTTTTTTCTTCCTCTATATTCGTCTTGTCTAGTGTTATTTCTGGTAAATTCGTCTATTAAGTCTTATGTATTTCATGTGACAATCAGGATCATTTGCACGAGAATCTATTAGTCTTAAGTAATCGTTTCCATTTGCATAGTTACCTTTCCGCGGTAAGGTTGTGTATGTGTTGTCTTGTGCATAGATCGTATCAGAAAGACTGGTGTATTGTTGCATGCATAACAAGAGACACTTAGTAGGTTAATCGGGATAGTGTCCCTGACAACATTTTGGCAACCATGATGCATCTTGCCACCTCTATCTTTTGCTGCTTCACTTGCTGCTTGATTGCCTTTGTGTTCGAATCAATTTCCCTTGTGTTCAAATCAATCCTTCATGTCAACACGTGTATTTTGCTACTTGGCACGG
Organism: Cibotium barometz; assembly: GCF_041138505.1. Lineage (NCBI taxonomy): Eukaryota > Viridiplantae > Streptophyta > Polypodiopsida > Cyatheales > Cibotiaceae > Cibotium > Cibotium barometz. Next base: position 33,303,899 of record NC_141076.1, on the reverse strand, counting down.
CTCAAATCTCAGGAAATCTAGTTTTCCAGACCCAAAGAAGAACCCACAACACCAAAATCTGAATTAAAAGAAGAACCGGTAATCCCACCCCCCCCCACTTTTCATACCACCACCACCACATCCCATGCTTCAGTGTGATTAGCCATCACGGTGAAATATCCCAAGTTCTCCAGAATCCTCGGAGGATGCGGATGCTCACATCCTTTTTTTCAATAGTGCCTAGTGCGTGAACGTCCCCAGCTCGGTAGACTAGAACCTCAAAAAAGTAGTTTTTGAGTATGCTCATTCTACCACCTATGATGTAATTAGAGACACCTTTATTCAAAGATTTCAAAAAGATAAGACCTTCGTGCATGTGCTTGATAAGCTCTATCGGATGAACCAGAAAAGCCTCACGACGGAAGACTATGTTGCTAAATTTTGGAAATTTCTCCAAAGATTGGATGCAGCCAATCGGCCCACGAAAGAGATCCTTAATCTCTATTTCATGAAGGGCTTAAGTAAACAACTCAAAAGGGTAGTAGTAGTAGTAGCTATCGATCTTGCCACCATGAATCTGGAGTAGCTGGTTGAATTTGCTCTAAGGGAAAAGCACGTGTTGGTAGGATCCGTCAAGAGCAAGGGTAAGACCAAGAGCAAGAGGAAGTCCAAAAGGTCTACTTCCGACTCTTTGGAGGAGGAGGACGATTCTGATCACTCAATTACAAGTGAGGAATCGAAGGAAAGGAGGAGGAGGAAGATCGCAAGGCACGATCAAAGAGCAAGAAGACAGGAAAAACAGTCAAGGAACTGGATGTAGCCATGGCTCAGTTAACCAATGAAGGAGCGAAGTCCCCTCCCAAAGTCTAGTCAAGCACTCGGTGTTCAAGGTGTCGGAATCATGGACACGAAGCCAAAGAGTGTGGCTTAAATGAGCTCTGGTGTGCCATTTACAAAACCACCACACCACCACCAAACCATGTAGATATAATGGGAGGAGAGAACCTCCACAACTTGTGATCTAAGCCCCCATGGTGGCGACTATTAAGCCTACCCCACCGATGGCTCCGTAAAGGCCACCATTCCATCCACGTGGGAATTTTCATCCATAGATGTGCCTGGTGCTCAACAGCCTTCTCTCACATGTTTTTATTGCCATGCCCCAGACCATCGCAAGTGTGACTGTGAAATCTAGAGGAAGCATAGGGCTAAGGTGGAAGGATCATAGGCATCAGTATCAGACCCACCAGTGGCGGTGAATGTCGTGGAAATCCAAGCTCTAAAAGAGGAAGAAGGAATTAGGCCAACCACAGAGGTAGTCGAATCATTAGCCATGGCGGTGTGACAAGATCCATGCAACCCGAGACCCCGAAGGTGGAGAAAGAATTGACCTTGGATAAGAGGGGCAAGCAAAAAGTTATCGCCTAGGAGGAGCAGAACAAGGTACAGACGGAGGTGTCTATGCCGATTGGGTGGAAAAGTAGCAAGCGAGAGATGCACTATGGAAAAAAAAGCCCAGAAAGGCCTTGGCTTATTTGTCCATGCAAGAACCCGAAGTTAATATACCAGTGATGAACCCAAATCAGGAAGGCAAAGTGCCCTTGCCCCCACAACCAAACAGGACCCAGGAGAAAGGTGCAGAGACATCGTGGCCAAAGAAAGGTGATAAGACACCGCAACCAAAAAGAGGTGTGGAGAAAAGTAGCAGGACAGAGATGCGCTACAAAAAAAAAGAGCCTAGAAAGGCCTTGGATGATCCGTCCAAGCAAGAACCCAAAGTCAATATACCGATGATAAACCCAGATCAAGAAGGCAAAGCGCCATTGCCATAACCAGACAAGACCCAGGAGAAAGGTGCAAAGACACCATGGCCAAAGAAAGGTGAGAAGACACCGCAGCCAGAAAGAGGTGCGGAGGCACCGAAGTAAGGGGAAAGCCAAAATCGGGCTTGTAGAAGCAGAAATGCAATCATACAATTTGTGGGAAGATTTGAAGCAATAGCGAATCCATATATCGATGGAACAGCTCCTCATGTTGGTGCCAAACTTCAAGGAGCGCCACCTGATGGCCTCGAGAAGAGAAAATGGCACCCTCGTAGCCTCTAGAAGCCATGCACATAGATAGGACATAAACTCCACCGAGGGATGAATCCAACCTAATGATCCAAGTAAATTTGGTCAAAGTGGACATAGCAAAAGTACTGCTGGATGGTGGATCAGAAGTCAACATTTTGTCAGATATAACATGCAAAATTCTCGAGTTAAGAAGATGAGATCCAGCTCTGTTCGCTGTAAAAATGGTGGATCAGCAAAACTAGTTCAGTCACTCAAATCAATCTACCAACTCACACTAGAAGTCTCTGGATTCAGTTTCCAAATTGCAGTAGTGGTGCTCTGTATGGAGGACATCAAAGGAGCCTACCCGATGCTATTGTGTAGATCGTGGCTAAGAACGCAAGGATTAAGCAAGACGAGGATGCGGATATGATAACTGTCTGGGGAGAGGAAAGAAGAAAGTTAGGATTTCCCTAATTGACAGAAAGTGGAGAATCCGTCTCGATCGAAAGTAGCCAAGATGGAAATTGGAGAATCCGTCTCGGTCAAAAGCAGCCGAGGGAGTAAACATGTTGGAAGGATTAGACCTCGATGAAGAGGAAGAATATATCCAATAGAATTCCAATCTAATCAGCTTGTTCGAGCTTGATGTGGTCCGGATAATGGAATGATACCGACTAGCCCTTCACCCAAAAATGTAGTCGCGGGATCAACCTAATCCGCTGAGCGAAGGGAAATTTTCTAATGAGGCCAAAGATTTTTATGAAGCTTTAGGTAATGATGGAAATGTACCAAGTCTCCAATTAATTATTTGCAGCAAAGAAAGCCTTTAAAAGGGACCTCAAGGAGACCAAACGGGTCAAGGAAGATGAACCAATCAAGATGAATACAGATGCCGACCCAAAGATGGTCAGAGTAAGTGCCAAGCTTGGACGCTTCATTCTAGGAAGAGTTTGGGGTATTGCTCACTTCCTTCAAAGATGTTTTTGTAAGGAGATACACCAAAATGAAAGGGATTGACCCCCAATTCTACCAGCATTAGATCAATCTGAGGGAAGATGCAGTCCCTATGCGGCAACAAAGGTACTGGATGAATTACTACGTATTGGGTTCGTATATCCAATCGATCGGGCCACATGGTTGTCCCTGATCGTGATTGTTCCCAAGAAAAATAAGAAGCTAAGGATTTGTATGGATTACAGGAAGCTAAATGCAGCTCTACAATCTCAGACCCCTTCCCTTTGTCATTCACAAACTCCTTGCTAGATGTTGTAGTCAGCCATGAGATGTATTCATTATTCGATGGATTTAGTGGCTGCAATCAAGCACAAATGGCACCGGAAGATTGGAAAAAGATGACCTTTATCACTGAATGGGTAGCCTTTGCATCCAATGTCATGACCTTTGGGTTCAAGAATGCTTCGGCTACATTCCAATGGATGGTTAAGGATATTCTTGCCGAATTTTTTACCAACTTTATGTGGGTTTTCATCGATGATTTCGGTGTCTTCGAGAAATCATTCCAACATTTGACGCACCTAGAGTTGTGCTTGGCTAAATGCCAAGAGTCCAGACTGAGCTTGAATCCCACTAAATGTCTAAAATGGTTTCCCCTAAAATAGAAATTCAAAAAGAACTTTCCAATGTGCAATTGGAATTAATTGAAAATAGGTGTAAAGGACCTTGCCTAAGGGTCTAGATTTTTAGAAAAATTTAGATTATGGTCCAATTAAGATTCTTATATACCAATAAGATTAATCCAAATGTAGGGAGGAGATAAAGTGAAGAATAAAAGAAAAACCCCCCAAAAATGAGTAAATGCTCACATAAGATGAAGAGTGGTGGACTAAGGACCAAAGAAAAGAATTAAAAAACTAAATTTTGACACCTCAGTGTGGGGATCTCCCCTCATGAAGTAGGTGCCTTTTTCTCATCATTACCCCTAATTTTTAATCAATAAAATGAGATATTTTCATCTCTCCTCTCTCCTATTTCAAAACTAGATCCAAAAAGTAAGCTGAACTGACCCAAAAATGGTCAAAAATTGACCAAACTGATCTGGAAAATTCTAGAATCAGTTTGCTTGGTTAGAGGCTCACTTTTTCCTATAAATAGAAGCCTCCTCCTTTGTAAAAGCTTAACGGTGTTTATGCACTATTACTCTACTCCTATCTTGAGCCATCTACATTGAATTTTTTAATAATTCAATTGTTTTTGGCCTAATCCTCTCCAAAGTGAATTGGTGGCCACTCTTGCTTCAAACAAGAGTAGAACCCTCAATCCCTCAAGCCAAAGGAGAGCTTACAAGCTCTATGTAAGCTAATTTTCTTACTTTGTTTATGAATTTTTAATGAAAAATCTATGGTTTTCTTGATTTTTATGTTTTGCAAATGTTGAATTAAATTCAAATGCTATGCCTTTGATAAAAAGGCTACCCCCTTCTCTTCTTTACATTCCAACCTTTCTCAATCCTAGAAAGATTAACTAAGTGATTAATTAAATTCTTCTTATTGTTTACTCTCTTGAATTTAGAAAATTGTGTATATTAGAGTTCTATAACTCTAAATTAGGTTAATTAAGTTAAATAAAGAAAGATAAAAATGAGAAATGGTCGGCCATACAAAAAGGAGGTGATGGCAAAATTTTCCAAAATTTTGTGAAAAAGAAAGTTTGTTTTTATGTTATTCCAAAAGAGTAATTCCCACCATTTTTGCATCTAAAAGAAATATTCTAATTACTCCATGTACATATTCACCTATGAATATGCATGGATATCACTGATATTAATTATTAAAATTGGGAATGTTTTTTATTATAAAAGTGTTATTCTTATTAAATTTGATTTCTATGCATAGAAAGATGCATAAAGGAAATTTTTTTATTATAAAAGTGTTATTCTTATTAAATTTGATTTCTATGCATAGAAGGATGCATAAAGGAAATTTTTTTATTATAAAAGTGTAATTCTTATTAAATTTGATTTCTATGCATAGAAATATGCATAAAGAAATTTTTTTTATTATAAAAGTATTATTCTTATTCAATTTGATTGCTATGCATAGAAGGATGCATATATAAAAAATTATTATAAAAGTGTTATTCTTATTAAATTTGATTTCTATGCATAGAAAGACACATAAAGGAATTTTTTTAATTATAAAAGTATTATTCTTATTAAATTTGATTTCTATGCATAGAAAGATGCATAAAGGTAACTTTTTTATTATAAAAGTGTTATTCTTAGTAAATTTGATTTCTATGCATGGAAAGATGCATAAAGGTAATTTTTTTATTATTAAAGTGTTATTCTTATTAAATTTGATTTCTATGCATAGAAGGATGCATAAAGAAAATTTTTTTATTATAAAAGTGTTATTCTTATTAAATTTGATTTCTATGCATAGAATGATGCATAAAGGAAATTTTTTTTATTATGAAAGTGTTATTCTTATTAAATTTGACTTCTATGCATGGAAAGATGCATAAATGAATTTTTTTATTAAAAAGTGTTATTCTTATAAAAATTGATTTTTATGCATAAATAGATGCATAAAGAAATTCTTTTTATTTTAAAAGTGTTATTCCTATTAAATTTGATTCTATGCATAAATAGATGCATAAAAGGATTTTTATTTTATATAAAAGTGTTATTCCCATTGAAGTTTATTTTTATGCTTAAATAGATGCATAAAGAATTTTTATATCAAAATTAGCATTCTCTTAAATTCTATGTTTAAATTCTATGAGTGTTTGATAAATGAATAATTAAATACTCTAAGAGAGAAATTTCTATCGTTTTATATTTACACGGATTGTAAGAAGAAAATTCAGGAAATCTATCGAGATTGAAATATTCAGATAAATGATTAATTTATTCCTCATTGGAATTTGTATCTAATTTAGAAATCACTTAAGTGAATATTCAAAGAAACAAATTCAGTAAAATAGTAACTGAATTATCAAACCTTTTCGAGAAAGATAGTTCATGAAAAATATTATCTGACTCAAACCTTGAATCAGACTATGACCAAGATCAAACTCTTTTGTCAGTTTCGAGGAAAGAAGGTGTGACCAGTTTAGAAAAATACTCTCAAAACTCCGCCAAATCTGAAACTAAGTTTGAGAGCCTTCGAATTGATATGTGGATCAAGGTTATAGAATTAGAGGAATTCTAGTATGAAACTTAGAATTCCGATCAAGGAGTTTTGGGGATACTAATTCAAGAAATACTCTTGTATTCAAAAGAAAATCAAACTGAAAACTTGCATAGAAACCCTATTTTCTTAAAGGACTGTCTTACGCTAGAATGCTGGAGGGAGCAATTGGTATATGTTTTTCTAAGGAAGGTTCGGTTGCAATCATCTGGCGGGGAGTGTTCAAAGGACGGCTCACGCGGCAAAGCCTGCCCAGGTCTTGACTAACCTCAGTATGGTTGAAAAATGGTGCGCTTCCGGTACGATGTGCGAGGGACGATGAAGTGGTCCCTGAGTGAATAGATGTGATGACATGTGAATCAGATAGATGTGAATGAACGGATGAGATGTGATGTCATGTGAATCGGGATGTAAATGAATGATATGGGATGTGAATGGATGATATGTGTGATGAAAATGGATGTGAATGATATGGGATGTGAATGGATGATATGTGATGAAAATGGATGTGAATGATATGGGATGTGAATGGATGATATGTGATGAAAATGGATGTGAATGTGTATGTGAAGAATGGATGTGGATGTGGATGTGTGATGAAAATGGATGTGAATGTGTATGTGAAGAATGGATGTGGATGTGTATGTGAAGAATGGATGTGGATATGTATGTGATGAAAATGGATGTGAATGTGTATGTGAAGAATGGATGTGGCTATGTATGTGATGAAAATGGATGTGAATGTGTATGTGAAGAATGGATGTGGATGTGTATGTGATGAAAATAGATGTGGATGTGTATGTGAAAGAATGGATGTGGATATGTATGTGAAATAATGGATGTGGATGTATGTGAAAGAATGGATGTGGATGTGTATGTAAAGAATGGATGTGGATATGTATGTGAAAGAATGGATGTGGATGTGTATGTGAAAGAATGGATGTGGATGTGTATGTGAAAGAATGTGATGTGATGTAAAGAGATGTGATGTGACATGAATATATGTGGATGTGAAGTGATAGATATGAATGTATGGATAGATGTGGGTAGTTGTACATGTGAACGATTGGATGGATGTGGATGAATGAGATGAGATGTGTATGAATGAGATATGATGTGGATAGATGTGATGTGATGTGAATCAGGATGTGAATGAATGAGATGTGATGTGAAACGGCGGATGTGACGTAAATTGGGATAGATGTGAATGGATGATATGTGATGTGAATGAATGTGATGTGATGTGAAACGGGATAGATGTGAACGAATGAGATGTGATGTGAATGGATGAGATGTGAATGGATGAGATGTGAATGAATGTGACACGATGAGATGTGGATATGGGTAAGTGGATGAGATCTGATGAGGATAAATGAGGAAAGATATGATGAGATGAAAATGATGTGATTAGATGAGAATGGGAATACATATGAAATGGATGTGGATTAAATAATGTGGATTGATGTGGAACAATGTGGAAAGACGAGAGTTCGTTATAGAAACTGTATTTATGACCTGTTTTTAAATGACTGTTTTATGTCAAGAATGCTGGGGAAGCATTTTGATCATCTTGTGAATGAGGTCGTGGAGACCTAACTGATAAAGTTGCAAGAGCTGACGGAGAGTCAATGGAGGACGTCTCGCGTAGCAAGGCCAAGGTCTTGACCAACCTCGGTTTGATTTAAATGGTGAGCTTCCGGTACAGTGGATAAGGGACCAAGGAAGCGGCCTATGAGTGAAGCGCTAGGTGACCTGCGAAGGATCCTAGAGGGTGCTGACCCTAAGATACCCACACGTGCATCGGGAAAGATATTGGAACAAGGAGTAAGAGTTGTTTTCTGAATTTGGGCAGCATGGATCTGGTTGATTGACCTTGCTGATCCTCAATGGACGAGTCCATGGCTCTTTTATATGGGTCTGTTGGTTGATCTTGCTGATCTTCAATGGAGATTCCATTTTGATTTTTATAAGTGAAAATATTGTCGGGTACTATGAGCTAGGAACTATCGAAAAGGCCCCTGAGTGGACAGGTGGTGAGCATTCTGGTTGCCAATGATACCATACACCGATGAAGGAAAAATTGGAAATTAGGATTCAACCGGATTTTTTTGAGGATTATGATCAGTGATACTATAGTTTCATTATAAGATTGTTTTAAAGACAGCTAAATCTGTGAAAAATGTAATTTCATATCGAGTGTGTGTGTAAGTGGTGTGACTAGTTGTAAGTTTGTATGAATATCCGGCTAGGGGGCTTGGGAACTCTTTTCCCTGGTACTCGGGACAAAACCTAACCAAATTCTTAAATGGATCCTATCACTACAGTAGTTGGGTGGTTGGCTAACCCACAGACTGGGGATGGGGATAGGCTGGACTGATGGATCCCTAAAATGAGACTCAATTCCGTTATGGTACGATAGATGAAGTAAATCCCAGATAAAAATTGTTCTATGGAAAAGAATCAATGGCTGTGCCTCTCAATGAGAAAAAAAACGTTGGTCTCTATGATCCAAGTGCAAGTCTTCTCCTTGATCTAACTATGGGACTTACAAGTTCGGTCATATCAGTTCAGTTAGTTAAGGCTCTTGACTACGTTAGAGTAAAAATATCCTAGAGGAATCGCCCGTTCTTTCCCGTTCTTTCCGGGCAAGGGAAGTTTTTTCGGGTTCGGTTTTGGAAGAACCGAGGGATTAGTCTCTTGTTCGGATATACGTGGGCGAGGCCCCAAGTGAGGGACCCTGCCCCACGCAAGAAGTGCTACTTCCGCTACTAGCACCCCAGAATTCGTTGCGCGGTGGGGACAGGGATCTTTCATAATCAATACAAACCCTCCATCTACCATGCTTCTTAGGTTTGATTAACATCGGATTTGCCCAATCTGAGTGAGTTACGGGGATAAATGAAGCCCACTTTAAGCAACTTAGTCACTTCTTCTCGAAACACCTCTGATTTCTCGAAACACCTCTAATTTCTCTTCTCCCAACTGTTGGAACTTTTGAAACACTTGTTTAGATCCTTCTTTCAACTCTATCCTCAAAGGATCACTTTTAAATCCTCTAAATAAATTAGAAAACTTTTTATCACAGAAAGATACCTCTACTCTGCTGGGAAGGCACCAGGTTGAGATAGTCCTCCTTGGCTAGTTGAAACACCTTACGTTGCATAAAGCTCTCCATACTTTCAAATATGCCATTTTCATCAAATTCTTAAGTCTTTTGTACTTGCAAAGTAAGAGGCTCATCTTCTGTTAGCAAAAAGGAAACTTTCCCTTCCTGTTCATCATCGGTTACTCACTTTCCATTTCTGTTTCTTCCTGTATTAAGCTATCCTCACTTTCAAGTGCTATCTCCATTCTACTAGACATATCAAACCTCTTCTTCTTTCCCACATTATTATATATAGTGATTACCCCTTTCCCCCAATTTTGTATAGCTCCAACTATTCTCAACCAAGATCTACCTAAGATAAGAGGAAAATCCCCTAATCCAGCCGGCATAACATGACAATCAACTTTACAAAGAACACCAAAAACCTCTACATCCATCCCAACAACAATCCCTAGATATGTCACCTTGGAATGATTAACAAGCCTAATTTAAACCTTGAATGAGCTACAATATGAAGCCCCAATCTTTCCATACATGATTGGGTGAGTACACACACTTGCACCCCTCCATCTATGTATGCTTCCCCAATATTATATCCAAGATGCCAAGCTTCAACAGTCAGGAAAATATCAAGCAACTCCTCAAGGGAGAGAATTTCAAGAGTTCCCCTTCATGGTTCCAATGATTATTTCTTTGTGGGAATGGCTAAATTTTTCCATTATCGCTTCAAACGAGGACATATAGGCAGAAACTGACCAAAGGTAATATCAGCCTTCCTTTGACTAAAATATTTGGCCAAAGTATATTCTTTCTACCCTTGACCCATCGGCAAATTAGTCACCTTGACGTGTCTTCATGGCCTTCTTCTTTTCTTTTTTCCCTTCTTTGGCTCTTCCATCATAGCTTTATGAGTAGGTCACTCATATGTGGATGGTGACTTTAGTGGCTCTGAGCAAAGCCTTGATGAGGAGCTTGGCATTCCATCTATGGTTACTTCTGGTGTAAGGAGAACGAGGGTTATTTTGAGGACACTTGGCAGTGATCTAGGTGTATGCAGGTCTACAAGGGTTAGGTACGCTATTGAAAGGTTAAAATATGATGGATATATAGCCCATCATTATGCTTACATGGTTAAAGAAATATAGGAATTAGACTCCACTTGTTTTGAGCAAGAACTTAGAAATAAGAAATGGAAAGATTCCATGAATGAGGAGATGGCAGCATTGGATACAAATGTGACATGGGAGTTAATGCCTTTGCTTAAGGAAAATAAGGAATTGGATGTAAGTGGGTGTATAAAGTCAAGCATAACGTTGATGGTTCATTTGTTGAGATGTTAAGCTCAACATGAGATGACACTCAAGAGGCGCCTGCGTGACCATTCGACATTTACATCACTGGTGGGTTTGGTAGCTAGCACCGACATATCTTTGCCAAAGATTCTACAGCTGGACTACACCAACTAGTCCACATCTACCCACTCCACTTAGCGTGTTCACATTATGGATCGCATGTACATAGTACTTTAGTACTTATGTTGTATTTTCCTTATCTTTTGTGAGAACCCTCTTTTGTTGTGAAGAAGAAGAAGAACAATTTTCAGCCTCACCTTGTGTGTTCTCTTTTAGGGTTTGTGTGAGTGTGTATGTGCTTGCAAGAGCTCAAGCTCTCTTCTCCCCTGCATATTTTCATGGTATCAAAGCCTAGTTCATGCTAAGAGCTGAGTGGCAAGCAAGAGAAGAATAGGAAGCGGTACGAGGGTAAGAACTTCATCTACTCTTCCTCCTTTGTGTTGGCTACTACACCCTTATCGGGAGCTCTTTGGAAGGCACCACCGGCAAACGAACTCTGATTGAGGAGATTTCTTTGGCGGGCGCGGAGCTATAGGGCAACTGTAATGTCCTTTTGGAAAAAAAATAGTCAGTTCAGTTCATAGGCGTTCACGGGCACTGCGGGCGGGTAAGTTTTGATTCTCTGTAGAACTCTATTTTTGGAATTGTAGGAAGGGCGATTGGTTGTGCAGACACTATGTGTACTGCAAAGAGGTCTTAAAGTTACCATTGGATGTATGTATGAAAATTAAGGTCACAGGTTGTGACAGTTTGACCGTTTGCAAAGAATGTATCAGTTGTGTAGGTCAAACAAGAGTGTTGTTTTTGGTGAGTTTGTATTGTAGAAAAGATATCAAATGATGGAATTAACCAAATGATTGTAGAGAAGCTTGACAAAAATCACTTGCATGCTTAGAGGTTTAGATTGATAAATTTTCTGATAGGAAAAGGCTATTGAGACTACATTAAAGGTGAAGATGAGGAGGCATTAGAGATACCAGAGATTAATCCAACTGCTGCAGATTTAAAATAATACAAGTATTAGAATCAAGGAGCAAGGAAATTCATGTATTGGCTTTCTATTAGCATACAAGACACCATGACTGGGCATATACAGAATGCCAAGTCACCCAAGGAGGCATGGAACACCTTGGTGAAATTGTATGAAACTAACACCAAGGCACAAAAGATTCAGTTGAAGAATGAGCTTCATACTCTGGAAAAGAAAAATATGCCTTGAAGATCAAGGGAATTGTGTTAAACGGGTAATCAAAATTATGGTCAGCAAAGCAGTAACAGTCCCAGGATTCACAACAACAACACACAGGTGGAAGAGGCAAGTTTAAAGGCAGGTCCTGTAAAGACTATGTTTATAGGTGGTTGCAGGTACTATGTAACATTCATTGATGACCACACAAGGAAAGTGTGGGTGTATTTCATGAGGGATAAGAGTGACGTTTTCACTCATTTTTAGAATTTCAGAGTGATGGGTGGCTGAAAAGCAGACAAGGAAGCATGTGAAGTGCCTAAGGTCAGATGGAGGAGGAGAATACTTTTTCAATGAGTTCTCTGATTTTTTGTGGAAGAATGGCATTCAAAGATAGTTTACATGTAGATACACTTCGTAGAAAAATGGAGTTGCTGCGTAAAAAAATAAGCACATTATAGAGATAGCATGAGTATTCATGGCAGAGAAGAATATGTCACATAGCTATTGGGATGAGTCTGTGTCTACTGCAGTTTATATCATGAACACGACTGCTACTGCAGCCATACATGATGTAATGCGAGAGGAGAAGTTTACTAGAAAGAAAATGCATATGTGCATGTGCCAGATGAGTTACGTACTAAGGTGGATCCAAAGGCAAAAAAATGTGTGTTTATTGGGTATTCCCTTAAGCAAAAGGCATATATATGTTATAATCCTGCTACACGTGAATTGAGAGTAAGCAGTGATGTTGCATTTAATGAGATGAGTAGCTCTTATGACAAAGATGTTGTTGGGGATGATGTAAGTGGAAATATGGTTGCACGAAATGCAAGTCAGTAATCACAATCATTGAGTGGACCAGGAGAGTCCTCATGCAGTGGTTCTATTGATAGACCATGGAGTGGTAGGCTATGTCATAATACTAGTCTTGGAAATGTGGTTGGTACATCACATAAAGGCAAAGAGAAAGTGGTTGAGCCCCTTGGTATGCCTGATATTTGTGCAAGGCATTCTATTGTTGATGGAGAGTCTAGTGGCTCGGAGATGAGCCGCCTTGATGAGGAGCTTGGGATTTCAACAATGAAGACACCTAGTGTAAAGAAGGATTTGAAAGCCATCAATGCAAAGTTACAAAGATTTGGAAGAGTCAAAAACCCTATGCAAAGGTTGACTTACGATGGTTATGTGGCACATCACTATGCTTATATGGAAAAAGTTGTGCAGGTTATAGAGCCCACGTGTTTCGACGATGAGGCTATGGGAAATATGTATTGGGAGAAAGCTATGGATGAGGAGATGGATGCATTCTATGGAAATGAGACTAGGGATTTGGCACTATTGTCTGAAGGCAAGAAAGCTATTGGATGTAAGTGGGTGTATAAGCTGAAACATAATAGTGATGGTAGCATAAGCAGGTACAAGGCTAGATTGGTAGCCACAAGATATGTACATACACATGGGATTGATTATGAGGATATGTTTGCCTTGGTTGCAAAGATGGAAATTGTGAGAGTTATGATTGTGGTGGCTGCACCTAAAGGTTGGTTTTTACATCAGATGGATGTAAAAAATGTGTTCTTGCATGGTGACTTGCAAGAAGAAGTGTATATGGATCAGCCACCTGGTTTTGAGGATACAGGTCACCCAGAGTATGTATGTAAGCTTTGTAAGGCCTTTTATGGACTAAAGCATGCTCCACAAGCATGGCATGACAAGATTGTTGAGTATCTTGTCACCATTGGTTTTCATATGGCAGATGTATATCAATCTTTGTATGTGTGCCAAAGTGATAAGGGTATTGTGATCATCACAATCTATGTAGATGATTTTATTGTTGGGGGTGACAAATTGGAAGATATTGAGCATGTGAAAAGTCTTCTCAAAAGGAAATTTGACATGAAGGATTTGGGAGATCTGCACTACTTTTTGGGCATTGAGGTCATTCACACACCTGATGGTATTTGGCTGTCTAGAGACAAATGCATTGGATTATGTTGTCCAAGTATGGGATGGCTGGTTGGAAGCCAATCTCTATGCCATTAGATCAAAATGGCAAGCTTAGTGTGGATGTAGGTTGTGTTGGAGTACCCCACTCTATGTATAGGAAGATGAGTTTGATCTATGTCACGATCAGTGGGCCAAATTTGAGCTACATTGTTAGCTTAGAGAGCCAGTTCATGCAGGTTCCGTGCAAACCACATCTTGATAGTGTGCGACGTAGAATTTAGTATTTGAGGGCCACTGTTGATTATGCATTGTTTTATGCAGCAGGTGTACCATTGGAGCTATATGGGTACACAGATGTAGATTGGGTAGGTAGCATCTCAGACAGGAGATCTAATAGTGAATTTATGTTTTCATTGGGAAGTGCTGATGTGACATGGAGCAGTAAGAAGCAGCCCACAGTTGCCTTGTCGAGTACATAGGAGATGTGGTGGCAGCATTTGAGGTAGCTTGGTTATGCAAGCTACTTGTTGATTTGGGGTTACATGTGGAGAGAAAGGTTGTCATATATTGTGACAATCTTAGTAGTATACAGTTGGCCAAGAATGGAATTTTCCATGCGTGGACGAAACACATTGTTGAGGTACATTACCACTTCATCAGGGAGAGAGTCTTGGTAGGAGACACATCGACTTGGCCTACATCACCACACAGGATCAGGTCACTGACATCTTCATGAAGGCCTTGAGAGCTGAGAAGCTCTACAAATTTTGAGATATGCTTGGAGTTCACGATCTGGTATATGTCAGCGCAGAGGATGAGGTGGTGGGGGGGGCTGACATCTTCATGAAGGCATTGGGCACAGAGAATCTCCACACATTAAGGAGGTTACTTGGAGTAAAGTGTGCGGAGTTGAGGTCGAGGGGGAGTGTTGAGATATTGAGCTCAACTAGGATATTGAGACCCGCCTGGGTGATAGCTTCCACACTTATGCCACTGGCATGGTTGGTGAGATTATGGTCTATATGCCACCAATGGATGACAGGTTGTGTGACAACCACTTTGGAGTACTAGAGTTATGGCATAGTTATAGAGCCAACTCATATAGTCAGGTTCACACTATAGACCAACCATTTTGTATGTTGTTGTAGGATAGTACTTTCCCTTTATGTATGTACTCTTATCTTTTAGTTATATGGTTGTAGAGAATACAAGAAATTAGAAGAAAATTTAGCCATCCATCTCTCTCTTGTGTCTTGCACTCTCTTGTGTGTGTGTGTGTGTGTGTATGTGTTTTCTTACAAAGAAATCGGGCTCTCTCTCTCTCTCTTCCCCACATTGTCTTTAGGTGGGAGATGATGAAGGATGAATTCCTCAAGTTCGAGCTACCAAACACGGACACCAGTATGCCCAGCATCCTTCCGCCGCATCGTGATGGCCAAGGTGCCCACCACATCTCCATCGATCTGGGCTCATTCTTTATCCCTCGGGTTTGGTAGCTTTAGTCTTTGACTTTTCCCATCTCATCATCATCATTGCCGAGGCGGGTTGGGATTTTTTGGGTTGGGGGCGAGGTTGGACAAGGGTTAGGGGTTGAGGTCATGCTGCCATAGGCATCCATCCTCCTCCAAGCTCAGGGTTTGTGTAGGTTGGACAAGGGTTAGGGGTTGAGGTCATGCTGCCATAGGCATCCATCCTCCTCCAGGCTCAGGGTTTGTGTAGGTTGGCTACCACAATGTTGGTGGCGAGGATCTGCATGTAGTAATAGGCCTAGGGGATGGTTTGGATGAGGTTTCCCTATAGTCGGATTGCTTTGCACTGCAGGTCCGTGAATTGTGTTCGAGAGTGGAGGCAAGTTCGACACGTGGAGGGTGACATTCTTGGCCTCTTCGATGCTGGTGATGGCAAGCTCAACGTCTGCATGCATGTCTTGGTTCTTCCGCCCCACCGAGTAATTGGCTTCTTCCTAGAGGCCTTGCCTTTGAGCTCCTCGATGTTAGCAAGCATCGTGTCCTTGTCATCTACGTGCCGCTGGTGCTCATCTTTGTAGGCCATCTTCATGGTGGGGGCATCTAATCATGCAGCTCATCGTGGGTGCATTGGAGAGCCACTACATGATCTTTCAGGAGGGACATGGCCAAATCTTATTTAGATGTGGATCCCCTAGAGTAGGGCCCCATGGCGGTAGGTTTTCCATGTCAATCAATGCCTCCGGGTGCGGCTTGGTCTCATCCTAGTTAGGCTTCTTGCTTAAGAGTTTGGCGTTTTGCACTTTACATCAGGCGAGCTCTTGTTCTAGCTGGTCCATCTTTGTAAGAAGGTCATCATGGGCGGCGGAGGTTAATGCTTTCGAAGGTGAGGAATGGGTCAGAGTTGTCGGGGGCACCTAGAGCAGTGGAGTGGGGTGGGCGTTTGCCTTGGCGCTCCAGATTGTGTGTTGCCTTCATCATTCGAGTCAGCATCTTCCTTTGGCTAGATGGTCGATTACTTGCATTGATCGGAGAGAATCGGATGGAGCTTGTCCATGAGCATGTCCAGAGACGGCTCAGATCATCTTAAAAAGTGTTAGAGAGCTCGGCCAAGATGCCAGTGTCGGTTTGGATGGTATCGATATGAAGGGGCTGGTCTGGGCCTTGAGCTAGTGCCGGTTTGGATGGTATCAATATATGAAGGGGCTGGTCTGGGCCTTGAGCTAGGCATCGAGGAAGGAAATTTGGGATTTATCTTTGAGGTTTTGGGCTTTCACGGAGTCGAAGAATCTGGTGAAGTGGGTGGCGGCCTGGGATTTGGTTTCCTTGCCCATGATGAGCTCCCACTAGGCATCCACCATCCGATCTCGGAGGGCGTTATTCTCCTGCTAGGAGCACTTCTAAAAGACGGCCACAGCTACAACCTTTGGCACCTCTTCTCGCTCATAGTAGCTACAACCTTGCACCTATAGTACAAGCCTTTGCATCCAATTATCATCTCTCTTCTCTCTTGCACAACGTTAGCCTTGCTTGCAGCCATGGTGACCTTTGAGCCGTTCAATAGTATTGTCACCGAGAACGCTGAGGTGCAACAGTGGCTACGCATCACCCCCCAGACAGATTTTCTCAACATACTATGGCAGACAATACCTGTGCACACTAAAGTTGAAGACCTGGTGTGGCAACTGCAAGCCGACACCCCACAGTCACCCTGTGCAACACCAAAACAACACTCACAAAGGATTTGGGTGCTGAGTGCCTCAAGCTTCCCCTCGTCGGACTCACAAATGTTTCCCCGGTGAAGTATGACTACATGGTGAGGCACTTTGCGACTGTGTGAGCGGCGGTGAGCATAAGATAGGCAATCACAAGAATGACACCTCCATTCTGTGTTATAGAATGTTCCTAGAAATCATCTGGCTATAGAATAAGACACAACACATCTCGACACTAGCCATGGGTTGGCTCTATAAGGATGAAAAGGGATAAGACAATAGTTGGGCAATCCTCTCCTTTGCCAAGCTGCAAAAAGAAGCCACCCATCTTCAGAAGAGCAACACGCATACTAAGATGGGCCAACTACTCACACTGTTGTTTCCATAGACCAATGTAGAACCCATCCCCAACCGTTGAAGCCGAAGTACTTTGCCCACCCCCACCTACGCCCATGCCTCAGGAAGTGCAAAACACTCTAGAAACCCAACTGGAGGACCAAATGGCACCCATCCCCATCAAAGTGTTTAGCTCAAAGCACACTATCAGCCTCAACACCAAGATGGGACGCACTCAATCCACGACCATGCATCCCAGTTCAAGCGCAAGCTGGTGTTGGCTCCAAGGACTACAAATAAAAGAAGCAGTGCAATCCCAATCACCCTAGCACACTCCGTGTGGTAGTCTCTAGCACCATGGGTTCCTTCAACCAATGCCCAACCATCAACGTCCTCAAAGCCCAATGGTACACCGAGTACCTCACCTAGTGCTTCCAAGTAGAAGATATGTTTGGCACCTACCAAGTAGAGGCCTAGGCGCTTTGCCTCTACAAGACACTATCAATCGCCTCCAGCCCCTGCAAGCGTTCTGAGGAGGAATGTTTCATCATAGAATTTTTCCACGATGTAGAAGGATCCATTCCACCTAAGTCTAGTCCACCTAAGCTTCAGCTTCCGTGGATGTGGACACCTTATCCTTACCTTGCTTGTATAGAACATCACCAAGGATTGTGTAAGGATGAGCTTTCCTTATAAGTCTTTGCTTCTGGTTGAGGGGTCAATCCATCAAGGAAGTATCATTTATCCAAGTATTGTTGAACATCTTGGAGCTCTGGCCAACGTGTATTCATCAATGCAAGAGTAGCTTCTTTGAAAGAAACCAAAGCTTTAGTAGCCAATTCATCTGCCTTTTGGTTATCCTTCCTTTGAATATGTATAAATTTGCAAAACTCAAAAACTTCTTTTAACTCCATTTCTCTTTTATATAAATCTTGCATATTGACACTCCTTGCTTTGTATTTTCCTTTCATTTGCCTAATGACTAGCTGAGAATACCCTTTAACCTCTACCTCTTTCACCCCTCCTTTAGGCAATCTTCTAATCCAAAAATCAAGGCATTGTACTCAGCCACATTATTTAATATAGCTTTTGGAAATTCCCTACCCTTGGCCCATACCTCTTTTCCTTCTGGATCAAATAAGACTATCCCCCCAGCCCCACATTGCTTGGAAGGGCTAAAGGCTCCATCAAAATGCAAAGTGAAAGCGGTTGGTGGAGTCTCCAAATCATCACATACTCCTTCCTTTGTCCTAGTTCCTTCTTCTTCTTCTTCCCTACCTGTAAGCAAATCTTCAAGAGAGTCGCTAGTGGTACTTTCTATAATAAAAGTGAAAGAGAATTCTTGAAGCTCACAAAGCTACTTTGTAAACTTTCCTGCAGGATTGGGTTTACGAATGAGGAATTGTAAAGAAGGCTGAGATGTAAGGAAGAAAAAAGGATGAGGCAACAAGTATGCCTCAGCCTGAACTTCTTGAAGCTCACAAAGCCACTTTGCAAACTTTCCTGCAGGATTGGGTTTACAAATGAGGAATTGTAAAGAAGGCTGAGATGTAAGGAAGAAAAAAGGCTGAGGCAACAAGTATGCCTGAACTTCTTCACTAGCAAAGAACAAAGACAAATCTCCTTTCTCTATTTCACCATATCTCTCCTCGACATCAGTGAGTTGTCAACTTGCATAATATATTGGTTTCATGCATCCTTAATCACCCTTTTGGAAGAGTATAGCACCCACTGAATGTGATAAGTGTTGAGATTCAAGCTCGATGTCAGCTTGTTCCAGTTGCACTATGTGCTGGCATGTTAGGTAGTAACATGTGTGAACATAAATGACCGCGTCCAGCTGGTCATAGTGTGTGGACATTAGCTAGGGTTAGTAGTGTGTGGACACAACACATGTAGTGTGTTGTAGATTATGGATGATGGCTTTATGCATTGTGAGAGAAGGGAGATGGCTTCCCTCTATGGTGGTTAGGGTTTGATAATACATTAGGGTTTGCTCTTGTGTGTGTGTCTCCTTTCCCTCTACCTGTTTTTCATCATGGTATCAGAGCCTGGTGCTCTCTATTAGGGTTTATGAGTGAGTGAGAGAAGATGGAGAAGAAGCTGTGAAGAAAAGCTGTGAAGCTTGCCATTGGAGTTGTGAAGCTTGGAGCACACCAATTTTCATCAAATCTGAGAGCTTGGCCTACCGGGTAAGGACTACTAAACATCCTTGAGTGGATTGCAAGTGCAAAAACACAAACAACACCAGATTTGAGTTGCCCAAAGCAAAGAAAATTTTTGTTTTGCAAGCTCTCCATTGAAGCTTGAGTGTGGTGAATGTATGAGGCAAATGGTTGCAAATCTGACAAAGAATCATGTATCTGGCAAATGGGAATGTATTGGAAACTCATGTGCAAGCCCTGCAATGAATCTGAAGAAGCAAAGATGATGCATTTAAGTGATTGGAATTCACTGTTTTGAAGCCCTCACAAGGTCCATTGTTGATGAAATTGGAGCTGGCCTCTTGCAAAAATCAAGCAATTGGAGAATTGTGCACATGCCTTGGAGTGTTGGGTAACTATATATGTCCTCAAATACCACAACAAACCACTCAAATCTCCTCAGGAGCAGGCGGCGTAGCTTGTAGGGAAGAAACAAAGCAGTTTTTTCATCCTCTTGCAAAGTGGAGGCCAAATTCTACTTTGGTGATTGATTAAATTCAAAATTTTCTCAGCAATTTTGTGGTACACACACTTGAGAAGATTGCTATGTGGTTGGTTGAAGCAATCATGCATTATGGAGCTGATTATGAGCTAATTAAATAGACTGTCTACAGTGATTAGTGAAACAGAGGGTCATTAATCGGCTAATTACTCTCTCGACTTTTACAATTGATCTAATTCATTTTACATGGACTTAGTAGACATCATTGCTCAGCTAATGAATGCCTGGTCTCTCAATTTGGACAAGAATCAAAGGAATTAGCACACTTTTACTACTGGTTTTACTGGTTTTTCTCAAAACAGAGAAGGGGATTTGATATTTTTGGTATGTACGCACCTTGGTTGGTTGGTGTTGATATGCAACATTGAGCTTGTTTAGGTGTCAATGCAAGTTATCTACACTTGATTGAACTACTACATTACAATTTGAAGCCTTGAAAAGCGCGCGCCAGAACAGGGTACTTTGGACTGCGGCGTATGCCAGAACAGGGTACTTTGGACTGCGTATATCAGTTCAATTTGAATGCAATCAGAGTGAATTTGTACATCAATAGTGAAGTTCGTTGAGTACTTTGGTGTTTGTGGAACACTTATTAGAGTGTAGTTGAGCCAAGGAAGGCTCATTTACATAATTGGACGTGTGCGGAAGGTGCATTTGCATTGAGCAAATATGTCAGACAACCCAGTACAGATTGTGGGTGAGAAGTTGGATAGAAAGAAATTCCAGGCATGGAAGTACAGGATTAAAAGCTTTCTGAAGGGAAAAGGATTTTGGAACCTTGTTACAGGTGCGGAGCCAGAGCCGCAACTACCCCGATAACCTACACAACAACAGGTTGTAGCTCATAATAAAGCAATGGTCAGAGAGAGCATACAAAGTTTTGCATTACTTGTCTATATGTATCTCGGATGCTATACTCATACGTATACATGATGCTGAGAATCCCAAGGATGCATGGGATACATTGGTAAAGCTGTTTGATACAGATACTAATGCTCGTAAGTCTCAATTGAGACAACAAATTCATAATGTGAAGCAGAAAGGAAGGAGTATCCATGATTATGTTCAAGAGATAAAGAAGTATGCAGATGCATTGGCAACTATCAATTCATAATGTGAAGCAGAAAGGAAGGAGTATCCATGATTATGTTCAAGAGATAAAGAAGTATGCAGATGCATTGGCAACTATCAATGCCCCCATGCCTGATGATGATTTGGTAGACATTACCTTGCATGGTCTTGGAAAGGAGTACAAGTCTTTTGATACATCTATTTCTATTCGGAGTACAGGTTTACCAGATTTTCATGAGTTGGTTTCACTCTTGCTTGTTGAGGAAACCAAACTCAGTGACTCTTTTCATGATGCACCTACTAGCCATGATGATAATGGCAGGAATCAAGCTTTCTATTCACAAAGGGGATTTAGAGGCAGGGGGAGATTTGCATCACGAGGTCCTGGGGTAATGGTCGTGTATGGCAGGATAGGTCACCACAATAGAATTTTCAACCTACATATGGTGCTAGAGGTGGTAGTGGATATACACCTCAGAGAGGCAGAGGTAATCCTCATGGAAGAGGATTACCTCTTCCACGAATTTTCAACCTACATATGGTGCTAGAGGTGGTCATGGATATACACCTCAGAGAGGCAGAGGTAATCCTTGTGGAAGAGGACGTTGGCAAGGCCAACAAACATCTATGCAAAATGTGGAATGCCATTACTATGGCAAATTTGGTCATATGGCACGTGATTATTTTCGCAAACAAAATTATTTGAGAGGGGGTAGAGCACAACATGGTGGACATTATGCACAACATGGTGGAAATTATGCAAATGGTGGAAATTTTACATCAAGCAGTAATGATGGCAGCGCAAATCACTTGTTTGCCATGAAACATGTCGTGGGATCTATGATGACAAATGGTGACAGTGATGACACTTGGTATATGGACACTCTGGAGCATCAAACCATATAACTTGTCATGGCAAATGGTTTGAGCATATGAAGCCGATGGATGTGAAAGGCTATGTGGAAATAGGAGATGATTCCCAACATGCTATCACACATGTTGGAAGTGTGCCATTGGTGATGCACAATGGTGAAACAAAGTCTATGGTAGATGTCTTGTATGTGCCTTCTATTACAAAAAGTTTGGCCTCAGTTGGTCAAATGGTGGAACAGGGTTTACAGGTTCATTTCAAACGAGCATGATTGCTTCGTTGAGGATTTCAAAAATGGCTGTAGAGTCATTGCCAAAGGCAAGAAAGAATAATGCAGGTTGTTTAAGTTGGATGCTGGGATTCCTGAGATGAAATCAGCCATGTTCTCTAAAAGCTGAAATGTGGTACAAGACATTGACATGTGGCATAAAATGATTAGGCATGTGAACATACAAAGATTAAAGAACATGCAGGCAAGAGGCATTGTTAGTGGGCTGCCTAGATTCAAGTATGATGGGAATATGCATGTCTGTGATGCTTGCCAGTTTGGAAAGCAAGCAAGGTTTCCATTTCCTAAAGAAGGCAACATGAGTAGCAGGCCACTTGAGATAGTTCATAGTGATGTATGGGGCCCTGCACAAAACCATCTATTAAAGGCAACTTGTATTATGTGACATTCATTGATGATGTGAGATCCCGGTCTCCACCGCGCAACGGATTCGGGGTGCTAGCAGCGGAAGTAGCACATCGTGCACGGGTAGGGGTCTCACACTCGGGGCCTCGCCCACGGATATCCGGACAAGAGACTAATCCGTCGGTTTGTCCAAAACCAAAACCGAAAAAACTTCCTTTACCCGGAAAGCACGGGCGATTCCACCAGGATAACTCTTTACTCTAACGTAGTCAAGATCATTACTGATCAAACTGATCCAACTACACCTCTAACGGTACTTGGTCAGATCAAGGAAGAAACTTGCACTTGGATCATTGGGATCAACGCTTTTTTCCCCATCAAGAGGCACAGCCGTTGATTCCTATCCATAGAACAATTACTATCCGGGATTTACTTCATCTATCGTAATAATAGAAATTAAATCTCGATTTACGGATCCATCAGTCCAGCCTAACCCCATCCAGTCCCATGGGTTAGCCAACCACCCAACCACTGTAGTGATGGGATCCAATTAAGAATTTGGTTAGGTTTTGTCCCGGGTACCAAGGAAAAGAGTTCCAAGGCCTCCTAGCCGGAAGTTCATGCAAACATAAAACTAGTCACACCACTTACACACCCAATATGAATTTGCCTTTTTCTTAGCATCAACTAACTTTAAAACAATCCTTTAATGAAACCATTATGTCACTGATGACAATCCTCAAAGTCTCTGGTTGAAATCCTTATTTCCAGTCATTCATTCATCGGTATACTTATGGCATCATTGGCAACCAGAACGCTCACCACCTGTTCACTCTCAGGGGCCTTTTCCATAGTTCCTAGCTCATAGTAACCGGCAATATATTCATATAATAGAATGGAATCTCCGTAGAAGATCAGCAAGATCAACTCACAGATCTATATAAAAGAGCCATGGACTCATCCGTTGAGGACCAGCAAGGTCAATCAACCAGATCCATGCCCGGTTTCAGAAAACAACTCTTACTCCTTGTTCCAATATCTTCCACGACGCACGTGTGGGTATCTTCGACGACCCAGAGCCCGAGCACCGTATGCTCAGCACCCTCTATGTAAGATTCCTCCCCCAGCCTTAGAGGTATACAGGAGTAAGAATCTCCCTTTCTGATCTTATAATTATTCTCTCTCTGTTTAAAAAGGGAAGACACTTTCCCAGAATACCTTCTCAGGAGCCCACTTGTTTTAAGGATTTAGAACGATGAGTTCAGAAGTGAGAACCGGTATTTTGGATGCCAAGGTTTTAGTCATCAGTTAAAAGACTGCCCGACTCCTACCATGGAAAGGGCACAAGGAAGTCTAGAACCCAAATTCAGAGACCAATTCCTTCATACCAATCTAATCAGGGTCCGTCTCGGACAAGATTGCTTAACTCCATTAGCCAGGTCCGACCCATTGATTAGGGTCGAGATGACCAGTCAAATGCTTGGCGACTTAGAGCATCAGATGCAAGCAATTCATAAAAATATAAACGCTGCCTAGGATTGACAGAGACAATATACGGATAAGAAGAGGACAGTCAAAGAAATCAAAGAAGCAGTTATAGTCTTCAATTGAATACCGACCAAAAGAATTTCTTTATCTCTAGGGGAGTATAAGTAGTTATCCCCCAGATATTGTGGACCAAAGGAAGTAAGTCACTTAACCTACGAACTTCTTTTATCTCCTCATCTCAAAGTTCTTAACGCCTTCTATAGAAATATGTGCCAAACCCAAATCATGGAAAGACGGTAAAACTTCAGTGGCAAGATACCGTTGGCTTCTAGGTTACGCTAACTCCTTCCTTTATATAAGTCGTAACTTTTACTTATCGCTCACAGTAATCTTACTTCCATCGATCTCCTTCTTCTTAATCTCCTTCATGGCTTGGCAACAGGAATTAGTTTTATCCATGATGATTTCTCACCTTCAAGACGCAAGAGAGTCTGTGAAGAAAGATTTTATAGAACAGTATGAGCGCTCACTTTTCCCTCACTTGGGAACTTCTGTAGCGCAGACAAAATGGCGGACCTATCAAGACATAACTAGGGTAACACCCTGGGGTCAGCAGCACTTTCGTAACAATGTCCGCTTGGTCATGGTTATTAAAGCTTTGGGTTTGGGTCCCCGATACTACTGCGTCATGAGATCAAGACATCTTGGGTTTTCTGAGCGGGTCTTCTTACTGACGTGTTTTCTTCCTCATCAGAAGATATGTCTTTACCCCGTTTTTGGCTTGCCTCTCAGAGGTCCTTTTGTTAGAACACCTCATACCACTGAGATATGTGCGGCAATAACCAACAGAATTATTCCCATAGATGAGTTACCTTATACGTGCGCAGCTTGTGAGTGCTGCTTTTGTGATCATATGATGGACGGGCTTATGGAAGTGTAAAGAGTTCTTCTATCTTTACTGTATAAGTTCCGAGAATGAATAAAGTTTAAAAACATCCAGCCATTTGAAAGTACAACTAAACCATCAAAAATACAACCCATTTTTGAAAATGCTAAAATATCTCAAAAAACACTATTTTTTAAACTAAAAAGAGTATGAGCTCCTAAAAAGCTAAAAAAAAACTGTTAAAAAGTGCAAGTTTTACACTTCAATACTTTGAAAGATGATAGAGCTGCTCATAAAATCACACATTTTTTGAGAAAAAAATACTCAATTTGTAATAAAATAATAATGTCCACAAAATTGGTTACAATGAGAGGTCTTATGCCTCTCGTGTTAAATCTTTGACTTTCTCCAGAAGAATTTTTTTGGTTTGTTCTCGTAGATGACCCGACTTTTTCAAGGTAAAACCATAAACAAGAACTTCCACATCCTCCATGCTTAGGCTATCCACGCGACGTTGACTACGATTTGCTTTCTTTCCCTTTTTATTTACTCGAATCATCTCTGGATAATATTTTCCTGATAATGCATCATCTCCATTGACCTTGTACCAGTGGACCTCAATTGAGCTTACTTTTCCATTTTCCTCAAGGACTTTAAGTACCTTTGCCAACCAAAAAGGACATCCGCTTTCATCATCTGTTGCTAACACTGCAATCATTGCACCTACAGTGAGCTCCTCAATATTTCCTTCCCACATTTCCTTCTCTTGCAATCGTCGTTGACTAGTCCTTCTAGCACCAACATACGCTTCGCGAGTCTCCCCATGCACCAATGTTTGCAATTCTTCAGGCAATTCTGTTTGTTGATTTGGCATTTGAATATTATCATCACGGTCTTCAAGTTCTTGTACTCTCCAAAGAAAGGGCTCCAGATTTATCAGTGATCTTGAATTGCTTTGAACTTCCTCAATCAAGATTTCTTGCTCATGAAAAAATGTATTCCACCATCCAAGTGAGCAAGCTGGAAAATACACATGTGCTGATTGTATGGTCTCTTTAATTTCTATCAAACATTGCTGATAATTGATGGGTCGCTTTTCTTTTTGAGCTTTTGCTGCTTCAATGCTTGATGCCAAAAGCATTTTTGCTGCCTGAAGAATTTGTCGTTCTGGGACACTGAGTAAAAACTTCAAACCATCCTGAGGATGCCATGCCTCTGAGTTAGAGTACTTCTTACACCACAAACGTGTTTCAGCTTCTTTTTCTTTTATTTTGAATTGATGTTGGAAACTATGGTCATTAAGCTGAGCGAATGCAGGGCTTGCAAAATCTCCACCTGTTGCAAACTCTCTAAAATCATAGGTGCCTTTCAAAACATGAATTTCTGGCGTAGGATCATAAGCTTCTTTAAGAATTATGCACACCTCTGGAAGGTCAAATGCACTTTTCCTAGCAAGTTTGACTGAAAACCTACTAAACATCTGATCAATTTGATCATGAGTGTGACCCACCAACAAAAATCCAAGTTTGACCTTTTTGAAAACTTTCTGCTGCACCAACATACTCAAATAAGCAAGCACTATTTGATTTTTGTTTTCCCTTGTCGTAT
Source organism: Cibotium barometz (assembly GCF_041138505.1). Taxonomy (NCBI): domain Eukaryota; kingdom Viridiplantae; phylum Streptophyta; class Polypodiopsida; order Cyatheales; family Cibotiaceae; genus Cibotium; species Cibotium barometz. The sequence continues at coordinate 33,277,337 of NC_141076.1, read as the reverse complement.
TATCTAGCTGCACATAAAGTGTGCTAGGTAATTCTCCTTGCCATTCACTTACTATTTTCTGAATTATGGTGATGGTCAAGTTAGGGTCGTTGTGTAAATTTGGAAAGTTTATAAAAACTTTTGACGTCATGATGCCATTAAAGATGAGGGCTCCAACAACGTGTAGTTGTATGAAATTCTCTTCCTTCAAATTCTTTGGAGCACGCATAAAATGGGGTATCAATGTCTTCTTTTGATCCATTCCATCTATGACTAATCCCAAATACATTTCTTTCTGCTCAAGGCACTTCTTTCGATGCTTTGCTAGCTTTTGACGCTCTGTACTTTGTTGTTCTCGATGAGCTTTAAGTGCTTGTAGAATAGGACCTGAAAACTCAAAACAATGTAAAGCTAGTTTAAATTATACCACTTGGAATTCTCATTCATAAATTAAAACGTACAAAAAACACAAATCAAACATACCTTTTTCTTCAAATGTCTTTGCAACATCTCTTTTGGCTTTGAGCTCTGCACAAATTTGACAAATCCCCATTCTAGTTTTCTTGGGAATTTTCACATCAGCAAAATATTGTTTCCAAACTCTAAGAAATGAAGTAAATGAAAGAGATGATATGTTTCTTCCTTTCAACGTTTCCACGTAGAGGTTGTAAACTTCTCCCTTTGTAAAATTATCAGGCAAATGGGTGAATTTTGAATTTGGCATGCGCTCACCATTGTAAGTGACAAATCGTTCCATCCAGCTCTTGAGAAAACACAGCTGAGGAGTCTCACGTGTACTAAATGAGTACCGTGAATCTTCTTCCACCCGTTGCAACTGCTTTAAGATCTTTTGCATCCGCTGATTGCTTAAACAAAACACTTGAAAAAAACACTTTCGACACACAATCGTGCCAGAAACTGTATATTTTATCTTCTCTCCAGACCTTAATAAAAAACCATGTAATGCTGTATTTTGTTGAGCACGTTTTAAAGCAAAGAAGTTTTCACGTTCCTGCTTAATTTTTCTGAATCCAAGTGTCCTCAAGCAGTTTTTTTTACAACAATACACCCTACATGCCTCTCTCAATGCATTGCGATGCAAAAACTTGTCTTTTCTTCTCAAGGGAGTGGTTGTCTCCACACGAATAGGCTGAACTAATGATGGAGAAACTGGAACATCGGTATCAGAATTTGATAAATTAGCAAATAGTGGGCTTGTAACATCATCATCACTGATAGATTGGCTCAGACTTTTAGGAGTGAGTACGGATACAGGCACTTGAAAAGAGCAAAATGAGCTTGAGAGAGACTTTTGTTGCCCTGCCATGACTAGGAACTTCACACCTCTAAGTTTCTCTAAAAAACAATGGTCTAAGCTACAAAGTGGAGTGTAATCTCAAATCCAAATAACTTGCTTTTAATGCTTAGATTCAAAAATAATAATATTAATATAAATATTAAAATTTATTAATTATTATAAAATATGGGACTTAAAAGATGAGAGGAAGTCCTTTTTAGAGACACATTCCAAGGGTCTGCCGCTAAGAGAGCCACAAGAGCATTTTTTTAAATTTGGAGCATTTTTCTTGAGTTTAATTCTGTAAGGTATGCATTTTCTTGATTACTTTGTTATTTGTTACAATTTTGAATTTTTCTTTCATTGTCATTTGGTTCAAAGTTTGCTACGAGGAAATTATGGCTAAGAAGAAAAACAAAAATATTATCTAAGGAGGTAAGTGATTTCAAAAATAGACTTTTTTTAAAAAGGTATTTTTTTGAAAGAATTGTTTGTCTTTTAAATACACAAAAATACCAAAACGAAGATTTCATACGTAAATTAAGAAAAAAAGAGGTTGAAAAAATAATATTTTATAAAATAAAGATTTAATCAATAATTTTTAAAAATTATAATGACTTCATTTTTTAAAAAGCTAATTCTTGTGTTGTATTCTGGAATACAACACAAAAATCGATAAGTTGCCATGTTTCTTGTGTATTAAGTAGTTTGTATTCTAGAATACAAAGCTTGAAGTCACATTTTTAAAAATTTAACACTTATGCACTTTGAGATTGTATTCCAGAATCCATTGCTTGTACAAGTTGTATTTTGGAATACAGCTTCTCTCAACACTTGAGTTGTATTCCAGAATATGAAGCTTTTACAAGCTGTATTCAAAAATATATTTTTTCTCTGTACTTGAGATTGTATTCCAGAATACACAATTTCAACAAGTTGTATTCTAGAATACAACTTCTCTGTACTTGAGACTGTATTCCAGAATACACAGTTTCAACAAGCTGTATTCTAGAATGCAACTTCTTTCTGCACTTGAGTTGTATTCCAGAATACACAGCTTCAGCAAGTTGTATACTGGAATACAACTTCTCTCTACACTTGAGTTGTATTCTAGAATACAGAGCTTCAATAAGCTGTTTTCTGGAATACAACTTTTTTTTACACTTGAGTTGTATTCCAGAATACACATCTTCATCAAGTTGTATTCTGGAATACAACTTCTCTCTTCACTTGAGTTGTATTCCAGAATACACGGCTTCGGCAAGCTGTGTTCTACTGTAAACCAAACTCAATGTAAACCATTAGAATAGACCTTCATGCAAAAAAGATTTGCTTTTTATCTAATTTTAGAAGACATGCAAAGAAAGCAAAAGCTCTCGAGTTCGCGTCGCGCGCGCGACTAAAAAACAGCAAACTGTAGTTTTCACATAAAAAACAGAGGAGGAGGAGCCCGGGAGTATTTCAACCAGGTGTCCTGGGGTTTTAGCCCCCTTTTGAAGCCAACGGAACGGTCAGAATCTCCATCAGAGCAACGTAGCAGAAGATAGATTTTGGGATAAAGCAAAAGCTCTTGAGTTCGCATCGCGCGCGCGCGGCAAAAAAACAGCAAACTGTAGTTTTAATATAAAAAACGGAGGAGGAGCGACCTGCAAGTATTTCAACCAGGTGTCCTGGGGTTTTACCCCCCTTTTGAAGCCAACGGAGTGGTCAGAATCTTCATCAGAGCAACGTAGCAGAAGATAGATTTTGGGGGTAAATTTTTCTCAAATTGTGTTCAAGAAAGAGGTTCTGTAAGTACTTTGATGATACAAAGGATCCTAATTGTTTTGGGTTTGATCTATTCATCTCTTAGTGCTTTCTCCTCTCTTTTATATCTGTGTATTGTGGTTAGAAGCTTCTTGTGAGTTGTATTCTGGAATACACAGCTCTAGAAAGTCATTTATTGAAATTCAATTACAAAACACATCTTTGGAGGAAACAACCTGTTGTATTCTAGAATACATCTCTCTCTCCCTCTTTTTCTCTAGTGTGCTGAGGAGCTCTCTCTCTTACATTCCTATCTCATGTTTGCTTACACATCTAGGTCCGTTCTTGCATGGAGGTTAACACACACTCTCTCTCTCTCTCTCTTTCTCTCTATGTCTATTTGTTCTCTTTCACTTTTTGTCTTTCTCGTTTGTTTGCCCTACATACACATTTACTAATCTTAAATGTTGTTTCATTTAACAAATCATATTTTTGAAAAATATGATTTTATCTCTATTTTTTTATCTTAGCAATGAGATAATGATTTTTTATTGTCTTGTTTAGGTTTAAGATGGCCTCACCAATACGTGATGCTCGAACTTCTAAGAAGCAAAAGAAAAGTAATCAAGCAACTGCATCTGTCCCTGTGGGTGGCTCAGGACGTTCAGGAGTCTTGACACCTTCTCGATCTCAACCTGCTCCAGTTAGTCCTCACTTTCAAGCACCTCGAGTGACTGTGACTCTTCCAAACCCTGATAGACGTCCAAGTGAGCCAAGAAGACAACTTTTAGCAGCTCACCAGTTTCCAGAGTTACAAGATCAACCACCATCAAGCAGAATGGTTTTAGCTACTCATGGACTTCCTCCATCATCTCAAGGAACCACACCTTTAACTCAACATCAGCAGAAAAAGTCCTCAAGCATGGAAGCTACAACTCTTTGGAGTAGTGCAAGAGGTAAAGCACGAGAAGGATTTGCTTGGACAATTCAATTTGGCATGGTAGGTAAGCACAAGACAATCGTTGAGCCAAACACACCTTTCCTTTCTATTGCGGAAGAAAAAGGAGACTCTGAAAATACAAAGTATTTAACTTATGGTCGCATTGTTGAAGTCAAAGAAAGTATATCTCGTGGGATCATTCATCATCTGGTAGACAACAACAAAGGAAAGTTTCTTGCAGTTAGAGTTTTCTCTGCTAATTTTCGGCTTGAAGAGATGAATCCTGTTTCTACCCAGCAAGAGTTTAGAGATGCAATGATTACTCGCAAACGGGTATGGATATCTTTCTCTCGACCTTTTTTTCATTAGTGTTAAAAAAATTTCTTATCTTTGTGTATTCTAGAATATGTAGAGAACTGTTATTCTTTTTTAAGTTTGTTTGAGTCATGTCTTTCAAACTTATATATTGAAATACGTAGAGGTCAAGTCAACTCTAGTTTGCATGTATTCTAATAAACATGAAGTTTGTCTAGTCTAGTTTGTATGTATTCTAGTATACACGTAGTTCAAAAAACTTCTTATCTTTGTGTATTCTAGAATACATTGAGAACTATTCTTTGTTTTTTAGTCTATTTAATTCTTGTCTTTCTAGCTCATATCTTGAAACACTTAGAGGAATAGTCAAGTCTAGTTTGTATGTATTCTAGTATACAAGAAGTTTGTCTGCTCTAGCATATGCTAGAATGCATTCTAGTATACAAGAAGTTTGTTTTGTTTAGTTTGAATGAATTTTAGCAAGAAGGAAGTTTGGCTTACTTTTTATGTCTGGTTTAATGAGTTTACCATGTATTCTAGTATACAAAGAAATGGTTAAAGTGTTCTTACTTTTACATAAGTTACTCTTTGGTTCTTACTTTTAAGTTCACTCTATCAAGTCTTAAAATCCTCTTCTACTTAGAATGACTTTTTCTTTTTCTTTTTTTGTAGTCTTTTTCTGAAGCATTTCAAGAGCATCATGATAATTTGTACAATTCCAACCACTCCACTGATGATTCTGATTATGAAGAGAATGAAGGTACAGACATAGATGACTCAGAAGAAGATGTTGAAGTTCTTGAAGAGACTTCTGGGTCAAAGTCTCAAGATGTGAGTGATACTTTGCTTTCTGGACCTGGAGCTCCAAAGTCTGATCCTTCAGAATCTTCTGGTCTTAATACCATAAGAAATAAAGCCAAAAAGTTTCATATGGTTGATGAGAGACCCTTAATTTTACTAGTGTCTAATATAGAACGTCCTCCATTAGATCCTGTTTCAAATAAGAGACCACTAGAAGTTCGAACCATTGTCCCTGGACATGTGAGTAATCTTAAAGTAATGATGAAGGAGAAACCAACAACAAATGTTTTACCCCTTCTTGTTCTTGTGGATAAGTCTTCTTGTGTTAAGAAAGAGAGTTTTGAGAGATCAAAAATCAATCAATACAAATACTTTGTCTTGGGGGGAACTCACTCTCTCATTGCTAAAAAAGAGTTATGTGCTGAGTATCCTCATGTAGAGAGCTATAAGACAGTCCTAGCATGGGTCTATGCTGGGTTAGGTGATGATGATGCAAAGCTACTTGCCCTTGATCACAACATTGATTCCGAGATGCGACTATCCATGTCTTTCTTACAAAAGATAAGATTTTTTCACAACGAGTGGATCAATCATATTCAGCAAGGTCATAAAGTTGATGAAGCTTTCAAAATCAAGCTTTGTGAGCAAGTTGGTCTTGTCACAAAGAAGTCAAGCAAAGCTGGACGCTCTGGAAAAACAAATGTTCGAGGTCATGACAATTTCTTTCAGTTAGCCTTTCGTGATGGAGAGATATGGGATCTACAAGAAGACATTTTCAAGCTTTGGGAGGAAGGTAAAATCAAAGGGCAAAAAGTAAAGCTCCCACCTGGAAGTCAAAAGGGCAAAGGAACAGGGAATGAGGACACTTTGAAGCCAATTCCTGAAGAAATGCGTATCACGAATTGGCGAGCAATGCAAGGAATACGCGAGAAAAATATTATCATACCCATCTTGGCACGAGTGAAAGGAGGTTCTTTGACACTCGATGAAATGGCAAAGGAATTAGAACAGTACGTTGCTAATTCTTCTTTTTAAATCTACTTATTTTATTTCATGTAAAGTTGTTTTTTTATTTTGTGTTTTTTTGAAACAGGCAAAAGACTTTCTTGTACATGCAAAGAATCATGATTGAAAAACTTAATTGCAAGGATTGGAACGAGGTTCAAATGTTTCATCCCATCACTAGTCAGCCAAGCTCCTTAGAGCGTTTCATTTATCTTTTCAAAAATGCAGTAAGTAAACTACATATTTGAATAGATTTTTTTTTATTTAAGTGTTTTTGAAGGTTTTGTAAAAATTTAGATCAAATATTTTAAAAAATTGATTTTGATTTTTGTATGTGTATTCTAGAATATATTTAATGTTTACTTATTTTCATTTTAACAAGTCTCGAGCACCTCGTGCTCCCATAAAGAGCATTCCTCAAGAGTTTGAGCAACATTTGAGTCGCGCAAGGGCAGAGCGGAAGAGATTAGAAGAGGCACAAACTTTGGAGACCATTCAAGAGGCAAATATTTTCATTTCTGATGATGTGTCTGCAGAACCAGTTCAATATTTTGTTCATGAAGGCAAAGTAGAGAACATGGAATCGTTTGTGACTGCACAACATTTTACTTTAGCCATTGCTGATGCTCCGTATGGATTTAAGGCACCACACTCAATACACGATGAAGTAAAGTATGGTGTAAGTGCATATAAAAGAGTCATCGACGCTTTCAAAAAGGTCACAACGGCTGAATCATGGGCACTGGTAATTTTTCATGCTCATGATCAAATCTCTGCTGCAGAGAAAGCATTCGTTGACAATCAAATGGTCCATCAGCTATGCATATGGTATGTTAAATTTCAAGCATTCTTTTGCAAGTTACAAAAGCTTAAGTTAAAGCCTAACTTTTTCTTTTGTAGGACAAAGCCTAACATCAAAGGCTAACTTTTTCTTTTGTAGGACAAAGCCTAACATCAAAGGCTATAAGCTTGACAGACTTTCTTTTGCTGCCGAGTTTGCTACCATTGGTTTCTGGTCTCCTGCGGGTCCGAACAGTAAAGGAAATTTTAATTTTGCTTCGAAACCTAACCGAACAAATATTTTTGATAGACCAGGCGTGTGTCGAAAGCTCAGGGATCTTTCTGGTGATTCAAATGAGATCATGAATCCTTATCAAAAACCACAACTTTTGATGATGGATTTAATTGAGCTTCTATCTTTAAAAGGAGAGTGGATCATGGATCTTTTTGCGGGGACAGGTAATCATGCAACCTTAACTTATTACATATTTTATATTGCTCATTTAAGTGAGCTTTACCATGTTGATTCTTTTTTTCTTAGGAACAACCACTATTAGTGCTCTTAAAAAAGGAAGGAATGTTGTTGCTATTGAGCTAGATCCAGTTCAAGTTCGTTTTATTCAACAACGAGTCACTGCAATGAAAGAATTGCCGGATGAGTTTCAAGAGGTTGGAATGAAAAACATGGCAGCAAACCCAAGAGTGGTGGATGCATCTGGAGAACCTCAGCCTCCCTTTGGACCTGATGATGAAATGCAATTTGCAGATCTTGAGCCTTATGAAGATCCACATACTGTGGATATTGATATTCCTCTTACGGAGTCAACACCACTCATTGTAGGACGCGAGCAAACTGATGAAGAAGTTAGTCATGAAGAGGAGGAATTTCCTATGCTAGAATAGATTTAGACACTTGTAGTTTCAAACAATTTTTGGTATTTAAATCCTCATTGGGGGTCTTCAAGGATTTCTAGGTTTTGAGAGTGTTTTGAACAACATTTGTTTGTATTCAAAACTAGCATTACAAATCTTTTTGAGGAGCTTGCGTTTTGAGATTGGTTCAAAAAATTAGTCAAATGTTGTCTCTATTGAAGCATTTATAGGAATTGTCTCATAATAAGACTTGTTTTTTTAATCAATGAAGATTAATTTAATCATGACATTGAAGTTGTGCGATAAAAGTAGTTATATTTTGCTTTCTAGTAACGATAGCAATAATTTTGTATTCAAAGTGAAGCTCTTTGTTGTGAGTCTCTATTGCAACTTTTGTGTCATGTTTTTTTGTTTGAAATATTCTAAGATTTTGTAGGGATAGGCTTGTACTTAGACATCAAATAGTGAAAAATTTGGCAAATTTTTAATTTAGCGAATGAATCACTTGCAAGTATGTTTTAAGTTAAGCAAAAAAGTCTCTTTTTAAAGTTCTACTTTATTGGGCACGTCAAAGATTCTTTTGGTGCTAGATTTGGATTGTTTTTAAAGGATTTTTTTGGTCTCTCAAAACTACAACTCACGATCGGTTGTATTTTCAAATGGCTGGGTGTTTAAATCTTGTTCTTATCTTGAATCTTGCTCTCTTGAGACTTTTTTTAATTGGTGGTTAATCTTAATTAAAAAAAATTCTCTCAGTCTCATACTTGTGCATCTTGCGAAATTACCCCCAGTTTGCGAGATGAGGGCATCTCGCGTTTTTCAAGGGGAGAGAATGTAAGATTCCTCCCCAGCCTCTCAAAATATCCAGCATCTTCTCCTGTAATCAATCCCTCTTCAGAAATATAAAAGACTTGTTTCTAACTGTTTTAACCTAGAGAGAGAAAATATTCTAGAGAGAGATATTCAGATTTTTAATATTTTTGGATAGAAAATTATCTCATCTTATTAAAATAAGTTCCCCTGAAACAGAAATTCAAAAAGAACTTTCCAATGTGCAATTGGAATTAATTAGAAATGGGTATAAAGGACCTTAGCCTAAGGGTCTAGATTTTCAGAAATTTTTGGATTATGGTCCAATTAAGGTTCTTGTGAGATCCCTGTCCCCGCCATGCGACAGATTCGAGGTACTAGCAGCGGAAGTAACACTTCATGCGCGGGGCAGGGACCCACACTCGGTGCCTCGTCCACCACGGATATCCGGACAAGAGACTAATCCGTCGGTTTGTCCAAAACCGAAACCGAAAAAAACTTCCTTTACCCGGAAAGCACGGGCGATTCCACCAGGATAACTCTTTACTCTAACGTAGTCAAGATCATTACTGATCAAACTGATCTGACTGTACCTTTAACGGTACTTGGTCAAATCAAGGAAGAAACTTGCACTTGGATCATTGGGATCAACGCTTTTTTCCCCATCAAGAGGCACAGCCGTTGATTCCTATCCATAGAACAATTTCTATCTGGGATTTACTTCATCTATCATAATAATAGAAATTAAATCTCGATTTACGGATCCATCAGTCCAGCCTAACCCCATCCAGTCCCATGGGTTAGCCAACCACCCAACCACTGTAGTGATGGGATCCAATTAAGAATTTGGTTAAGTTTTGTCCCGGGTACCAAGGAAAAGAGTTCCAAGGCTCCCTAGCCGGAAGTTCATACAAACATAAAACACTGGTTCTCACTTCTGAACTCATCGTTCTGAATCTTTAAAACAGGTGGGCTCCTGAGAAGGTATTCTGGTAAAGTGTCTTCCCTTTTTAAACAGAATCTTTCTTTTATTTAGAGAGGGAATAATTATAAGATTCTTACTCCTGTATACCTCGAAGGCTGGGGGAGAAATCTTACATTCTACCCCATTTAAAAAGTGCGAGATGTCCTTATCTCGCAAAGTAGAGGACAACTCTTTTTCTTAAGATCCAATTTATTCTGGGGTTCCTTATATTCAGGTCAACCCAACAGAATACAGGGATAAATATTCCTTATATAGAACTCATCATTAAATAACAATTCATTCAGATCATATCATTCATATCTTTAACACGATAATGGTCCATTAGACCGAAAAATTTTCTTCTGAACATTCCTCCACGGGAATTTCAGTTAAGTAAGTTCTCAATTTGACATCCCTTAATTTGATCATCCGTGTCAAGTATTAATATTAGCAATTTGACAGCACAATCCACTAATCTCATAGTGAATTGCTGAAGTCATTATCATCATTTATCATCACAGGGACTCGTCCCATTCATCCTCATTGTGGTTTTGCTCAGGTTATTATATTTCAACTAAATTTCAGAAATCATCATTTTTCAATCAGAATCCCAATCAATTCATCAGTTTCCAAACAGAATTAAAAATCATATCAACCACATTCGAATTCATCAACTGGATAGCATTAATGCTTATAATTTTAAGTCTTAGATTTACTCGTATATATTGCCGGTAAAGAGCTACAGTTATACCCTCGGTATATACGGATAATCATGATACTCGAAACTATAAGGTAAATACCATCATGTCTAGGTCTCAAGCAAGTCAGGGTTCTATACAATTGCGGTACTTCCAATTGAAGTCCTAATTACTAATTTACGAATTTCTGTTTGAATAACAAATTGTATGAATTATATCACACAATTACAACCTTTTTGTGCGTCTTAATAAGTTTTTGACATAATTGGCTCCTCAGTTGATCTTATTGGAGATCTATGACATAAGTCTGATAAATAGATTTTTCTTTATCCGATCATCCGTAAACAATCACTTAAATAATAGGAAAAATATTTGTATATTTATATACAAGTTGCAATGAATACATAGAGTGGCTCGGCTCCAAAATTCAAAATCTCCTCGAGAGACGCATAAGACGACGGTACTGGGCCATAGTCATGCCCTGTTACATAATTTCTCTAATTGCGAAGGGAGCTATTATTTTCTCCTTAGGGATAAATCGACTGAAGAGTCTATAAACTCGGCAAGCAAGTCTGAAATTTTGAGGCGTTGAAAGATATAGAATGACACCACGCGTCATTTTCAACTTTATCAAAATCATGGCCAATGAGAGGTTCTGCCTCAGCATTGCACGCCGGTTGTAAGAGGCGTGGATATATAGCCCTGCAAACCACTTATGCTGTTGTCTCTCCACTAGGTTAGGAAAATATAATTCCTCGAAATGGCGTGCGAGTCTTGCTCGGCTTGTTCGTGTTGAAGCGGAAGAGATGAGATGCTCGAAGGCAAATGCAATCATATCTTGAGACTGGGTGAGGTCGGGAATACCAGATAAATGGGGAACTTCCATCTATAAAAATAATTTCTTTGATTAAAATTTCTTCATTAAAGAAGCTTACGGAATGAAAATACATTATGAAAATGCTATTTCTGAATTCTTATTACCAATTTCAGATAAGAATTTAATTATCTTTATTAGCTTTCAATTTTGCTCTGATACCAACTGTGAGATCCCGGTCTCCACCGCGCAACGGATTCGGGGTGCTAGCAGCGGAAGTAGCACATCGTGCACGGGTAGGGGTCTCACACTCGGGGCCTCGCCCATGGATATCCGGACAAGAGACTAATCCGTCGGTTTGTCCAAAACCGAAATCGAAAAAACTTCCTTTACCCGGAAAGCACGGGCGATTCCACCAGGATAACTCTTTACTCTAACGTAGTCAAGATCATTACTGATCAAACTGATCCAACTGCACCTCTAACGGTACTTGGTCAGATCAAGGAAGAAACTTGCACTTGGATCATTGGTAACAACGCTTTTTTCCCCATCAAGAGGCACAGCCGTTGATTCCTATCCATAGAATAATTACTATCCGAGATTTACTTCATCTATCGTAATAATAGAAATTAAATCTCGATTTACGGATCCATTAGTCCAGCCTAACCCCATCCAGTCCCATGGGTTAGCCAACCGCCCACCAACCATTGTAGTGATGGGATCCAATTAAGAATTTGGTTAGGTTTTGTCCCGGGTACCAAGGAAAAGAGTTCCAAGGCCCCCTAGCCGGAAGTTCATGCAAACATAAAACTAGTCACACCACTTACACACCCAATATGAATTTGTCTTTTTCTTAGCATCAGCTAACTTTAAAACAATCCTTTAATGAAACCATTATGTCACTGATGACAATCCTCAAAGCCTCTGGTTGAAATCCTTATTTCCAGTCATTCATTCATCGGTATACTTATGGCATCATTGGTAACCTGAACGCTCACCACCTGTTCTCTCAGGGGCCTTTTCCATAGTTCCTAGCTCATAGTAACCGGCAATATATTCATATAATAGAATGGAATCTCCGTGGAAGATCAGCAAGATCAACTCACAGATCCATATAAAAGAGCCATGGACTCATCCGTTGAGGACGAGCAAGGTCAATCAACCAGATCCATGCCCGGTTTCAGAAAACAACTCTTACTCCTTGTTCCAATATCTTCCACGACACACGTGTGGGTATCTTCGGCGACCCAGAGCCCGAGCACCGTATGCTCAGCACCCTCTAGGATCCTTCGCAGGTAACCTAGCGCTTCACTCATAGGCCGCTTCCTTGGTCCCTAATCCACCGTACCGGAAGCTCACCATTTAAATCGAACCGAGGCTAGTCAAGACCTCGGCCGACCTTGCTACGCGAGACGTCCTCCATTGACTCTCCGTCGCAGTTGCAACTTTATCAGTAGGTCTCCACGACCTTAATCACAAGACGGTCAAAATACTTCCCCAGCATTCTTGACATAAAACAGCCATTTACAAATAGCATTTACAAACAGTTTACAAATACAATTTCTATATTAACTCTCATTTTTCCACATTATCCCTCATTAATCCACATTACTTATTCCACATTCCATTTATATGTGTACTCATCCAATCACATCATTTTCCATCTCTTCACTTCAGATTCCTTCACATTACATATCATATATTCACATCCATATCCACATCCATACATCCTTATCCACATCCACATTCACATCCATACATCCACATCTACATGCTTACCTCCATTTTCACATCCTCATTTATACATCCACATCTCATATCCACATTCATACATACACATCCATATCCATATCCATACATCCACATCTACATGCATACATCCACTATCACGTCCTTATTTATACATCCACATCCACATACATACATACATCCACATCCACATTCCCATTCACATCTCTACATCCACATCTACATCCACATCCACATACATACATACATCCACATCCACATTTCACATTCTCATCTCTACATCCACATACATACATACATCCACATCCACATTCCACATTCACATCTATACATCCACATCTACATCCACATTCACATATATTCACATCCACATTCTCATTCACATCTATACATCCACATCTACATCCACATACATACATACATCCACATCCACATTCCACATTCACATCTATACAGCCACATCTACATCCACATTCACATCTATACATATACATCTTCATGCATACATCCATTTTCACATTCATACATCCACACTCCCATCTCCACATCCACACATCCACATACATACATCCATTTCCACATACATACATCCATTTCCACATTCCCATTCATATAACCCCATATGCCTTCACATCTAATCTTTTACATCACATCCATTCTCGCCCTATCACAACCCATATTCATCTTATCCTATCACATACACTTCTTACCTCATCCCATACACATCTTATCACATCTTAATTCATCTTATCACCTCTTAACTTATTTCATAAGCATCTTATCACCTCTTATCACATCTTATACACCTCTTATCACATTTATCACATCTCATATCTATTTATAGAATACAAGAGAATTATTATATTTGGTATAAGATTTCTTTACACATTTATTTATGCATAAATTCCATTTAAGGATATTAATACCTTCGAAGTAAAAATCAATCTTTTATGCATCTTCCTATGCATAATTTCATTTTAAATGAAAATGACACTTTTGAATTAAAATTCAATCTTTTATGTATCTTCCTATGCATAAATTCAATTTGGATGAAAATTGACATTTTTGAATTAAAAATCCATCTTTTATGCATCTTCCTATGCATAAATTCAATTTGGATGAGAATAACGCTTTTGAATTGAAATCTTATTCTTTTATGCATCTTCTTGTGCATAAATTCAATTTAGATGAGAATGACACTTTGAATTAAAAATCAAACTTCTATGCATCTTCTTATGCATAAATTCAATTTGCTTTTAAAATAAAAGAATTTCTCTTATGCATCTAAGTTATGCATAAAATCCATTTATGATGAAAATCACACTTTTAATATAAAAAGAATATCTTTTATGCATACCTCTATGCATGAAATCCAATATGATAAAAGTAACACTTTTATAATAAAATAATTAACTTTTATGCATACCTCTTTGCATGAAATCCAAATATGATAAAAGAAACACTTTTATAATAAAATAATCAACTTTTATGCATATCTCTATGCATGAAATCTAAATATGATAAAAGTAACACTTTATAATAAAATAATCAACTTTTATGCATACCTTTATATGCATGAAATTCAATTATGCTAAAAGTAACACTTTTACAATAAAATAATCATCTTTTATGCATACCTCTATGCATGAAATCCAATTATGCTAAAAGTAACACTTTTGTAATAAAATAATCATCTTTTATGCATACCTCTATGCATGAAATCCAATTATGCTAAAAGTAACACTTTTGTAATAAAATAATCATCTTTTATGCATACCTCTATGCATGAAATCCAATTATGCTAAAAGTAACACTTTTGTAATAAAATAATCATCTTTTATGCATACCTCTATGCATGAAATTCAAATATGATAAAAGTAACTTTTTTACATTAAAATAATAATCTTTTATGCATACCTCTATGCATGAAATCTAATTATGATAAAAGTAACACTTTTATGTTAAAATAATAATCTTTTATGCATACCTCTATGCATGAAATTTAATTATGATAAAAGTAACACTTTTATGTTAAAATAATAATCTTTTATGCATGAAAATCAATTATGTATAATATAAAAATCAATTTCTCTATGATTACAATGAATATCTTTCAATTAATCTAGGATGATAATTCCTAGAATATGGTAGGAAGTCCTCTTTTCATGCTTTGAATGAAATTATTTTATGCGTAATTTTTATAAAAATTTTGCCATAGCTCCGCTGCTATAACTGATAAATCTCAAATTTTTTAAGGGATAAAGCTTATCATTAAGGAAATAAATAGAATGATCCCTAATTGGATCATTAATCCATAATGGATTGAATCATCAATATTCATGAAATACATAAACTAAAAGCATAGAAAAAAGCCATTAATTTGGCCTCAAGCATAGATTAATCTTGGATTAAGGAAAAGCTTTATGAAAAGCTTCATTTGGATTGAGAATGGGTCATGAGTATGACCATTTCTTGAGTGAGAGAGAGAAATTACATAAAAACCATTAGAATTAAGCATAAATAGAAATTTATGTAATTCTTAACTATCATTAATCAATTAACTTCAATAGCATTCATCAAATTATGTAACTCTTCACTACCATTCATCAATTAACTTCAATAGCATTCAAAAACCATTCCAATTAAGCTTCTCAAGCTTGAGAGGGGTTGAGAAGAGAGAAACATTGAGAAATTATAAAAAATGATCAAAATTCACTAATTACCTTACAAATTTCTTGATTCTTTGTTCACGGTAGAGGCCCCCAACCAATCAATTGGTTAAGTATGTTGATGGAGCCACCAATGGGGATTGAAGAAAGAGGGAAGCTCCAAAAACTAGTGAATTATTAATGAATTCACAGTTCTTGGCTTAGGTGGAGTAGAGTAACGATGCATAAACACCATATATTTTTCAACAAGGGGGAGGCTTCTATTTATAGGAAAAATTGAGCTCCTAACCAAACAAACTGATTCTAGAATTTTCTAAATCAGTTTGGTCAATTTTTGACCATTTTTAGGTCAGTTAAGCTAACTTTTTGGAACTAGACTTGAATGAGGAGAGAGGAGAGATGAAATATCTCAATTTTTATGAGTTTAAAACTCATTCAAGCATGTGAAATATGCACCTCCTTTAAAGAACTCCCCTTCCTTACATATGTGTCAAAATAGAATCATTATACCCAAAATATCTCATATTTTTAATATTGCTCATAGTTTTTTACTAATAAACCTTGTACATTTTCAACTCTTCATCTTGTGTGAGCATTTACTCATTTTTGGATACCCAAAATATCTCATATTTTTAATATTACTCATAGTTTTTTACTAATAAACCTTGTACATTTTCAACTCTTCATCTTATGTGAAATATGCACCTCCTTTAAAGAACTCCCCTTCCTTACATATGTGTCAAAATGGGATCATTATACCCAAAATATCTCATATTTTTAATATTGCTCATAGTTTCTTACTAATAAACCTTGTATATTTTCAACTCTTCATCTTATGTGAGCATTTACTCATTTTTGGGTATCTTCTTTTACAATTTGGATTTATCTCCTCCCTACACATGGATTGATGCTATTGGCCCATAGGAACCTTAATTGGAGCATAATCCAAAAATTTCTAAAAATATAGACCCTTAGGCTAAGGTCCTTTATACCCATTTCCAATAAATTCTAATTGCACATTGGAAAGTTCTTTTTGAATTTCTGTTTCAGGGGAACTTATTTTAATAAGATGAGATAATTTTCTATCCAAAAATATTAAAAACCTGAATATTCTCTCTCTAGAATATTTTCTCTCTCTAGTTTAAAACAGTTAGAAACAAGGTCTTTATATTTCTGAAGAGGGAATTGATTACAGGGGAAGATACTAGACATTTTGAGAGGCTGGGGAGGAATCTTACAGATGATTTCAGTAGAATGACTTGGATTTACTTTCTTAGAGAGAAAAGTGAAGTGTTGGAAAAGTTTATGGACTTCAAAGCTTTTGCAGAGAAGCAATATGGCTCCTGGATAAAATGAGGACAGATGGAGGTGGTGAATACACCTCACATGCTTTTGAGAATTTTTGGAGAAAGCATGGCATAAGAAGGCAGTTAACTTGCAGGTACACACCTCAACAAAATGGTGTTGCTCTGAGAGGAAAAATAGAGTCATTTGTGATGTGGCCACGGCGATGCTCAATGAAAAGAGCATGCCAGATTATTATTGGGTAGAAGCATGTGCCACAGCGGTGTATGTACTTAATAAGACATCCACAGCAGCCATACATGGAAGTACGCTAGAGATGCTCACAGGTTTTAGGCCAGACACATTGGACACCTCAAAGTGTTTGGTTGCATAGCTTATGTGCATGTGCCGAACGAGAGAAGGAAGAAGTTGGATCCTAAGGCAAAAAAGTGTATTTTTGTTGGGTATGCACAGGATCGCAAGGCATATAAATGTTACAATCCACAAACTAGGCAAGTGGTTATCTCACGAGATGTGGTGTTTGATGAACTTGCTAGTTGGTACAAGGCAAAGGATGAGGGTGTCATTGATTCCGTTGATGCTGATGTGCATGTGAACTTGCCACAAGCAAGTTCTATTTCTATGTCTGGGCCAGCACAGTCTGAGAGTAGCACTATACATCCATGGTCAGGATGCTTGAGACATGAGAGTGTGAGCACTAGGAGTAGTGCTGTGGATAAAGGGAAAAAGAAGGTTGAAGGAATTGACATTACAGGCTATGAGTCGTCAAGTTTAGAAAGTTTGGATGAGAAACTTGGCATACCAGTTTTACGCACACCAGCTGTGCAAGGCAGGATAGATATGTCCCTCCACATGCTAGAGTGACAGGTGTTCAGAGTGATCCGCATGCATTGCAGAGGTCCCAAAGGGTCAGGTATCCAGCTGACAGGTTGACATATCGTGACTTTGCTATGCATTATGCATATATGACCTCTTTGGTGAAGCATGTGGAACCTACATGCTATACAGAACCTATTGGGAAGCATGTATGGGAGAAGGCAATGGATGTTGAGATGGATGCAATAGTTCAAAATGAATCTTGGGATTTGGTTGCCTTACCACAAGGCAAAAATATCATTGGTTGCAAATGGGTTTATAAGGTGAAATGCAAATCAAATGGTTCCATTGATGAGCGCCATAAAGCGCGGTTGGTAGCTAAGGGTTATGCACAAACCCAAGGCTTGGACTATGATGAAACATTTAGTCCAGTTGCAAAGATGGGAACAGTGAGAGCAGTCCATTGTTATGGCTGCAGCAAATGGTTGGGAAATGCATCAAATGGATGTGAAAATTTTATTTCTAAATGGTGATTTACAAGAGGAAGTTTATATGGCACAGCCAGAAGGATATGTACACCCGAGGTACCCCACTCATGTATGCAGATTAAGGAAAGCATTATATGGTTTGCAGCAAGCACCTCGTGCTTGGAGTGATAAGATAAGCCGATATCTTATCTCCCTTGGATTTCAGGTTTCTTCAGCAGATTCTTCACTCTATGTGAAGAAAACAGATCATGGGATTGTCTTACTTGTTATCTATGTGGATGACTTGATTGTCACAGGGGAGATCATGCTACAGATATTATGCATGTCAAGAAGGCATTGAGTGAGCAGTTTGATATGAAAGACTTGGGTGAATTGAGATATTTTCTTGGGATTGAAGTGATCAAAGACCATGCAGAGACATGGTTAGTGCAATGCCAATATGCATTCGATATGTTGGCAAAATATGGGATGACAAGGTGTAAGCCAATGAGTACACCCTTGGAGCAGAATGTAAAGCTACGGGCTGATTTTGGTGAAGAGTTAAATAATCCATCTATGTATAGAAAGATGGTTGGTAGTCTTATTTACATGACTATCACACGCCCGGATCTCAATTATGCTGTGGGGCTAGTAAGCCAATTTATATAAAGCCCCAGAAAACCTCATTTGGATACAGTGAGATGTATTATGCACTATGTAAAGACCTTTGCACATTATGGTCTTCTTTATGAGCATGGTAAAGGCTTGGATGTACACAGCTACACAGACGCAGATTGGGCAGGTATGACAGGAGGTCTACTAGTGGTTATGCCTTTACATTTGGAAGTGCAGTGGTGAGTTGGAGCAGCAAGAAGCAACCTATTGTTGCTTTATCTAGTACAGAGGTGCAGCCATTTTGCTACATGTGAAGGAGTATGGTTAAAGAGTCTCTTGGCTGATTTGGGTGAGCCTATTGATGGTAAGGTTGTCATTCATTGTGACAACATGAGCGGCCAAGAATCCAGTTTTTCATGCGCGAACCAAACATATAGAGGTTCACTATCATTTTGTCAGAGAGAAAGTATGTGAAGACTGAAGAGCAAGTGGCCGACATCTTTACAAAGCCACTTAGCAGCAGGGAGAAGTTTGAGTACTTCCATACTATGTTGGGAGTACATGGGATGAGCTTGAGGGGGGAGTGTTGAGAGCTTTGATAGCCCAAGCTCATCTACATCTTCATCTATGGCAGTACATCATAAGCTTGAGAGGGGTTGTTGAGATTCAAGCTCGATAACAACTTGTGCCAGTTGTACTATGTGCTGGCATGTTAGGTAGTAACATGTGTGAGACATAAATGACCGCGTCCAGCTGGTCATAGTGTGCGGACATTAGATAGGGTTAGCAATGTGTGGACACAACACATGTAGTGTGTTGTAGATTATGGATGATGGCTTTATGCATTGTGAGAGGGGAGATGGCTTCCCTCTATGGTTAGGGTTTGATAATACATTAGGGTTTGCTCCTATGTGTGTGTCTCCTCTACCTGTTTTTCATCAATAACACACTTGAATTCACATAAAAGTCATCCCCCCAACCTAGGAGGCTGCATAATCGGACCTTGACTCGTGCATTCCTTAAGCAAACAAAAGGCTTGATTTTGCTCTAGTCCCCATTGGAAGGAAACATTTTTACTTGTCAATAAATTTATAGGATACATCTTCTCAGAAAACATGTCAACAAAGCGTTGATAATACTTTGTTTTACCCAAAATCCTCCTTACCTCCCTTACATTGGAAGGTGCTGGAAGGTCCATAATTGCTTGTACCTTGTCAAGGTCCATCTCTATGCCTTCCTCTGAGATAACATGTCCCAAAAGAACCACCTTCTTCCATGCGCCAAGTGGCATTTTCCAAGATTGAGACAACCCTTTGCATCATCAACACTTTGTAAAGCCATCCTCAACTTTTCCAAGTGATCCACACGGCTTGAATAAATGAAAAAATCATCCAAAAAGACTCTTATAAACTTTCCCAAGTAAGGTGCAAATACCTGACTCATGAACCGTTGAAAAGTTGATGGTGCATTGGTTAAGCCAAATGACATCACTCTATAGGCATACACTCCCCAGGGGGTAACAAATGAGGTCTTCCTTTGATCTTCCTCACAAATCCAAATTTGAAAGTATCCAGAGTATCCATCACACACTAAATACAATTCATGGCTTGCAACTTGGGCCAAGATCTCATCTTAAAAGGGTAGAGGAAAATAATCCCTCTTTGTACATGCATTTAAAGGGCAAAAATCCACACAAACACACCATTTTCCACCCTTCTTGGGGAGTGACCACCACTGGAGAAATCCACTCTAAATTTTCTACTCAAAAAATAAAACCAGCTTGAAGTAAGCTAGTTACCTCCTTCTTGAGCACCTCTTCTTACATCACTCCTAATCGCCTCAGCCATTGCACCACTGGCTTGCTTTAGGGTTTGAGATCAATTTTGTTCTCTACTAAGGTAACTTAGCGTACCTGTGAGAGTAGCTGTTTGCAAAAAGATTAAGAAAACCATCCAACATTTTCAAGTAATTCTCCCTCTCAGTACCTGTTATGGACTCATCAAGAAGAAGCTCATTTTGAGGCAAAGGCCAAACACAACTCCTTCCACCTCTCCTTAGATGGATGCCTCGGAGCTACCCACTTGTCTCCTCATCATCGGATGAATCTGACTCTGAACTCTCAGAAGTTGAAGATTCATCTCTTACCACTTTCTTGTGGCGACTCTTGATGTTGTAGAGAACCTTCTTATTCTCTCCTTGAAGAATGAGATCACCTATCTCCCACTTCTGAACTACCCTCAAATGGTGAAGCCATTGCCTTCCCAAGATCAATGAGTAAGCCCTAGCATCTGGCTTTGTAGGAATAACCTGAAAAGTTGTAGGCATAGAGATACCACATACATCCACTGCCAGATTCTTTATTACCACTCCTAGCATTTTCACCCTAGTATTATCAGCAAGTTTGATGCGATAGGGAGAGTTAACAGAAGACAACTTCAAATCAGCATCTTTCATTTTTTTTTCTCTCATGACATTTATTGATGCACCTCCATCAATGTATGCATTAGAAATTATTTGCCCATCAATAATGACATCAATCACATGAACATCACCCCTCATATCTATGTCTACCTTTTGAGCCATAGGGATCCCATTATCCTTCTTCTTCTTTTTCTTGACTCTCTTGTGCTATCTACACCAGTGATGTAAATGTCGAACAGTCACGCAAGCACCTCATGAGTGTCAACTCATGTTGACACTCATGAGTGTCAACTCATGTTGAGCTTGACATATAAACACTCCCCCTCAATCTCATCTCCAGCTCATGAACTCCAAGAATATCTTGAAATTTATAGAGCCTCTCAACTCTCAAGGCGTTCATGAGTGAAGATGTCAGCGACCTGATCCTGTGTGCTGACATAGGCCAAGTCGATGTCGCCTACCAAGACTCTCTCTCTAATGAAGTGGTAGTGTACCTCAATGTGTTTCATCCATGCATGGAAAACTGGGTTCCTGGCCAATTGTATACTACTAAGGTTGTCAAAATATATGACAACCTTTATATCAACATGCAACCCCAAATTAGCAAGTAGCTTACATAACCAAGCTACCTCACACGTTGCCATCGTAGCTCCTCTGTTCTCTACCTCTGTACTCGACAAGGCAACTGTGTGCTACTTCTTGCTACTCCATATCACAACAACACTCCCCGATGAAAACATAAATCCACTTATAGATCTCCTATGCTACCTGACCAATCTACACCTGTGTACCCATATAGCTCTAATGGTACACCTGCTGCATAAAACAATGCACAATCAACAGTGGCCCTCAAATACCAAAGTGTGCGTCGCACACTGTCAAGATGTGGTTTGTGCGAAACTTGCACATAAACTGGCTCCCTAAGCCAATAGTGTAACTCAAACTTGGCTTGCTGATTATGACATAGATCAAACTCCCCACAATCTTCCTGTACATTGTGGGGTCCTCTAGCACATAACCTGCATCCACATTGAGCTTGCCATTTTGATCTAATGGCATCGAGATTGGCTTACAACCAGCCATCCCATACTTGGACTATCTTCGCTAGAGATTCTACAACTGGACTACACCGACTAGTCCCACACCTACCCACTCCACTTTACCATGTTCACATTATGGACCTCTTGTATATACTCTAGTATGCGTGTTAGTCACTTTATCTTTTTTGTTGACCTCTTTTGTTGAAGAAGAAGAAGAACTGGTTTTCAGCCTCTCACCTTGTGTATTCTCTTCTAGGGTTTTTGTGTGTGTGTGCTTGTAAGAGCTCAAGCTCCCTTCTCCCCTATATATTTTCAACAACCATTGTAAAATCAAACATAAGAAGAATCAAAACCACCTTGTGATCCTTCCCATGGATCACGGTTTGTTACCAGATACAACAAGGCTTGATGGTCAACATAGAAAACAAACTTGTTAGCAAGAAGTAATGCCAAAATTTCTTTACAGCATAAACCATTACTAACCCTTCATGATCAGTGGTGGTGTAATTGATTTCGAATTCATTTGCTGACTTGCAAAGGTAATAGGATAGTCCAATTTTTGCTCCCTTGGCTATGTTAGGACACATCCAATTGCAAAATCAGATGCATTAATGTGTACATCTTGATGAGATCCTAATTAGGTGTTCGCAGCTCGTTAAGGCTTGGTTCAGTGCATCATAAGCTTGTTGACACTCCTCAGTCCATATAAATACAATCAATAGCTTGCACAAAAGAAGATCTATTTCTTCATAGAAAATAATAAACCAATGGTACTAGCCGATATGGATCATAAATCTATGGACTCCCTTGTAGTTTGTTGGTGGGGGTAATTCCAAGATGACCTTGATTTTTCTACCTTCGGTGCAAATACCATTCTTGGACACTATATGCCTAAGAATAACTTTGTGCTTCACCCAAAATTGGCATTTGTAAATAAGGGTTTAAGGATATGCGATAAAATCTACACCTTTCAAACACCCTTCGCCTATGAGTGAAGCGCTAGGTGACTTGCGAAGGATCCTAGAGGGTGCTGACCATACAGTGCTCGGGCTCTGGGTCATCGAAGATTCCCACACGTGCGTCGTGGGAAAGAAAGTTGAAACAAGGAGTAAGAGTTATTTTCTAAATTCGGGCATAGATCTGGTTGATTGACCTTTCTGGTCCTCAACAACGGATGAGTCCATGCCTTTTTTATATGGATCTGTTGGTTGATCTTGCTAATCTTCAACGGAGATTCCATTTTGATTTTTATAAGTGAATATATTGCCAGGTACTATGAGCTAGGAAATATCAGAAAGGCCTCTGTGAGTGGACAGGTGATGAGCGTTCTGGTTGCCAATGATGCCATAGGTACATCAATGAAGGAAAATTGGAAATTAGCATTCAATCGGATATTTTGGAGGTTTATGATCAGTGATACTATAGTTTCATTAAAAGATTATTTTAAAGACAGCTGAATCTGTGAAAAGGGCAATTTCATATTGGGTGTATAAGTGGTGTGACTAGTTCTAAGTTTGCATGAATATCCGGCTAGGGGATCTGGGAACTCTTTTCCCTGGTAACCGGCACAAAACCTAATCAAATTCTTAAATGGATCCCATCACTACAGTGGTTGGGTGGTTGGCTAACCCACAGGACTGGATGGGGTTAGGCTTGACTGATGGATCCCTATAATGAGACTCAATTCTGTTATGGTACAATAGATGAAGTAAATCTCGGATAAAAATTGTTCTATGGAAAAGAATCAACGGATGTGCCTCTCAATGTGAGGAAAAAAGCGATGGTCTCTATGATAAGTGCAAGTCTTTTCCTTGATCTAACTATGGGACTTACAGGTTCGGCCAGATCAGTTCAGTTAGTTAAGGCTCTTGACTACGTTAGAGTAAAAATATCATGGAGGAATCGCCCATGCTTTCCGGGCGAGGGAAGTTTTTCCGGGTTTGGTTTTGGAAGAACCGAGGGATTAGTCTCTTGTCCGGATATACGTGGGTGAGGCCCCAAGTGAGGGACCTTGGCCCGCGCAAGAAGTGCTACTTCCGCTGCTAGCACCCCAGAATTCGTTGCGTGGTGGGGAGAGGGATCAGAGCGAATTGGCTAAAGTGGATCAACCGAGAAGCCAAAAATGTCAAAAATTTATGAGGTAATAGTCAAAAGTTAGAAATGTGTGATGAAATTCATACAAATTGATATTCAGATTGAAATTCATAAATTAGTAATTGGGTCTTCAGATTGAAATTCATAAATTAGTAATTGGGTCTTCAGATGGAAGTACCGCAATTGCATGGAATCCCTGACTTGCTTGAGGCCTAGACATGATGGTATTTACCTTATAATTCCAAGGACTGTGACTACCTGTATATACTGAGGATATAACTACAGCTCTTTACTGGCAGTATATACGAGTAAATCTAAGACCTTGAAATTAAAAGCAAAAATGCTATCCAGATGATAAATTCGAATGTGATTGATATGATTTTAAAACTTTGGTTGAGAACTGCTGATTGAAAAATGATGATTCTTGAATTTTGGTTGAAAAGCGATAAGCTGAGCAAAACCACAATGAGGATGAATGGGACGAGCCCATGTGATGATGTAACTGGAATGACGATAATGACTTCAGCAAATCACTATGAGATTAGTGGATTGTGCTGACATATTGCTACTGTTAACACTTGACCCAGTGGATCAAGTTAAGGGATGAAAAATTAAAAATCTGTATAATTGAAATTCCTATGGATGAGTGTTCAGATGGAAATTTCGGTCTAATGGACCATTATTGTGTTAAAGATATGAATGATATAATCTGAATGAATTGTTATCTGATGATGAGTTCTATATAAGGGCTCTTTATCCTAGGATTCTATTGGGTTGACCAGACTATAAGGAACCCCAGAATCCATTGGATCTTAAGGGAAAGAGTTATCCTCTAGTTTGCGAGATGAGGACATCTCGCGTTTCTTAAGTGGGGTAGGATGTAAGATTCCTCCCTCCAGCTTTTGAGGTGTATAGGTGTAAGAACCTTCCCTTTTGATCTTAAAATTATTCCCCTCTGAAATAAAAAAAAGATATTGTTTTATCCTGTTTTGGCCTGGAGAGAGAAAATGTCTAGAGGGAGGTAATTCAAAATTGAGATATTTTTGGATATAAAAATCCTCCTAATGTCTAAAATGGTTTCCCTTGAAACAGAAATTCAAAAAGAACTTTCCAATGTGCAATTGGAATTAATTAAAAATAGGTATAAAGGACCTTAGCCTAAGGGTCCATATTTTTAGAAATTTTTAGATTATGGTCCAATTAAGGTTCCTATGGGCCAATAGGATCAATCCAAGTGTAAGGAGGAGATAAATTGAAGAATAAAAGAATAAAGACCAAAGAAAAGAATTAAAAAATTAAATTTTGACACCTCAGTGTGGGGATCTCCCCTCATGAAGTAGGCACCTTTTTCTCATCATTACCCCCAATTTTTAATCAATAAAATGAGATAGTTTTATCTCTCCTCTCTCCTATTTCAAAACTAGATCAAAAAAGTAAGCTAAACTGACCCAAAAATGTTCAAAAATTGACCAAACTGATCTAGAAAATTCTAGAATCAGTTTGCTTGGTTAGAGACTCACTTTTTCCTATAAATAGAAGCCTCCCCCTTTGTAAAAGCTTACTAGTGTTTATGCACCGTTACTCTACTCCTATCCTGAGCCATCTACATTGAATTTTTTAATAATTCAATTGTTTTTGGCCTAATCCTCTCCAAAGTGAATTGGTGGCCACTCTTGCTTCAAACAAGAGTAGAACCCTCAATCCCTCAAGCCAAAGGAGAGCTTACAAGCTCCATGTAAGCTAATTTTCTTACTTGTTTATGAAGTTTAAATGAAAAATCTATGGTTTTCTTGATTTTTATGTTTTCCAGATGTTTGAATTAAATTCAAATGCTATGCCTTTGATGAAAAGGCCACCCCCTTCTCTTCTTTACATTCCAACCTTTCTCAATCCTAGAAAGATTAACTAAGTGATTAATTAAACTCTTCTTATTGTTTACTCTCTTAAATTTAGAAAATTATGTAGATTAGAGTTCCATAATTCTAAATTGGGTTGATTAAGTTAAATAAAGAAAGATAAAAATGAGAAATGGTCACCCATACAAAGGAGGTTATGGCAAAATTTTCTAAAATTTTGTGAAAAAGAAAGTTTGTTTTTATGTTATTCCAAAAGAGTAATTCCCATCATTTTTATATCTAAAAGAAATATTCTAATTACTCCATGTACATATTCACCTATGAATATGCATGGATATCACTGATATTAATTATTAAAATTAATTTCTATGCATAGAAAGATGCATAAAGGAATTTTTTTAATTACAAAAGTGTTATTCTTATTAAAATTGATTTCTATACATAGAAAGATGCATAAAGGAAATTGTTTTATTACAAAAGTGTTATTCTTATTAAAAATGATTTCTATGTATAGAAAGATGCATAAAGGAATTTGTTTTATTACAAAAGTGTTATTCTTATTAAAATTGATTTCTATGCATAGAAAGATGCGTAAAGGAAAATTTTTTTATTACAAAAGTGTTATTCTTATTAAATTTGATTTCTATGCAAAGAAAGATGCATAAAGGAATTTTTTTTATTACAAAAGTGTTATTCTTATTTAAATTGATTTCTATGCATAGAAAGATGCATAAAGGAATTTTTTTTATTACAAAAGTGTTATTCTTATTAAATTTGATTTTTTATGCATAGAAAGATGCATAAAGGAATTTTTCTTATTACAAAAGTGTTATTCTTATTAAATTTGATTTCTATGCATAGAAAGATGCATATAGGAAAAAAAATTTATTATGAAAGTATTATTCTTATTAAATTTGATTCTATGCATAGAAAGATGCATAAAGGAAATTTTTTTATTATAAAAGTGTTATTCTTATTAAATTTGATTTTTATGCATAGAAAGATGCATAAAGGAATTTTTTTATTATAAAAGTGTTATTCTTATTAAATTTGATTCTATGCATAGAAATATGCATAAAGAAAATTTTTTATTATAAAAGTGTTATTCTTATTAAATTTGATTTTTATGCATAGAAAGATGCATAAAGGAATTTTTTTATTATAAACGCGTTATTCTTATAAAAATTAATTTTTATGCATAAATAGATGCATAAAGAAATTCTTTTTATTTTAAAAGTGTTATTCCTATTAAATTTGATTTTATGCATAAATAGATGCATAAAAGGAGTTTTTTTTAATAAAAGTGTTATTCCCATTGAAGTTGATTTTTATGCATAAATAGATGAATAAAGATTTTTTATATCAAAATTTGAATTCTCTTAAATTCTATGTTTAAATTCTATGAGTATTTGATAAATGAATAATTAAATACTCTAAGAGAGAAATTTCTATCGTTTAATATTCACACGGATTGTAAAAAGAAAATTCAGGCAATCTATCGAGATCGAAATATTCATATAAATGATTTATTTATTCCTCATTGAAAATTCAGGCAATCTTTCGAGATCGAAATATTCATATAAATGATTTATTTATTCCTCATTGGAATTCGTAACTAATTTAGAAATTAGTTAAGTAAATTAACTCCCGCCAAATCTGAAACTAAGTTTGAGACCCTTCAAATTGATCTGTGGATCAAGGTTATAGAATTCGAGGAATTCTAGTATGAAATTCAGAATTTCGATCAAGGAGTTTTGGGGATACTGATTCAAGAAATACTCTTATATTCAAAAGAAAATCAAATTGAAAACTTGCATAGAAACCTTGTTTTCTTAAAGGACTGTCTTATGCCAGAATGCTGGAGGGAGCACTTGGTATATGTTTTTCTAAGGAAAATTCGGTTGCAATCATCTGGTGGGGAGTGTTCAAACGACGGCTCACGCGGCAAAACCTGCCCAGGTCTTGACTAACCTTGGTATGGTTGAAAAATGGTGCGCTTCCGATACGATGGGCAAGGGCCAACGAAGCGGTCCCTGAGTGAATAGATGTGATGACATGTGAATCAGATAGATGTGAATGAATGGATGTGAATGTGATGTCATGTGAATTGGGATGTGGATATGTACGTGAATCAGATAGATGTGAATGAATGGATGAGATGTCATGTCATGTGAATCGGGATGTGGATATGTATGTGAAGAATGGATGTGGATGTGCATGTGAAGAATGGATGTGAATGTGTATGAGGAGAATGGATGTGGATGTGTATGTGAAGAATGGATGTGAATGTGTATGAGAAGAATGGATGTGGATGTGTGTGAAGAATAGATGTGCATGTGTATATGAAGAATGGATGTGGATGTGTATGTGAAGAATGGATGTGGATGTGTATGTGAAAAATGGATGTGGATATGTATGTAAAGAATGGATGTGAATGTGTATGTGAAAAATGGATGTGGATATGTATGTGAAAGAATGGATGTGAATGTGTATATGAAAGAATGGATGTGGATGTGGATGTGTATGTGAAAGAATGTGATATGATGTAAAGAGATGTGATGTGACATGAATATATGTGGATGTGAAGTGATAGATATGAATGTATGGATAGATGTGGGTAGTCGTACATGTGAACGATTGTATGGATAGATGTGGGTAGTCGTACATGTGAACGATTGGATGGATATGGATGAATGAGATGAGATGTGATATGATGTGGATAGATGTGATGTGATGTGAATCAGGATGTGAATGAATGAGATGTGATGTGAAATGGATGTGATGTAAATTGAGATGTGATGTGATATGATGAGATGTGAATAAATGTGATATGATGAGATGTGGATATGGGTAGATGCGAGTGGATGAGATCGGATGAGGAAAGATCTGATGAGATGAAAATGATGTGATTGGATGAGAATGGGAATACATATGAAATGGATGTGGATTAAATAATGTGGATTGATATGGAACAATGTGGAAAGACGAGAGTTCGTTATAGAAACTGTATTTATGACCTGTTTTTAAATGACTGTTTTATATCAAGAATGTTGGGGAAGCATTTTGACCGTCTTGTGATTGAGGTCGCGGTGGAGACCTAGCTGATAAAGTTGCAATAGCTGACGGAGAGTCAATGGAGGACGTCTCACGTAGCAAGGTCAGCCGAAGTCTTGACCAGCCTCGGTTCGATTTGAATGATGAGCTTCCGGTACGGTGGATGAGGGACCAAGGAAGCGGCCTATGAGTGAAGCGCTAGGTGACCTGCGAAGGATCCTAGAGGGTGCTGACCATACGATTCTCAGGCTCTGGGTCACCGAAGATACCCACACGTGCATCATGGAAGATATTGAAACAAGGAGTAAGAGTTGTTTTCTGAATTCGGGCATGGATTTTGTTGATTGGCCTTACTGGTCCTCAACGGATGAGTCCATGGCTTTTTTATATGGATCTGTTTGTTGATCTTGCTGATCTTCAACGGAGATTCCATTTTGATTTTTATAAGTGAATATATTGCCAGGTATTATGAGCTAGGAAATATCGGAAAGTCCTCTAAGTGGACAAGTAGTGAGCGTTCTGGTTGCCAATGTTGGAAATTAGGATTCAATCGGATATTTTGGAGGTTTATGATCAGTAATACTATAGTTTCATTGTTTTAAAGACAACTGAATCTGTGAAAAGAGCAATTTCATACTGGGTGTGTAAGTGGTGTGACTAGTTTTAAGTTTGCGTGAATATCCGGCTAGGGGGCCTGGAAACTCTTTTCCCTGGTACCCGAGACAAAACGTAACTAAATTCTTAAATGGATCCCATCACTACAGTGGTTGGGCGGTTGGCTAACCCACGGGACTGGATGGGGTTAGGCTGGACTGATGGATCCCTAAAATGAGACTCAATTCTATTATGGTACGATAGATGAAGTAAATCCCGGATAAAAATTGTTCTATGGAAAAGAATCAACGGTTGTGCCTCTTAATGAGGAAAAAGCGTTGGTCTCTATGATCCAAGTGCAAGTCTTTTCCTTGATCTGACTATGGGGCTTATGGGTTTGGTCAGATCAGTTCCGTTAGTTAAGGCTCGAGACTATGTTAGAGTAAAAATATCCTGGAGGAATCGCCCGTTCTTTCTGGGCGAGGGAAGTTTTTTCGGGTTTGGTTTTGGAAGAACCGAGGGATTAGTCTTGTCCAGATATACGTGGGCAAGGCCCCGAGTGAGGGACCCTGGCCCGCGCAAGAAGTGCTACTTCCGCTACTAGCACCCCAGAATTCGTTGCGTAGTGGGGACAGGGATCTTTCAAGTGATTTTTGTGCATGGCATCATTTACTTTCTTGAGATTCACACACACTCTAAGTTTTGCATTCTTCTTGGGTACAACCACAATGGGTGACCCATACTGAGTGTTCAATCTCGTAGATGACTACACACTCAATGAGTTTATTGATCTCTTCCTGAAGAGTTCTTGCATATTTAAGATTTATTGGATAGGGTCACTACTGGACTCGTTTAGCTTCAGGTACCAAGGGGATGGTGTGTTATACCACCTCTATAGGAACTGCCTTCATATCATGGTATTTCCTTGCAAATAAATCCCTATAATCCTTGAGGAGAGCTACAGTTTTGTTTCCTTCGACTTATTTAAGTCCTTGGCTTTGTAGATAGGCTTAGGATCTTCTCCTAGTTCAGCCAAGTCTACTTCCTTGACCTTTGGATGCTTGTTGCATAGACTCCTCCACTCTCACTTGTGGGGTTACGTTTGGCATTATCAAAAACTAACTTGCATGCCCCTATGGTTTATGACTTATAATGCTTAGGTGTTGGGTGTTAAGAATGCTAAGTTTGGGGTTAATCATGGTGGTGTAGACATAGATTAAGCATAGTGATTAGGGGGGATTAAACCAAACAAGATAAGCCATGAGAGAGAGATGTGCACACTCAACAAGACTCTATTGCATATGCTTCAAACAAAGGCTTCTAACATAGGTAGCCTTGACCCAATCCACTTTACATGTGTCCACCCATGTGGCACACTCATCTCCACTTGAATAGTCAACACTCACACACCACATATTCTAAGATATCTAGCACTTCTAGAGTGCGTTCCCATACACACATATTCACCCAATCAATTTAGCATTGCACCATGCACAATGCATCTCTCAACACTCCCTCTCAATGCTAAATTGTGACGCCATCTTTCAACACTCCCCCTTGGTGTCACATGTACAAACAATCCATTTTAAGGCTCTACATGGGCTGGGCATGGCACCCTCATGCATACATCCATGTGTGAACAGCGTCACCAAAAATATGTATAGAATCCACTAGATAGCTTCTGCATGTGTCAGACAAGTTTGGAATCCACCAAACTTCACTTTGAGCATCAATCGCTCGGGCGGCACACCCATGTGATGAGCCCAACCGCTCGCACATCCATGTCAAATTCCATTGAGATTACACACATGCCAAACATTTCACTTTTGAGATCTCAATAGCTCGAGTAGGAGAACCCTCATACTCAAGGGTGAAAGAAAAATCTCGTCTTGAGCTTTTGACGAGTTCCGGTACAGTTACCCATCACAAACATTTGGGTGAAATCATTTTACAAATTATTTTGGCCGTAACCGGGTAGAGAACCCCTTCGTGTGTGAACAAACTTTTTAAAAACTTGAAAATTGATTGTGTGTGAATGCACCTTTGTTTAAGTGTGTTGTGCACCACACAAAAAACCTTATGTGAATAATTTTGAAAAAAATGCGCCTCTCTTGAATGCGCTGTTGAAAATCCTCTCTGCCTGAACTGCACCGCCTCTACTACACGCCAACCGCCTCTCATTTCTATGCTGTAGTTGGGGTTGAAAATCCTCTCTGCCTGAACTGCACCGCCTCTACTACATGCCAACTGCCTCTACTACACGCCAATCGCCTCTACTACACGCCAATCGCCTCTGATTTCTATGCTGCAGTTGGGGTTGCCCCTATGGTTTATGACTTATAATGCTTAGGTGTTAGGTGTTAAGAATGCTAAGCTTGGGGTTAATCATGGTGGTGTAGACATAGATTAAGCATAGTGATTAGGGGGGATTAAACCAAACAAGATAAGCCATGAGAGAGAGATGTGCACACTCAACAAGACTCTATTGCATATGCTTCAAACAAAGGCTTCTAATATAGATAGCCTTGACCCAATCCACTTTACATGTGTCCACCCATGTGGCACACTCATCTCCACTTGAATAGTCAACACTCACACACCACATATTCTAAGATATCTAGCACTTCTAGAGTGCGTTCCCACACACACATATTCACCCAATCAATTTAGCATTGCACCATGTGCAATGCATCTCTCAACACTCCCTCTCAATGCTAAATTGTGATGCCATCTTTTCAACATTGGGTTCCAATCAAGCTCATTTTCCTTTCCTTCGTCTACTGCATTAGGTTCAGCCTTAGCCTCTTGTACCCTCTATATGAGTTCACGATTTTGTTTCCTTCTAGCTGAGCAACTTGGTTTAGGTTCATCAGAGACTTAACCTTAGCTATATCAATTGGGGGTGGTCTACAATACTTGACCTTTTGTAAATCCTCTCCCCAATTGTCTACAAATTTTCGATGTAAGTCGATTGCACCCATGTATTGGAGCCATTACGCAGTAGTTATTCTTTCCTGCAGTCTTTTATGACGATTCACTGCATAGCATTTAAGTCTTCTCCATCTTCTAAGATGATCCTTGCATCTTGATGAACTTCGTTTCTTTCTTGAGATTGGGAATCTGTAGATAGCAGATTTGTTGGAGCTATATAGCGTGCCCAACCTAACCCTGTCTCACCTATATATACCTAGCCTCAGTGTGCTTTCCACACACTTTTGGGATCTATCTTTGGTGTATTGTGTCTCTCTTTCTCCTTCCATCAACATGGTATCAGAGCGCAGTCATGCCTGTTGTGTGTGGAGAAAATTCTAGACTCTTCAAAAACTTAAAACGATTATAACTTCCTCATATGGTATCGGAATTCGATGATCTAAGAGTCATTTTTAGAGTTTTAAGTCATTTTGAGACTGTTCGGCACATTAGATTTGTCAAATTCTACATAGATTTTTTATTTATTATTATTATTATTATTATTATTATTTGCAGCAATACAGCAGCTTCAATCGCATAAAAGAACGCTTTATTGACGTGACCAATTGATACGCTTCATGGCTTCATGTCTACAAAGTGGATCTTCTCTTAGAGTTCTATGTGAATCTTATCTTCAAATTCTTGACTCCAGTTCTCCATCACATATTTTCAGGAATGTTTCTCTTTCCCTAATTATTTCTTATCATATTCAAGTTTTGTTTTATATCACAGATTTTGATGCATGTTTCTCTTTCCCTTATATCCATTTTCTACTCTGAGCCTATTCAATTCTTTATTGACTCTTAGCCTATTCAATTATTTTCTATCACATACTCACATAAAAATCAATATCAACATAGTATCTCTATTTTATGGAGATTATTGCTTCTATGTGATATTGTTGCTACTCACTAGAGATATGACGTCTTGAGTTTTCATGGCTTCCTCTATGTTTTTTATTTTCTAACAAGGTTTGATTGTGAGTGTGCATGAAGAAGGCAAGATATCAAGTAATTTTGTGTATGAAATAATTTGAAAATTAATCTTTTCGTGCAGAGTGCAAGTGCATGTGAGGAAGAGGAAAACATTGCATGCACGTAAAGAAGCTTTGATCTAAGTTGCATGCACGTAAAGAAGTTTTGATCTTAGTTGCATGAGAGGAAAAGAAACTTTGATCTAAGTTGCATGTAGAAAAAGAAGCTTTGATCTAAGTTGCATGTAGAAAAAGAAGCTTTGATCTAAGTTGCATGCGAGTAAAGAAGCTTTAATCTTTTTGGCATTTTACCACTTTCTTAAGATTTAAAGCTAACAATTGTGTGTTTTTGTATGTGATAATAATTGTGTATCGTTTGGACACTTTTAAAAGCACTATGATTGGATATAGGCTTGCTATGGATCTTTTTCACATGCTATGGCTTTGATCCATTTTTTGTACAATTGGAGCTTGTTCACATGCTATGGATTTCAACTATCACATCATGCTTTATAGTACTGGAACTAGTTTTGACATGTATACATTGCCTTATAAAATGAATATAGTTTATGAATTTTGATGCGAAATACTAATCTCTTGAGCCTTTTGCAAATAACAGATAATTTTTGCATGTATACATTATCTTATAATGTGTAATAGCTTTTCATTTTTGCATGGATGGCACATGTAGTTGTGATTGATGTAAAGATTTTACAACCTTATGTAGACTTCAAGATAAGCTCACTTTTGTGTTGTTTGGCCTTAATATTTTTATGAGCTTCTTGGCCTTATAATTTATGTCGTTCGGCCTTATGATTAAGATTTTGATAAGCCATGTGGCCATATAATTTATGCCATTTGGCCTTATGCTTTTGATGAGCAATTTGGCTTTATAATTTATGTCATTTGGCATATTATTTTATATGCTCACTTATGATACATCCTACCAAGTGGGTGCACACATGAGGTATAGTTGGTATCATACAGATGATGCATGATTGATTCATATATTCTATTGGTTGCTACTATGTTATTATATTGGACATCTATTTGGACAACTATTAGATGCTGATGCTACTATATTATCTAATCGCACATCTATTTGGACTATTCTATTGGACATCTATTTGGACAACTATTGGACGAGATGACCATTGGACGCTACTATGTTATTCTATTGGATATTTTTTTGGACCACTATTGGATGTTGATGCTGTTATATTATTCTATTGGACATCTATTTGGACAACTATTGGATGTTGGTGCTGCCATATTATCTCATTGGATATCTATTTGGACCATTCTATTGGACATCTATTGGGACCACTATTGGATGTTGATGTTGTTATATTATCTATTGGATATCTATTTGGACTATTTTATTGGACATCTGTTTGGGCAATTATTGGATGATGGTGCTATTATATTATCTCATTGGACATCTATTTGGACCAATCTATTGGACATCTATTTGGAAAACTATTGGATGCTGATGCTGATATATTATCTCATTCGATATCTATTTGGATCATTCTATTTCTCTACAAGCTGTGAAGGGTGTTTATGACCATTTTACTTACAATATTTCCATTAAAACAATTCAAATATAATAAGATGGTAGGCATATATTTGGGCTGTGGATTTTTTCCTTGTTACTCCCCAAGGGTTTTTTCATCCATAGCTAGAGACCTTGTTTGAGTGGGGGTGTTGGAGCTATATATAGCCTACCCAACCTAGCCCTAAGTCTCACCTATATATACCTAACCTTGGTGTGATTTCCACCACTTTTGGGATCTATCTTTGGTGTATCCTGTCTCTCTCTTTCTCCTTCCATCAACAAGATTTGGAGCTACTCCTTGCAGTTTCTTTGGATGTTGTGGACTTTATTTTTCTTGTGGTGATTGAGGAGTTGGTATCGCTTTTTTAATGTTTGTCAGACTCCTCCACACTATTGGTGCTTGAGATTGAGTCATCCCATGTGGACTCAAGTTCATTGTAGCCAATCCCCTTGGTATCAAAAGGTAGAGCACAAAGGGAGTTCCTCACCATAAGGTGTAACCCATGTAGATCCTCTAGCTCGCTAGCTATCAATTGTGGTCATCATATGTATCCAATTTAGATCATCCTCATACCCTTGGTATCAAAAGCTAGAGCACGAAGGGAGATACTTACCATCAGGTGTAACCCATGTAGATCCTCTAGCTCCCTGGCTATCAATTGTGGCCATTATATGTATCCAATCTAGATCATCCTTAGGCTTAATAGTTTGTTTGTCAGCATATCCTTGTGGGATGGATCCTTCCCTGCATTAGTCTCTTCTCTACAAGTATAGCAGTATTTCAATGGGGCTAAATAAGTGGTGGTGTCTGAATAGTTTTTAAAAAGTCTTCCACTACCCCTGGGATGTACATGACCAATCACAAGATAAACCTTGATGATGTAATCATCGAATTGGAGGTAGACATGGTTCTTAGGCCAATCATCTACCATCTTTTCTTCTCTCATAAACGAGTGTCCTAAGATCATTTCATATGATTCTTGTTGTTCAAAAAAGTCCATAACAATGAAGGTATATTTAACCCAATGTTTGAGAACCTTGATCTTTAAATCTCATAGCATCCTAATAGGTTTGGCGACAATCCCATCAGCCATCTTGACAATGATGTCTGAGACTTCTAGGCGTGGCTTTCCCACACCACCATCTAGAACTCCCATTACTGTGATGCCCTTGGTGGTGACTGGTAGTAGTGTGACTCATCACCTTCAAAGTATTGTCCTTTTTTGCTAAGTGCTCTCTTAACATTATCTTTCGTGATTATCATCATCCCCTAGAGATCTTGAAGAAAATCTTTCATCTTTTTTATCTTTTCTTTCTCGAGTCCAACTTCCACTGGAGCTCGTGGTTGAAAACCATACATTAACATAAATGGACTGCATAAATGGACTAAATGCCATTGTTGAATGTTTGGCACTATTATAAGAAAATTTTAATATGGCTAAATATTCTTCCCAATTGGTTTGCTTTTTGCTTACATATACTCATAGGCATGTCTTCCAAGACTTGGTTGACTCTCTCGGTTTGACCATCACTTTGAGGATGATTAGCCGTACTCATACTTAGCATGGTGTCCAATCTCTTAAACACAACAAGCCAAAAATGACTATTAAACTTTGTATCTCTATTGCTAACTATATTGGTAGTAAGTCATATAATCGATAGATATTTTCAATGAATAACCTTGCTATTAAACTTTGTATCTCTATTGCTAACTATATTGGTAGTAAGTCATATAATCGATAGATATTTTCAATGAATAACCTTGCTAATTGAGGTGTAGTCACTGTCATTTTTATCAAAATAAACCGACACATTTTAGTCAACCTATCTACGACCACCCAAACCGAATTGTGGCCTCTGTTTGTTTTAGGTAATCCAACTATAAAGTCCATTGAGATACTCTCCCCCTTGCCATTTGGGATCTCTAGTGGACTTAGTAGACCACCTATCTTTAGTGGACTTAGTAGACCACCCAAACCGAATTGTGGCCTCTGTTCATTTTAGGTAATCTAAAGTCCATTGAGATACTCTCCCACTTGCCATTTGGGATCTCTAGTGGACTTAGTAGACCACCTATCTTTAGGTATTCTGCTTTATTAACCTGGCACTTTTGGCATTTTAAGACATAGTCATGGACGTCCTTACTTAAGCCGACCAATAAAATTGTCTCTTAACTAGTGCATATGTCTTTCGTATTCTAGGATGACCAGCACGGACTATCATGACATTCATATAAAATACGATGCCTAATGTCTGAGTCCAAAGATATACACACTCTACCTTTGTAAAGTAGGTAACCATTATTGATGGAAAAATTCTTCCAACGATTTCTTTCATCACTTGTAAGTGACATGTCTCCTTTTGAGACATCTCTCGAGACTTACCGCTAGTGGAAGTGTCTATCTCGTTAACGGGACTATCTTTATTTATAGTCAAAGGATCCCTCTTCTTTATAACACTCCACACGTGAGCATAATGTGGATCATCAACGCACTTCCCCTTAAGTAATTCCAAAAAATCACTCTTAATTTGAGTAAAACTCAACTTGTTAACCATGGGTATGTGACTTAATAAATCAACTAGCACATTATAATGTCCTTTTCTATATCTCAGTTCAAAATCAAACTCTTGGAGTAACTCTGCCCATCGAGTTTTGCGTCCTTTCAACTCTTTTTGACTAGATAGCCATTTGATACTCTCATGATCAAAGACCATCTCAAATTTGGCACCATATAATAACACTTTTATAATTAAAAAATATCCTTTATGCATCCTTCTATGCATAGAAATCAAATTTAATAAGAATAACACTTTCGAAATAAAAATAATAATTCTTTTATTCATCTTTCTATGCATAAATTCAATTTTAATGGGAATAACACTTTTGAAATAAAAATAATTCTTTTAGAATGCACAAACGGAAGGAATTACTCTTTTAGAATAACCTAATGATAAACTTTAGTTCCACAAAATTTAAGAAAATTTTGCCATAACCTCCTTTGTATGGCTGACCATTTCTCAATTTTAACATTCAATTTTAAGATGAAAATTAATCCAATTTGAATTCTAATATCTCTAATCTACTCCATTTTCTAAAAATTAAGAGAGTAAACAATGAAAAGAGTTTAATCAATCATTTAATTAAACTTTCTAGGATTAAGAAGGGTTGGATTGTACATAAGAGAAGGGGGTGGCCTTTCCATCAAGGCATAGCATCAGATTTTAATTCAAACATTTTCAAAGCATAAAATTTAAGAAAATCATAGATTTAAAATTCACAATAAGTAAGAATTAAGCTTACATGGAGTTTGTAAGCTTTCCTTTGGCTTTCCTTTGGCTTGAGGGATTGAGGGTTCTACTCTTGTTTGCAGCAAGAGTGGCCACCAGTTCTTTTGGAGAGGATTTAGTAAAAAACAGTTGAATTATCAAGTGAATTCTATGTATTTGACTCTAGGGAGGAGTAGAGTAACAGTGCATAAACACTATTAACCTTTTACAAGGGGGAGGCTTCTATTTATAGGAAAAAGTAAGCCTCTAACCAAGCAAACTGATTCTAGAATTTTCTAGATCAGTTTGGTCACTTTTTGACCATTTTTAGGTCAGTTTAGCTTACTTTTTGGATCTAGTTTAAACAGGAGAGAGGAGAGATGAAAATATCTCATTATTTGTGAGTTTAAAACTCATCCACACATGTGAAATAGGCGCCTCCTTTATGAGGGAAATTTCCCACGCTGAGGTGTCAAAAATGCATCATTTCCTCTAAATATCTCTTCTTTTTTAACTAATAAACCTTGTCCTTAGTCAACTCTTCATCTTATGTGTGTATTTACTCATTTTTGGGGGATTTTTCTTTTATTCTTCAATTTATCTCCTCCCTACATTTGGATTAATCTTATTGGTCCATAGGAACCTTAATCCAAAATTTTTAGAAAATCTGGACCCTCAGGCTAAGGTTCTTTTTACCTATTTTTAATTTATTCCAATTGCACACTGGAAAGTTCTTTTTGAATTTTTATTTCAGGGAAAATTATTTTAATAAGAAGGGATATTTTTCCATCCAAAGATATCTAGAAAATGAATTATCTCTCTCTAGAACATTTTCTCTCTCTAGGCCAAAACAGATAGAAACAAGATCTGTTATTATTTTGAAAAGGGGATTGATTACACGGAGAGAAACTGGACATCTTGAGGGGCTAGGGGAGGAATCTTACAAGAAGAGCTCTCTCTCTCTCTCTCTCTCTCTCTCTCTCTCTCTCTCTCTCTCTGTAGCATGGTGGCGTGGAGCGCCTTGGAGTGGAAAGGCATGGAAATGCCTTAGCGTATGTGGCGTGAAGTGTCCGGGGGGGTGGGGGGAGATGATAGTAGGCAGGCCGCTGGGTGAGGTGTTAGATCCCATCTACCCAGGCGACCAGTTCAACAACCCTTGGGCTTAGCTAACGACTCGGAGGTCTTCTTCGAGCTGAAGCTAGAGGAGCTAAAGAATGAGTGACATGGCACACCATGTCATTTTTCCATCCGGATGGTGTGAAGCATATTGAGAGTGTTTAGTTGCATTCAACCAACCCGTTGGGACATCGCCCACGTCGTCCATCCTTCCAATGTGGAGAAAGCATTTGTAGAGCTAGACGAATCTGGTCATGAGCACAAAGTCGGTTGCCATGTTTTCCACGTTCGGCTTCTTCGTGCAGGCTATCATTACCGGCAAGGGTCCCATTGAGAACCTCTCTGACCACCTGGCCGACCCTGCCATCACTAATGCTTGGGCCTATGTGATCAACTTTTTACTCAGCATTACAAGTATTATGTCCAAAGCTCCGACGGGTACTGTTTGATGCGCTTTGTTTTTTTCAAAAAATATGGAGACGTTTTTCTAAGCTCATGTTCTCGATCCCCACCATGAAGAAAAATATTAAGAACCTTGCCATGATTTAGTGTACTGTTGTGTGATCTTTCTATTGGGAAGCTGGTATGGGAAGAACACTTACTGATGTTTTTGTTCTTTTAAATGATTTGTTTGCAGCACTAAGGAGAGTGTTAAAACCCTAAGATCTCTCTAGATAATTAACATGCATAAACATGCATAAATCAGGCATAAACTCTACCACACCCAACTATTCCCGAGCCCAAGGGTTGCACACATGAAATATAATGGAGTACCACATACCTTAACCTTAGTGTCCCATACCACCAAAGAGGTATAACTCCAATACAACAGCACTCAGCTCTATAGTGAAATGGCAAGAATGTAGATACAATCCTCTACACAAGAGAACATCCCTTGAGTGTGCTCCATGCCCCTATTATATAGGAGGGCCCTCAAGTGACTCTTGACTCTCCATTTCCCATGTGTGACCCTTGGATGCCTGACCCTAACCTTAACCCTTAAGGTTAGTCCTAACCCATGCTCCACTAGAGCTTGTTCCCATGCTCCCATGCTCACAACCTAATGTGGGTTAGCCTCCTAGTATATGCACATATAATGTGTACATAACATACTTCCCCTCTCTCAAAACATTGCACTCTTGTAATGAAAAGAAGGAAATTTACGCTGAACATTCTCAACCAACTCCCAAGTCAAATCCTCTATTTCCCTATCTTTCCACAAAATTTTAACTTCAGGAATTAGTCGACTACGAAGTTTCCTTTCCCTGAATTCAAGTACTCTTTCAGGTTCATGTGGAACATAAGATAAATCTTCGACTTCAACGAGTTCTTGAGGAGTAACTATGTTATCCTCACCTCCCAGCTTCTCTTTCAATCTACTGACATGAAAGACTTGATGAACTCTAACATGTGGAGGCAGTTTTAGCTCATACGCAACCGTGCCAATTCGACGAATAACTCGAAATGGACCACAATATCTAGGAGATAATTTCAAGTATTTTCCCGTTGATAAAGTTAGTCTTTAGGAACTTTTAAATAAACCAACGCTCCTGGTTCAAAAGATCGAGATGAGCGTCCTCTGTCAGAATAAAACCGTGCTCTATCCTGAGCACTGGTGGATAGAATCCCGAGATTTGATCAGCATTTCCCTGCATATCACGCAAGAAATCCCTCGATGCATCAAGCTCAATGTCCTTAAGACCAACATCAATAGGTGCTCTGGGTTGATATCCATACATAAGCATGAACGGACTAAAACTTGTAGCCGTCTGTTTAGAACTGTTATAGGCAAATTCCATCAGTGGGGAAGATACTTTTCCCAATTTGATGGTTTTCCAGAGACATATGCACGAAGCATAACCTATCAATAAGATCATCTGATCTAGGTAATGGGTATCTATTTTTAATTGTAACCTTGTTAAGACGTTTATAATCAATGCACGTCCTCTAGGTACCTTGATCCTTTTTCTTAACCAGGAGAACTGGTGCACCCCAAGGAGACTTACTTGGTCTAATTTGACCCATCCTCAAATATTCAGCTAGTTGTTTGGCTACCTCATCCTCCTCAGATTGGCTAAGCCGATACGGAGGAATACTAACAGGTTCTGTCCCTGGTACTAGCTCTATTTTATGGTCCACCTCTCGTTTAGGAGGTAATCCATGAGGCAATTCATCAGGAAATACATCCTGAAATTCGCTTTTAATGGAACTTAATACTTTACTTTCCCAAATATCTAAAGAAACAGTGTTTGCATCAAAATGAATATACAAAGACACTGGATCCATAACCAATTGGAAAAGTTCATAGTTAAAAATATCTTCCATTAATTCCAGCTCATTGATAAAAGTTTCCTTGGGTACAACAATGTTTTCTTTAAGAGTTACAAGGCTTCCATTGTGATGAAAAGACATCAAATGTTTGACCCAATCGATAGAAAAATTCTTATTTTTGCTATGGCCTATCTGAGTACAATTGGATGTCTAATGGTAATTTTGACACCTTCTTGTCCCAAAATTGGACTTGTCCTCCAGCCATCCTGACCTTGTACATGTGATCATTCTGCATGGTTTCCAGCTTCATCTTTTGTACCACAATATTGTCAATAAAATTGTGAGTACTACCAGGATCAAACAAAATATGAACCTGATGTCCTTTTACTGATCCATAAACACAAAATAATTCGTTTGGACCATAAACATCTTTATTGAAAGTACAATCTGAACATTGGGTTCCTTTAAGATGCGAAACATTAACTTCAGAGAATTTACCTTGAAGTTCTGTAATATGAATAAATTTCCTTGGAATAAACTTTTTCGGTGCTGCCTTTTGAACAGGCGCCGAAGTTGTTGTAGCTTCATTCAAAGGATAAAATTTCTTTGTATGCCCTTTCTCTTTGCACTTAAAGCATGTGAGTTTTTCCCTACTCACAAACTTTGGTTTTTTGCTGGCATTGTCACCATTTTTTGGTTTTGGTGTGAAAACCAATTTCCTTTTTTATCCACTGTTTGAATAAGTGAAAGTGGGTTTCTTTTCATTTGACGCTGGTTTTGATGAATTGGCGCGCCAACCATTGTCTTATGAAAAACCTGAGCAGCGTGAATAGCATCTTCAGCCACTATAACACCAAATATCCCTCGAAAATAAGAATTCTCGAGAAAAAAGAATTACCATGATTTTTTTCTAAATTTTCCTAATTTTATAGGGCCTCAAAATATGTTAATTTTGAAAACCATAAAAACCCATCTTATGGCATTCCAAACCTATAGTTTTCCAAAAAAAATTTAGCAAGGAAATTTGCCAAAATACCATTGATATTTTTTTAAAAAAAATACCAATTTCTAGGATTTCTAAAAAAATTCTAGAAATTTCCTAATTTTTCCTAAGAATCCCATCGTTCACGAAATTTTTCCTGAGAATCCCATCGTTCACGAAATTTCCAATTCCGCCCGACAATTCTCAAATCCAATGAAAATTTATAATTTAAATGGATTTTCTAAATTTTTGGGTCAAAAATATATTTTTAAAGGAATTTGAATGGTCAACAGGCGCCCGAATGGACACACCACATGCCAAACACCAACCCCACATTTTCTCAAAATTTAAAATAACCTTTGTTTAATTTGCCACTAATTTTTAAGAATTTTTTTGAAATTTTTAATCAACCCCGAACGCATTAGAATACGAACGGTCAAAAAATTTCAGAATTCCAATGGTTTTCCCGAAATACGGAAAGCCAAAAGTTTTGGGAAAATGAAAAGATAAAAAAAATCGGAATATGAAAGGTCAAAAGTTTTTTTCCGGAATTCGAAAAGTCAAAAGATTTTCCGAGAATGCGGAAAGCCAAAAAGTCCAAGGGAAGAAAAAAAAAATTCCAGAAGAAAGAATACAATTTTCAGAAAAATAATATATTTTTTAAGGATTTTTTTTCCTTTTTTCAAGCTTTTCCAAATGAAAATAACTTGAAAAAATATATATATCTTTTTTCAATTTTTTTAAAAAAGCTTATAAGCTTTTGATTTAAAAGCTTAAAAAAAATTTTATAAGGGGGGCGGGGGGGGCGAAATTCGCCCGCCGGCTGCGCAGCCCCCCCGGTCTGTTGTCTGTGCGCCAAAATCCAGAGAGAGGGAGAGATACCTCTCCTCTCTCTTCTCTTCTCTCTACCATCTCCCATACCACCTCTCTCTACCATCTCCTTCTCTTCTCTTCTCTTCTCTGTTGTTAGAGATTAGAGAAAGATGATTTAGATTAATTAATCATGTATTAATCATAATTAGTATTTAATTATGATTAATATTTATTTAAATTATCTTATTAAATACGTTCCCACGCACCAGAGAGAAATGGAAGATAAAAAATTCAGAATCGAAAACATGCCCGCGGAAAACCCGCAAAATGCATTAAAAATATATTTTTTACCATAAAAATGCTCAAAAATTTTCTAAAAAATTAGGAAAAATTTCCTAAAATTTTTAGAAATTTAGGGAATCCATTCTACCAACAATATCCACAATAAAATATGTGGAATTTGGTAAGAATTTCCATTAATGCTTATTTTAAACCATAAAAAATAGGAAAAA
This sequence comes from Cibotium barometz, assembly GCF_041138505.1. NCBI lineage: Eukaryota > Viridiplantae > Streptophyta > Polypodiopsida > Cyatheales > Cibotiaceae > Cibotium > Cibotium barometz. The sequence goes on along the minus strand of NC_141076.1, from coordinate 33,233,173 downwards.
ATATCATTAAACTCACGGAATTCCCCACATCAACGTCAATTCGTCCATTGAGTAGTAGTAACACGCGTTCCAATCGCCATATCGACGATCCACGTGCAAAATCACCAAAATAAACCAATAAAATAACATTTTATTTAGTAAATATAAAAATTTACTTTTAAAAAAAATGTCAAAAAATTGGAATAAGAAAGTAGAAGCAACAACAATTAGCTAGAGATTGCTCTGATACCACTGTTAAAACCCTAAGATCTCTCTAGATAATTAACATGCTTAAACATGCATAAATCAGACATAAACTCTACCACACCCAACCACCCCCGAGCCCAAGGGTTGCACACATGAAATATAATGGAGTACCACATACCTTAACCTTAGTGTCCCATACCACCAAGAGGTATAACTCCAATACAACAACACTCAGCTCTATAGTGAAATGGCAAGAATGTAGATACAATCCTCTACACAAAGAGAACATCCCTTGAGTGTGTCCCATGTCCCTATTATATAGGAGGGCCCTCAAGTGACTCTTGACTCTCCATTTCCCATGTGTGACCCTTGGATGCCTGACCCTAACCTTAACCCTTAAGGTTAGTCCTAACCCATGCTCCACTAGAGCTTGTTCCCATGCTCCCATGCTCACAAGCCTAATGTGGGTTAGCCTCCTAGTATATGCACATATAATGTGTACATAACAGAGAGGCGGACCCTTGGGTTCAGGGAGAGAAGGGGCTAAATTTCATTTCATGGTTGTTGTACATATATATGATCATATTATGGGGATGAATTTCAATTCATGGTTGTTGTACATATATACGATCATATTATGGGGATGAATTTCAAGGTTTATGAGAAAAGAAAAGGGATATGAATTGATGTGATGAAGATTTGCTTATATATTCTATATTGTTGTTTGTGAGGCTCTTTCGTTAAATGTAGTGACCCGAATGTGGAAGCATAGGAGTAGCCAACAAACTAGGATAATATTGCTAGACAATGCTTGCTAGAAAATAGAATATTGCTGAGATGTCTCTTCCCAAAGTGGACGGACCTTCATGTGTTGGTCTTCATGCAAAAGATCATATGGATATATTCTCTCGGACTGCACTCATGGTGCTTAGCAAGGGCACCGTTAGGGTGTTCTTTGAGGAGGTGAGCAAGTAAAGAAAGAGATGGAGAAGGTGAAAGAGCTACTAGGAAGGCTGACAGATGGAGGTAATATATATATCTCTCTCTCTTTTGTGTGGAGGTGCTTGGAGTGGAAGGTAAGAAGCCCATCTCTCTCTCTCTCTCTCTCTCTCTCTCTCTCTCTCTCTCTCTCTCTCTGGTTGCATACAGAGATCTATATTGTGTGTGTGTGTTTGTGCGTGCTTGCACGAGCAGGAGTGATTGAGGACCTTCGTGTTTAGAATGTTATCTCTAAATCTTGATGAACGGAGTGGTAACATTAACATTAATTTTAAGCTCTTAAATTGTTCTAGAGTATTTTTGTATGTTTTTTTTAGTAATGTTGAATGGTTTGTTCATGATTGTGTATGTACAAAAGAATTTGAATTTAAAAAAATGATTTGAACAGTCGAATGATATACAAATAGATTGGTTTGTGTGTGTGTGTGTGAGAGAGAGAGAGAGAGAGGGGCAACAGTGAGGGACAAGGCTAATAGAGATATCAATTGCATGCACACATCTACCCATAGTAAGCTACAATTGTCATGTTGAGCTATGTCAAAGTGGACGATTTTAAAAAGTTGTGTAGTGTAAGGTTTTAAATGTACTTTGTTGTAGAAGCGTTGGACACACAAAGTATATTTGAGAGAGAGAGAGAGAGAGAGAGAGAGAGAGAGAGAGGGTGGGGAGAGAGAGCATGATGCATAACCACTACGCTAACACGAGAGAGAGAGAGAGAGATTTTATAGCCTTAGCATAAGTCATCAAGCTGAATTTGGTCCATGAGACTCCAACATTGGTGTGAGTTGGATTTGTAATAGTTGCCTGTGTATGTATACTCATACATATGTATGTATGTATGTTTGTTTTCCCACACACCAAATTGTTACATACATATGTATATACCTACATACAACCCACATGCATACATACATACACACTCACACACATATATCAAACATGCATGCATTCGTAAGGGATATAAACTGAATATATATGTAAGCATATTCTGTATTTAGTGTACATATGTATTGATATTTATGCATGTAGGTATATATACACACTCACAACAATGGAAATGCATATGTGTGTATGTATAATCACACATACACACACACATCTTATGTGTGTATATATTTATTGTACGTACATATGTATGTATGTATGTTTTCGCACATGTAATAGTGTGGCAAATAGATACTCTTCAAGTTTTTGTTGGGCGCAGCAATGTGCGTGGGTTAAGAGGTGGGTTATTTTCTTTCTGCAAGAGAGAGAGAGAGAGAGAGAGAGAGAGAGAGATGCCTACCTATCAGATGTGCCCATCTTTTACTCGTCAGAGACAGGTGAGGCACACTAGCAACATCATCTCTAATGATCGAACTATTAGAGAGAACTGGTATTTTGCCGTATAAAAACTTGCTTTTCATGTAGTTTTTGTGCTTCAGGTAAATATAAATGAGTTGGAATGCTAGATGTATATTTATGCCAAGTTTGGTGCTTTATTAAAAGAGAAGTAAGTGCTTTAGGAGCTTCACATGGATATATATGGCAAGCATGGTGTGTTCATATATAAAGGTTTCCAAGTTGAGGTCCATGAGGCCCAAAATGGGCTTCAAAAATAAGGCCTATCTCTACTCCCCCCGAGGATGAGTCTGTGTTTTTATGCATGCTAGAATACTCTTGCCCGTCGTAGACGAGTCATGCCACTAGTTCGAATAACTACCAAGTGGCAGGTGTCTCAGAGCTCCTCTAGCCACGTGCCACATGGTGCAGTGTAGTACCAAGAGGGCAGTGTGCAGGCCACTGCAGCACCGCGCGTAGTGTCCACTACTTTCATAAGACACGCTCCCAATTGGGGCATTGAAAAAAAAACCCAAGTATAGCATAACTGCACCGTCAAAAAGTAAGAAATTCCTATAATTTTGAGACCGAAGGTTTAAAAACTAGTGATTTTTAAGTGTTTGCAGTAATAATACTTGTAAAATACTCAAAAAGTACTTGCAATTTTTTTGAGATGGGAATATATTTTCACCTATAAAATTTAAATTTAAAAGTTTTTTCCGGCCACATAGGGAGACAACTCAAGTACACCTGGCCTGGGTAGAGTTGTAACAGTTTGAAAGGCGAAACCGACAGTCCTACACCGCTCATTAAATTCAAGGGGGGCATAATTTATAAACCTAGGAACAGAATTTCAAAGTTCAAAACTTGAGAAAATTAAAATAATTTATCAAAAAAGCCACCACTAAATTCCAAAATGCAAAGTTGATTCTCGCTTTGACTGACACGTGTTACAGATAAGAATTGGCCTGATATCGTATAAGAGCTCGGCACGTGTAACTCTCCCAAACTTTAGGGGCCTGTCTGAGGCGAGGAACCGGCTATGGCCGGTGAAGTGAGAGAAGTTTACTGGCTGGGCAGGTTGGACGTTTACCCTTGTGTGTGTTCATTTCAAAAACAGCTCCGCTTTTGAGGGTCCTTTCTCAGCTTGAGGTCTCCTTGTTCACTTTTGGTCTTTGCAGGAAGAATTTTAGAAGGTAAAGCTACCCAATACCAGCGTGAAAAGAGAACATTATTAGCCTTTTTTTGTGTTTTGGGCGCCAATTTCTTTGTGCTTTTCTGTTGGAGAAATTAGGGTTCCTGTTGTGCTTACAGTTTTGGGGTTTTTGGGTGCCATCTCTGCTGAATCAATTAGGGTTTTTCGTGTTTTGGGCGGCCTTATCTGCTGAGCAGGGTTTGCGCACTTAAACAATCAGGTTTTCTCTGCGTTTTGGGTGCTCGGCTGAGCAATCAGGGTATTTTTTGGTGTTGTGGGCACCCATTTCTCCACTCAAGCAGGTTATTTCTGCGTTTTTCCCATCTCTCAATTTGGTCCACCCAAATCACGAGTTTGGTGGGTTCTATCCATCCCTTTCAACAATGGGCGAGATCTGCGCACTGCTAACAGCTGCAAATTGGGCGTCTGTGTAACAGTGTTCTTTTAAGGAGCTCTAAATGAGGGATGGAAGAAGGCGGGCTTTTGCAACTGCTGCAGCTAAGTAAGAATTTCTGGCTGCCATGCATGTGATGCGAAGATTGAAGAGTTTTGCATCAGGCCGTTCTTCAGTTTCCGAACCAGTAAGAGTGACCTCACCTTCAATTCTCTGCATGCTAATAGGGTTTCTAAACTACCCTGTGTTCCTAAACCACCATGCGGATTACTTCTACTGCCTTCATGTGATTTGACTATGTGAGCGACCTTTACTTCTATGTTTCTAAAGCCTTTTAACTACATTGAACATCGCCTTTACCATCTCATAATGGCCCGATAATGTGCTCCTTTTACTGTGGAGTTCCCTACCTTGATAGTGATTATCATTACACGCTATATGTTGCTGGGTTTTAGTTTGAGTTGGGAGTATTACACTGTATATGACGTCCAAAGGTTCTTTGAGTGACTTTTACTCTGCGTTACACTCTAAATTAGGCTGAGTGACCTTTATTCTGTGCTCCTCTCCTTGTCAGGTACTCACATTTATGTCCTAATCAAACTTTGTGAGAATTTGTCTCCTCTATTCTTGCGTGTGAGCTTTAACTCGATTGGCAATCCTCGGCCTGCCAACGTGCAGGTCCAAGATTCAAAGCCCGGCATCTGCATATCACTAATCCCCCTCGCTAAAGTCTTCGAATTGACCTTTATTCTATGGCTTTGGAATGGAAACAAAGCACTCCCTTGTGTTGAGTTGTCTCTGTTATCTTCAAGGTAATTTTTCTCCTGTGTCAATGTGTCTCTGACATTAAAACCTCACACTCTCCACTGATGGGCCCTGTGCCCAAATCCTTAACCATTTCCCTTTGGCATGGAATCACACAGTTTTGGTGGTTGGGTATACACCCTTTCCCCTATTTCTCTAGAGTGATATTCTACTGGCTTTGCTGTTGGGTCTTGAGGAGTAGCTTGTAAGCTGCTCTTGCTGAGAGTTTACTCTCTGCAATCGAATTCCCAACATCATTTTGGTCTTCCTCTACACTTCACAGGGTGCACAGTTTTCACGGGTGCTCTTCCCCTGTCGATACCTCTTAGCTTGCTTTCAGGGCATTGCTTCTGTATTAACATAGAAGCACCTCTGTCAAGCATGATATTTACTACAATAGCTAAGAGGCCCAAATAACATGTATATCATGGTTTGATCATGCCTTGGATGGAGTCCTTGATGGGTAAATGTCTAGTGCAACTCAATCTCATACCTGTCTACGCTCACATTATAGATTCAGGTTGGAGATGCTGGTACAAAAAAGGCCAAGGTAGAACAGGAAGATGTTTCAAGTGATCCATATTTGCCTAAAGAATCTCTAGACACAACTGAAGATTTGAAACAGCAGCAGATGGGATCTGTTAGGGTAGAGCCTATTATGGCAAGCACAAGCATGTTTAATACAGGAAGCAGTGGAGTGGATCAGCTTCCCAAGGAGATGCATGAGATGAAGCTGCACGATGACAGGGCGGATGACAATGGCAATGATAAGGTGTGTGTATAGGACATGGTTTTTCGACAAGAAGCCATATGCCATGCTGGTTTTGTATGATTCGATTTCTGGTGATGTTTGTGAGAAGCTTTTCCCTCTTTCCTGGTTCTTGTAGGAAGTGGGACCAACTCTTGTTGATGGCAATGGTACAGAAACGGGCCACATTATTGTTACAACGGTGGCAGGTTCAAATGGGCAATCAAAGCAGGTAATTTCTCCCAGGGAGTTTGCTTTGGAGTTGAAGGGAGTGGGTATTGTTTTCCCTGTAGAGAAATGAATTTTGTATGAATGTATGCTGTGTGTGCGCGTGGGGGGTGTGTGTGTGTGGGAGCATATAATGATACCAAGTTCTACACCCACTATTGGGCACTGCTGACGTTAGTGGGGATGTCATAGTATCTAGTCCATACTATGCATTATGGAGTTGATGGTTTATTGTCTTGTGGGATGAGTACCATGAGGTTGTAAATTGTACGTTATAAGGTGAATTTGGGCATGTTCCTGGATTCATCTAGGTATATATATATATATACATTTTGGATGGGTGTGCAAGGCTTGAGATGGATGGGCAATACTACCTGAAACTCATCCATGTTTGATCAGCCCCAGCCTGTTGTCTGATTATCAGGGTAGATGTGTAAATCCTCTGAATTTGGGATGGGGTGATGCCCTTAAGGCCATGTAGGCATGATTGGATGCATTCCTATATTATGTAGGGCTAAATTTTCCTTCAAATCTGCCAAACTGCTTTATTTGTTCCAACTGCGCTATATTCATTGATTTATTATAGCACTATAAGGCATGTGCAATTGTCATTCAACTCTCATCTTGGTGATTTGCAGACCATCAGCTACATGGCTGAACGCGTTGTTGGCACTGGATCTTTTGGAATCGTCTTTCAAGTAAGTCTCCCTTGATAGCTCCACTGTGACACAAAAGGAAACTCACAGAGCTAGCTTCTTAGGTTGTAGTTCTGGTAATGGTGTGTTGATTGTGCAACATGTGCTGACTTAAGAGATCTGTGTTAATGTAGGCAAAGTGTCTCGAGACAGGTGAAGTGGTTGCCATCAAGAAAGTCTTACAAGACAAGCGCTACAAAAACCGTGAGCTGCAAATCATGCAAATGCTTGATCACCCCAACATAGTGACTCTCAGGCATTGCTTCTATTCAAACACCGAGAAGGATGAGCTATATCTCAATTTGGTGCTGGAGTATGTACCTGAAACCGTCTATCGGGTTGCAAAGCATTACAGCCGGGCTAATCAACGGATGCCCCTTATTTATGTCAAGTTGTACACGTATCAGGTATATGATGTCAGGAGTTGAATTATTGAAACAGGGCATACGTCCGAAAAAATTTAAATAGCCTCTTATGGCTTCATAAGTACTCACATGCTTGGATCATGTACATAAGATAGCACAAGATCTCATATGACACTCAAAAGAGCTCTTATCAGGTCTAATGAGGCTAGAAGAGCTCTGTTTGAGGATGTATGAGGTCCTATAAGCTTTTATGGCCTGAAGAGAGCTCAAGATGTACTCATATGAGTTCATAAGAACTTAAAAATAGCTCTATGAGGTCATATGTCACTCAAAAGAGCTAGCTCTATGAGGTCATATGTCACTCAAAAGAGCTCCCAATGAGGTCTTATGAGACTGCAAGAGCTCTTTTGATCCCATATGAACTCACATGAGCATGAAAGAACTCAACAATAGCTCTTGTGTGAGGTAGTATGAGCCGTTGGAAGGTCTTTTAAATCATCTGAGATTGAAAAAGGCCGTAAGAGCACTTATGGCCTCAAGAAAGCACAAGGTCGTTGGATGTATGATGGGTTGTTTGCATGTATGTAGATTTGTCGAGCTCTGGCTTACATTCACGGTGGTCATGGTGTATGCCATCGAGACATAAAACCACAGAATCTTTTGGTAAGCTTTTTATTGTGCTTGAGATTTGAATGCCGAAGTCTTAGTTTGAGGCTGTTGTTCTTTGGTTGGTTCCTTACAATATAACTCACAATAACCACTATTTCAGGTTAATCCACACATTCATCAGCTGAAACTCTGTGACTTTGGTAGTGCCAAAATGTTGGTAAGTACACGTAACTATTGCATACAGTCTTCCAGGTTCTCATCTCTCCACTTGCCAAGTCTGGCTTCTAAATCATATATTGCAGGTAAAGGGGGAACAGAACATTGCGTACATATGCTCTCGCTACTATCGTGCTCCAGAGCTCATCTTTGGAGCTGTGCATTACTCCACATCAATTGATATTTGGTCTCTAGGTTGTGTCTTGGCTGAGCTTCTTCTTGGGCAGGTACTGCTGAGCTGCTTGCAAGGTAGAATTTTGAGCTTCAATGCACTGACCTGGGTAGGTCATGTGAACGGGTGTGGTGCCGGAGTGCACTAACATGAATTTTGGTGGTGGCAGCCGCTTTTCCCAGGAGAAAGTGGAGTCGATCAACTCGTGGAAATCATCAAGGTGGGTGGCAATTTCAATTGTAAGTGTGTTATCAGGTGCACATGGTAGAGTCAATGGCTTGACACTGTTTGAACCTTGGCTTGCCTGTCATGCCATCTGTTATCTCCTACTTTTGCTACTTGGCATTTAGGCTTGAGCACTTTAACTTTAACTGGTTGCAGGTTCTAGGTACTCCTACAAGGGAGGAGATAAAATGCATGAATCCAAATTATACTGACTACAAGTTTCCACAAATCAAAGCACATCCTTGGCACAAGGTTTGCAGCTAGCCATTGCATATCTATGGATGTGTTTGGAGCCTTCCCTTATCATTATAACAGCCAAAGGTTCTGTTTTCTACTTAGGTATTTCCGAAACGGACTTCGCCCGAAGCCGTGGATCTCGTTTCTAGACTGCTTCAGTATTCACCCAGCCTTAGATATACGGCTGTAAGGGATCTGTCAGTTTTTGAAATTTTCATCTGCATCCTTATGTTTTGACTGTGTAGCAGCTACTGACAAACCCAGCATTTTCTCTTATAGCTTGAAGCATGTGTGCATCCCTTTTTTGATGAGCTTCGTGATCCTAATACGCGGCTGCCAACTGGGAGGCCCCTCCCTCCTCTCTTCAATTTTAAGCCTCAAGGTGAGTCACAAAATCGCTGGCTTTAATGGTCTGTTTCACGCATTTGCCCTTTTATCTTTTGAAGTCACATGCTCTGGGTTGCTATCTTTGTTGGCCTATGCAGAGTTGAAAGGTGCAACACCTGACCTCCTTCAGAAACTTATACCAGAGCATGCCCGGCGGCAGGATTCAATGTTGGCTATGTGAATGGGGATGTGCTGTAGAGATGGACCTTGTTAGCTATGAAATGTGATATTGTACACTTGGGTGGAGCTTCATGCTCAATCTTAGGAGCTAGTATACAGGTGAGGTGAGAAGACATCAAGCTAAGCCCTGTCTGAGAGAGTATATGAGATATCTTGGAAAAGGCATGTGAGACGTGTGCACCAAGTTGCATTGCTGAATGTGAAGTTGGCAAAAGCTGCCACTGCATTGTGGCAGAAAGCAAGCATTTGTTTTCTTAGTGTCTGAGGAACTTTATTTGATGTACTATTGCCTTGTGGATCAGAATGTGCAACTCAGTAAGATGCTTATTAGAACATGAGGGATATGCATGAAGATTTGTTTGCCCCCCTTTTTTTTTTTGCATGCTGGAAGATCTGGCATTTTTTGTAAGCATTCAAGGCTTGTTCCATATGTGCATTGTTTGGTTGTGTAATTGGCTCTTTAGTTGGACTTGTGCAGTGTTTGTTCTCTCAGAAGCCCATGGATATGCCCCAAGCATATGTATGCATGTGCTTACAGAATCAAAATCAACATTTTAGTGCTAACCATAGAAACTTTGCCAAATCACTACAACACGATAGGGATTGTCATATCTAATTATTGGACCCTTTCGCATTCTAATGATTTTGTTTTATTAGGGCTTTTCTTCCTTTTGGTTCGAACTTTCTCTTTAGAGAAAAAAAGCTCGAAATTGAGTCCAATTTTTTCCGAATGCTTCTATTAATGTTGTAGTGATTTGAAAACTTTGCCAAATCACTAAAATGCGATAAGGGTTGTCATGTCCAATCGTTGAACCCTTATCGCATTGTAGTGATTTTGTTTTCCTAGTCTTTTGGCAACATTACACATCTAATGCTTTTGTCAATATTGTAAGATTTGGAAACTTTGGAATCTAATTCTCTTAATGCTTCCACTAGTGTTGTAGTGATTTGGAATCTTTGCCAAATCACTACAACGCGATATAGCCATCATGTCCAATTGTTAGACCTTTATCACGATGTAGTGAATTGGCAAACTTTGCCAATTCATTACAACACGATAGGAGTCGTCATGTACAATTGTTGGATATTTATTATGTCGTAGTGATTTTGTTTTTCTAGGGCTCTCTTCTTGTTGTTGGTCCAAACTCTTATTGCCTCTAGAGAAAAAGATTAGAAATTAAGTCTAATTCTTATCTAATGCTTTCGTTAGTGTTGTTTCTAATATTATGCACCTAATGCTTCTGTTAGTGTTGTAGTGATTTCGAAACTTTGGAGTCTTATTTTTTCCTAATGCTTGTGTTAGTGTTGTAGTGATTTGAAAACTTTGCCAAATCACAACGTAATAGGAGTTGTGATGTCCAGTTGTTGGATCCTTATTGCATTGTAGTGATTTAGCAAACTTTGTCAAGTCACTACAATGTCAATAAGGGTTGTTATGTCCGATTGTTCGACCTTTATTGCATTGTAGTGATTTGGAAACTTTGCCAAATTATTACAATGCGATAGGGGTCGCTATGTCTAATTGTTGGATTCTTATCGTATTGTAATGATTTTATTTTCTTAAGGTTCTTTTTCTATTGGTTCAAACTCTTTCTTTTTAGAGAAAAAAGGTCTGAAATTAAGTCCACTATAATGTGATAGGGGTCATCATGTCTAATAGTTGGACTCTTATCGTGCTATAGTAATTTTATTTTTCTAGTCTTTTGGTAACATTATGCACCTAGTGCTTTTGCCAATGTTATAGTGATTTGGAAACTTTGTAGTCTAATTCTCTTCTAATGCTTTCGCCAATGTTGTAATGATTTGGAATGACTACTAACAGGTCGCGATCTTATGATTGGATTACAACATTTATGATGGGGAAGAGTGACTTTCATCACGCATGTCTTGATCCAAGCTTTGTTAGATGTTTCTTCATAGTAGTCGCCATCTTCTGTGACGAAATCACATGCATAATATTTGGCTCTCAATGCAATACTTAGTCAGAGAAACAACCAATGCTAAAAATAAACGATTGTCACTCTAACAAATTTTTTTATTATGTTCTGATTTTACTTGAATGTAACATTATTACTTTACATTCAATGGCATCTTTAACCAAGGTTCTCTTTATATTCCATCTCTCTCAAAAGTTAGTTCATCCAATCATTATCAAGTGATCTCACTTGATATGTTATCTTTATTTTCTTGATATCCTTACATGATGCAAACATCTATGTAAAGACGTTAAATGATATAAACTAACTTAGATGTGTTGAAATTATGGATCAAGCTTTCTTACTAACAAAATATTTATTTAATTAAGCTTAATTTTATACTAATTAAATATGATTAATATAAGATGGATATAATCTAAGTTTATTCATGATGATGAGTATGTGCAATAGACTTAAGTACAATTAGGTTACAAGATTAAGACTCGTACTCATAATGAGGCTTGAGATGTATGTAAGTGATGTTTTCATTTCTTGAAATGGTTTCTTTTTATAAGAAAAGGGACATCCTTGGTCTTGTACATCAGTGTGGGGATGAATCCCTTTGCTCATGTGACTTCAAGCTAGACATTGCTCTTGTTTGGCTTACTTAGCTCACTCCTTATCTCTTCCTTGTGTTCTTTGGCACCACATTTCTCAACACTCCTCTTTGGTGTCAAATCTTTGCGTTACTCAAGGTGGTTGAATGTTGGTTACAATAAATTTTCACTTCCTCTCATTTTTTTTACTTGGCTGGGTAACTCAGAGACTCTTTGGCTTAGTTACTCTCATTTTTTTACTTGGCTGGGTAACTCAGAGACTCTTTGGTTTGGTTACTTTCTAGTTGAGTGGTTACTTTTAGAGATGGTCGAGTTGATTTTCACTCGCCTAGGGTGTTACTTTAGCTACTCTTTGGTGGTCGAGTGTGCTCAAAATATACAAATTCGTCTACTTATTTGGTGGCCTTTACAACATATGATATAGGTTAGGGTAGTGGTTGATTGCTTCTTTAGTGTTGCTGTTGGCTTAAGGTCTCCTTGCTCTTTGATAAATTCTTTGATGTTTGCACATGCATACTCGCATACTCATTTAGTTGCGGTGTTTATACAAAGATTGTTTTATTCTTTTTCTTATAGACATACACTAGCGTGCTCATTTGGCTGCTTTGATTATAATCACATTCGACTCATGGTTAGACACAAAACATTTGGTAGAATATAGTGATGTCTAAGTTGATGATGATGCCTAAACCACATGTTGGTGGCATAACCAAAGACGATGACATTTTTGAGCTCCAGTCTTACGTGTGAACCACCTCTTAAAAAGGATAGAATAAGGTTAAATACTTCAGGTTCTGTCTTTGAAAAAAATAAATAAATAATATTTGCATGATTCGTGACTGCATTGCAGTGGATAACTGTACCGATTTGTGGCGACCTTCGATTTGCTTTCGTCAATTTGCTGTGCGTCCGATGATGGAGCACCTCCCTCTTTGCTTGCGCTTGCTGGTGGCTTGGTACCTGGCAATGGTGTCTACTCTCACAGTGTTGCTCATAGACGGCCAATGCTGCTCACGGTGCTTGTTTCAGCTCACGAAGATGCTGTTAATTTGTTCACATAGACCACTGGTCTTTTTGCTTACCTTCTTGATGCGCACCACCTACTTTGATTATGGAGAACTGCTTGAAATGCTACTTCCTTCTCCTAATTTTCTTTCGATGACGAAGACGAACTTCTACCATTCATGTCTTCTACTGTCTATTGCTATAGGCTGAGATGCCTGCTTTGTGTTGATGCTTCAAAGAGTACTAAGTCTCTTTCTCTCTTCTCTATTATGCCCAAACAGGAGGCTTCTCGTAAAGCGAAGTCACGAAGAGAAAATAATGATAAAATAAAAAACAAAACATGATGACAAGACAAGAAGAAGAGACTACCATAGATAAGTAGTCCTGGTTAAAAAATGCAAGAGACTCTCATCTCACGAGAACCCTAAACAATCATAACCCTAATCATGCTAATACACTAGACCTAAGAACCCTAAACAATCATAACCCTAATCATGCTAATACACTAGACCTAAGGTAGGAGAGCTAGACGTAAGCTTTGATACCATGTTGAAACTATGGATCAAGCTCTCCTCCTAGGAAAATATCTACCTAATCAAGCCTAATCTTATACTAATTAAATATGATTAATCTAAGGTAGATTTAATCTAGGTTTACTCATGATGATGATACGTATGTAGACTCAAGCACAATTAAGTTACAAGATTAATACTTGTACTCATAAAGAGGCTTGAGATGTGTGCAAATGATATGTTTTCATTTCTTGAAATAGTCCTCTTTTATATGAGGAAGTACATTCTTAGACTTGTACATCAATTTAGGATAAATCCCTTTGCTCATGTAGCTTCATGCTAGACATTGCTCTTGTTTGGCTTACTCAACTCACTCCCTATGTCTTCCTTGTGCGCTTTGGCATCACATTTCTCAACAAGATGGACGTCCTTATAACTTGCTGATGGTTTCATTGCTACATGTATATCTATTTTTATCTTATTCTTACATGCTACAATGATGTTTGTGCAAGAACAAACCCATTCTTAGCTAGATAATGGTGGTAGTGGGATAGACTCCAATCTACCAACATTATCGTTTGCATTAGCCAAAACATACATGAAATTGTAAAAAGAAGATTCCATGTGTTACTAAATGGATGGGTGGTTTGTCATATAGCAATGTGCCTATCTCTATATGATAGTGGGATAGACTCCAATCTATCATTTGCATTAGCCAAAACATACATATAATTGTAAAAGAAGATTCCGTATGTTACTAAATGGATGGGTAGGTTGTCATATAGCAATATGCTTATCTCTATATGGAAGACATTGATTCCTCCACTGATGCACTCTGCATTCTACTGCTCCTGTATATTTGATGGACAAAGCTGTAAGAAATTTTAATGCTTAGCTATAGAGCACAAAACAATTAGCTATTGAATGCAAGAAACAAAGACTACTTATACTGAATCTTGATTTTTATCTTAGATCTTATAGTTTGATCGTTGTGGTGATGTAGCATTATGTCCTTGTGCATTAAACACACAAGGACCTCTATGTCCTTGTGCATTAGACAAAGACTACTTACTGAATCTTAAATTTTATCTTAGATCTTATACTTTGATCGTTGGTGATGTAGCATTATGTCCTTGCTGCACAAGGACCTCTATTGCACCATTTGGCTGCCTTGCAGAACTCCAAGATCTTACCTTTCCAATGCTTATTTAGGATCACCAATGTCTTTTTGTTTTAATTTGAATGCTCTTCGAGTGTTGGGTCTCTCGTGATGTAGTATAACTTCTTGAACACTTTCAATGTTGAAGACATGTTTTCTCCTAGAGCTCATCTACAAAGCTCATCTACAAAGGGAGAACATAAAATTATTACCATTTTGATGGGTTTAACAATCTAAATAACTAAAATAAAACTTAAAAAAATATTATGAACCATACCTTGCACTTAGTTTTCTTTGTAGTCGAGTTGACAAATAACCCTGTAAGTTTTCACAAATAACATCATTGGTTAATAAGGTTCCATAACAAAATAAAATTACAAAGACATCATGATTAGTAAACATATTTTAAAGAAGTTTACTAGACTATTAAGATGGAAGAGAAAAGAGGCTGAGAGAAGAAACATACTGTAAATTTCTGTAAGAGAAGAAGAAGAGATGAAGTAGATATGGAAGAAATGAGTGACACACTGGAGAGGCAGGAAAACAAAAAGAACAAAGTTCAAATTGTAGAGAAAGTGAAAATATTTTTGGATTTTTCTCAAACACAACTAAAACTCAAGTTTCTTCTAGTCTCTAGACTAGTTTTCAATTAGTATGGCCTCTGACATACATTGTTTTTAAAATTTGGTAGGTGGTATTCAGGCTTGACATTCTTCTATTTTTTGATTTTTATGCTAATATATTTTATTCCTCTTTTTTGAGCTCGAATTTATGGGGGCCGCTCTGACAAAAAAGATCCATGCTACATGGATCTAAAATCCAAGTGCTCTCATTGCTGGCCTTATATTTTTTTAATGGGATCCAAAAGGGCATATGTAATGTGACTAATTGTGAGTGAGAAACTACCTTCTTGTGACCATATGATACTTAGATATAAGCTTTTTATTATCTCTGTCTTCAATCTCATCATGCTTCTTTAAAGGCCTAGCCTTGTCAGCTAATAGTCAGGGCTGAGTCTTTGAAATTTTTTGGAAAAGAAGTGACTTCTGGTAATCCCTTTTCTACTGGTGGGATTTCTTCTTATAGTGCCTCCTTCTTCTTTTTGCCTTCTTCTCTTCCCCTTCTTTTTATATAGCTATGCCAACTCCACTTGGGTTTTTTCTTGAACTTTCACTACTCTATGTAATTATTCAATGTGGAACAAGAGAGGCTTTGGCTCTTGTACCGTATGGAGGCCTGACAAGTGGCATGGCTTGAGGTTGACTCTGAAGATCATGAATGTAATCTCTATCAGTGGATCAATTTTAGAAACCATACATGGGGAGGGAGGCAAGTTCTCTTGTACTTCCCTCTTGTTCTATTTTGGCTTCTCAAGAATATGGCTTGATTTATGTCTTCTTCATCCCCAATCCCTTGTCTTTCTCTTAGTCCACAGCTACCAAGATTTCCTTTGTAATGGTAATAAGTACATCTGCTTTCTCCAAGTCTTCCAAGGTATCGTCCTGGGTTACTTTTGTCAGCTATATAAGTACTTCCTCTTCTGTGAGTAGTATTCCTGTAATGTGGCTAAGAGAACTTTGGTGAGGAGGTATGAATTGACTACTTTATTTTAATGTTGTGGTAAATAAGTGTATATCTCCTTATGTATATGGTTTTCCTAGTCATCCTTCAAGTTCATATGAATTTTCTACAATTTATGGAGATCAATCCTGTTGAACCTAGGTAAATAAGTGTAGAGTTCCTTATGTAGATAGTTTGCCCAGTTGTCCTTCAAGTTCACATGAATTTTTTGTAGTTTGTGGAGATCAGTCCTGTTGTACCTATCCACTAGTTTAATCTACATAATCATGGATATCGCTCTTCTAGTCAACTCATCTACCCTCTCTTTTACATTAGTGTACTCCACCCCATTATTGTTTATAAACACTCTTTCCTTGAGCATGGTGTTAAAAGCAAGTCTTTCTTCTCCATGTAGTCTCCACACGATGTGTGTGGCTATCGAGGGCAGCTATATTTCTTATATCGGATGTCATCTTCCTTAATTATCACCCTCTTTGTGATATCATGTGGCAAAGTGACTTCCCCCCAGTCTTGGTTCTCTTATCATAATTTTCATAAATTTTGCACAAAGAGATGCATTGATTATATTTGAAAGCATGCTATAATTTTTGTTGCTATGGGTACATATTGGTCTAAGCTAATGGTTGTTGGGTATTTCAGAGTCTAGTAGTGTGTCCATTGGTGTGAACACTCCCTTAGGGTGTGAATAGCTCTTATTAAGGTTTAGTAGTGTTTCCATTGGGTATTTCAAAGTCTAGGAGTGTGTCCATTGGTGTGAACACCCCCTTAGGGTGTGAAAAACTCTTATTAAGGTCTAGGTTAAAAAGATGAGGTTGGATGCCTATAAAATCAATGTACATGGTTGAATTATTATTATAATTTATTCATCATTGTGTTGTGAAATTTCTCTCCATTGTGCTCCCTCCCTCCCTCCCTCCCTCCCTCCCTCCCTCCCTCCCTCTCTCTCTCTCTCTCTCTCTCTCTCTCTCTCTCTCTCTCTCTCTCTCTCTCTCTCTCTCTCTCTCCTCCTCATGTACCATTGTCATAGATTGAGCTTTCATCTTATCTCTCTACTTGCACTCTACTTCTACACATGTATCATGGATATCTTTCATCCTCCATACCTGTATATGTTTGAATGCTAATATGGTATCATAGCTAGAATGAACCACATCTACAATTTTAGGGTTTTTTACATTTTTAGGATTTTTGCATTGTGTTTATTGCCTCACCATCAAACCCACATTTTCTTCCATTTAGCCTTGCTATTTTTTGTTTGAACTGAGCTACCATCATCTCATAATTCTCTTGCAACAAGCAAGGTTGATACCATTGGTGGTGGTGGCTGAAGGCAGTCCTTAGCCCTATACACAAGCATAGGAGGTCAACAAAAATCCCAAATCAATATCGATCTAACAACCTAAGTAAGCAAAACAATGCACAACATAGAAGCTGTCCCTAGCATAGTCTAATTCAAGGGGCTAGTATTCGACCCATGATTCCCACCATTTGCAAGTTTATTAGTTAATATAAATATGGTTTTACAATCCTTAAGAGATTTGAGGATTTTACAAATTGAATAGGAAATTAGGATTCTACAACTTGAGAACTTTGGGGCTTTTCTCTAATATGGAGAAATTCATCAAAATGGAGATCCAATGCCTACAAGGATTTGGGGGTTTTTTCAACATTAAGCCTCTAACATCAAATTAAAGCTTCTACATTAAGAAAATACTACTTTCAATTTGTGCATACAGAGGTTCTCTGCCTTGGCCGCCCTAAAAAGATAGCCTAAGTCCATCACTTTGGCAACGATGTTGAAAGAATATCTTCATCGACATTGCACTAGCGTGGGGAGTTTTTCTAAACTTTTAAATGTTCTTCTAATTCCTATTATGTTAATGGGTTATTTTCTTGAGAGGTCCCACAAAATTTGAATATTTTGTATTCGTGGGTTCTCTGCCTAGAATGCCCCCCAAAATGGGTTCTTCACCTAGGATTCACCTAGGATGTCTTCCAAAATCTATTCTTTTTGTAATTTTCCATCATTCCCTCTACCCTTTTTGTAATTTTCCATCATTCCCTCTTTACCCTTCTTGAGGTAGGATGTGACTTTTGAATCTTTCACAAAGACCATGCCTCTGAGTGTTTTGAGCCATGATCACTAGACTCTGGGCCATGGTTACTAGCCTATGAGTTTGAAATGGGAGACCATGTCTTGTTTCTTTGCTAGTGTTAGGGTACATAGACTATTAAAGCCTATCCAAAATTTTCCTCCATCACTCCCAAGGCATTTTGTTGGGTATTCTAGTAGTGTGTCCATTGACGTGAACACCCCCTTATTAGGGTGTGAATAGCCCTTATTAAGGTCTAGGTCAAAAAAGAGACTTGATACCTATAAAAGCAATGTACATGGTTTAAGTATTATCATAATTCATTCATCATTGTATTATGAAATATCTCTCAATTGTGATCCTCTCTCTCTCTCTCTCTCTCTCTCTCTCTCTCTCTCTCTCTCTCTCTCTCTCCCCTTGTGCACCATTGTCATGGCTTGAGCTTCCAGAAGGTCTATCTACTTGCACTCTACTACACACTTATCATGTATATCTTTTATATCATTTTACTTTGCGTTTCTCCAAGAATAGTAGGCACTCTAGGGAATGATATTGGAATGAGACTTTCCCCTTGTGTCTCGGCACCTCCCCTACTATTGATAATGGTACCTCACACATTCCTCAAGTAAGGGCCTTGTTGTGTTAGCTTTTGAGCCAAAGGAACTTTTTTTTTTTGCCCTTCTTCTTGTGGCTGGGGTAGTGTTGGTCCCTCTAAAAGCTTCTGGTTTCCAAGATGCATAATATGAATTTGTTTAATCCTTTGTGGGTGGGGGGAAATGATGCATACATTCTAGTTTCCTCCTCATCCTTGGTCTCCTTATCTATAGGTCGGCATATTTGTAAGGATGTGGCTCGCTCCGTTTGTGACCGAGTCATTATATCGGACAATTGCCCTTCCATGGGGTGTGCTTTCCATGCTCTTAGATCAATCTTCAAGATTTGTGAGTCCCTCCTGCGTACATATACATGGTCCAAGACCCAATCAAGCACCAATTTGGATTCTCTCATGAAGGGTCATCCCAATATTATGTCATATGTATCAGGTTGGCGTAGGAAGTCCATGACCACAAATGTATGATGATAGCGAAACGTAAAAAGTCTGAACTTGACATTTTCCAAGAGCCCGATGGGTCTCGAAGATGTTCCATCAGCCATCTTAACGATTAGATCTACTCTTTTTAAATTAGGTTTCCCCCAGTTTTCCCAGAAACATTTGATAATGATGCTGACGCGTGCCCTACCATCCAAGATATCCAATGCTTGGTATCCATTATGATGAATCAGAATGGTAGCGTTCGTGTCGTCACTCTCATAGTGGTGTCCCAGTTGGTTAACTAGTATTTTAACGACTCATGTTTCCTTTGTATGCTTCAAGGATCTTTTTGCCAAGGGTGGCAGAGCCTCATTAATATTATCAGCTGGCCTTAGTCCTCCCTCGACCCATTCTTTTACATCTGTCCACCATAAGGTGGGTGAATTGCATAACAGTTGCCCCAAGGTCATTTGGATCAGTGTGGATAGTACAGGCGCGAGGCTTCCTATATCCGTGGGTTCCTTTGATATAAGTGTTCTTCCCATCGAGGGGTCTCGTACTCTTCCAAGGGAAAGGAATGAATAGATTTCCCCAACTCATTTTCCTCAAACATTCTAGTCATTGTGTTTGTTTGGGAGTCCTCTTCAGTTCCTTTCGGAATTGGGGTTGGCATGTTTAAGACCCTATTCTGGGGTAGTTCATCTCATGGATAGATGGTATCCCTTACTCGAATGTCCCTTGACTTAGTTTCATGAGTTGTTAGTACTCTTCAACTAAGACTTTGGCATCTTCTAGCTTCCTTATTTCTTCGTCGAGACAGCATTGGGATACTCACCAACCCCCTTTGGGGTTGTTGGGTTGTTCTCCTTGCTTTCCCTGGTCTAAGCCTCCAAGGTTGATCCCTTGACCCCCTTCTTCCTTTGATTGTGTGGATCCAGTATCAATCGTATCTTCTTCGGATCCGTCTTGGACTGTAACCCGTGTGTCCCCCTTTCCTAATTTCTTCACTCTTCTCCGTGACCAGATGTGGAAATAGTTGCATTCGCCCGGTTCTTTCCCTTGTCTCCTGATTGAGCTTGAGCTCGTGTTAGGACATTGAGCAGTGTGATCTTCCCAGATTGCACACTAATGGTACAAATGGTGGCCTGATTAGTAGTAGAAGTGGAACCACTTGCTTGGTAGGGACAATCTTTGATCAAATGATCAATTCCACATTTAGTGCATGTGAGCACTGGCATCTCATTGGGCGTGGTCGCCACTTGTTGTGGTTGGTGTGTATGATTCATATTCCTCTTTGGGCATTCAACTACTCGACGCGGCCCACCGCAGCCATAGCATTGTAAAGGTTCTCTTCTCAAATCTACACATTGACGTGTCATGATTACCCAATTTAACACAATGCGCATAATACAGTAATGGTCTTGCCCTTAAGTGTGGACATTCGGTGGTGGTATGATTTAGTTTGCACATGGAGCACCACACTAATTCCCTGCAGGGGTAAAGGTGCCCATGACCCGACGTCTCTCTTCCTTCCCTGACCTTTAATTTCTCCAATATGGCATTGCTGAGCTCATCCACAGTCATATGTCCGACTTGCTTGCTTCGAGTTCCAATTTCTTGGGTGACTTGAGACATGCAAAGTCGTGGTTGCTGTAGACGTTCTAACATCCTCGGGATGCAACAATTCTAACATGTTATCTTCATATTCAATTTGCCAATTTGCAGCATGCATGAAGAGTAGCTGACCGGGCTAGTACCAGGTAATCATGCATCTTATGGTCTCTAATCCCTCTCTTGAAATAAGGTAACAATTGATCATCGTCAATCTTTCCCAAAGTTTGCATCTTGAATTTAAGTGTTTCAGGCGAAAGACATAGTCTCTCATAGACTCATCTTCCTTTTGTTTGATGCTATGTAGTTGGGCCACAGGGCTCCATCTGTCACCACTACGTGCAAAGCTGGGCACAAAAACATTCTTTAACCTGGTGAAAACCTTGTCCTCAGGCTTTTCTTATGCATAAATAGATGCCTAAAGAATCTTTATATCAAAAATAAGAATTCTCTTACATTCTATAAATAGATGTGATATGAATCAGATAGATGAGAATGAATAGAGAATGGATGTGATGAGAATAGAAGTGATGAGAATGAGAGGTAAATAGATGTGATGAGATATGATGTGAATCAGATAAATATGAATGAATAGATGAGATGTGATGTCATGTGAATCGGGATGTGAATGAATGATATAGGATGTGAATGAATGTGTTAGCATGTGAATCAGGATGTGAATGAATGATATAGGATGTGAATGAATGTGTTAGCATATTAATCGAGATGTGAATGAATGTGTTAGCATGTGAATCGGGATGTGAATGAATGATATAGGATGTGAATGAATGTGATAGCATGTGAATCGGGATGTGAATGAATGTGATAGCATGTGAATCGGGATGTGAATGAATGATAAGGGATGTGATGTGATGTGAATCGAGATGTGAATGAACGATAAGGGACGTGAATGAATGTGTTAGCATGTGAATCGGGATGTGAATGAATGGAATGTGATGTGAAATAGATGTGATAAGATGTGATGTAAACTGGATAGATGTTAATGTATGTGAAGTGATGAGATGTATGGTTAGATGCAAGTGGATGAGATCTGATGAGGATAAATGAGAAAATAAGTGATGAGATAGAAAAAGATGTTAATGTATGTGAAGTGATGAGATGTATGGTTAGATGCAAGTGGATGAGATCTGATGAGGATAAATGAGAAAATAAGTGATGAGATAGAAAAAGATGTGATTAGATGAGAATGGGAATACTTATGAAATAAGTGTGGATTGATGTGGATTGACGTGTGGATTGATGTGGATGGATGTATGGAAGATGTGGATGGATGTGTGGATAATGTGGATGGATGTATGGATGATGTGGATGGATGTATGGATGATGTGGATGGATGTGTGGATGGATGTATGGATGATGTGGATTGATGTGGATGATGTGGATGGATGTATGGATGATGTGGATTGATGTGTGGATGATGCGATTGGATATTAATTGATGTGGGATCGATGTGATAGGGATCGATGAAGAAAAAAAAATTTGTGGGAAGATGAGAAAAGATGGGGACTAATGTGAAAGGATGTGGAGTGATGAGAAAAGATGGAAATATTGTTGGAACTATATTTGTATGTGAAATCTGTTTTTAAATTACTGTTTTATGTCAAGAATGCTGGGGAAGCATTTTGACCGTCTTGTGAATGAGGTCGTGGAGACCTATTCTATTAAAGTTGCAACTGCTGATGGAGAGTCAACGGAGGACGTCTCACGTAGTAGCAAGGTCGACCGAGGTCTTGACCAGCCTCGGTTCGATTTAAATGGTGAGCTTCCGCCGGTACGGTGGATGAGGGACCAAGGAAGCGGCTTATGAGTGAAGCGCTAGGTCACTTGCGAAGGATCCTAGAGGGTACTGACCATACGGTGCTCGGGCTCTGGGTCATCGAGGATACCCACACGTGCATCGTGGAAGATATTGAAACAAGGAGTAAGAGTTGTTTTCTGAATTCGGGCATGGATTTGGTTGATTGACCTTGCTGGTCCTCAAACAACGGATGAGTCCATGGCTCTTTTATATGGATCTGCTGGTTGATCTTGTTGATCTTCAACGGAGATTCCATTTTGATATGTGAATATATTGCCGGCTACTATGAGCTAGGAACTATCGAAAAGGCCCTTGAGTGGACAGGTGGTGAGCATTCTGGTTGCCAATGATGCCATAGGTACACCGAAGATTGGAAATAAGGATTCAACCGAAGATTTTGACGATTATGATCAGTGACACAATGGTTTTATTAAAAGATTGTTTTTAGAAGATGCTGATTCTGTGAAAAAGGCAATTTCATATTGGGTGTGTAAGTGGTGTGACTAGTTTTAAGTTTGCATGAATTTCTGGCTAGGAGGCCTGGGAACTCTTTTCCCTGGTACCCGGGACAAAACCTAACCAAATTCCTAATTGGATCCCATGGGACTGGATGGGGTTAGGTGGACTGATGGATCCCTACAATGAGACTAAATTTTTGTTGGTACGATAAATGAAGTAAATCTCGGATAAAAATTGTTCTATGGAAAAGAATCAACGGCTGTGCCTCTCAATGAGGAAAAAAGCGTTGGTCTCTATGATCCAAGTGCAATCTTTCCCTTGATCTGACTATGGGACTTACGGGTTCGGTCAAATCAGTTCAGTTAATTAAGGCTTTTGACTACGTTAGAGAAAAAAGCGTTGGTTTCTATGATCCAAGTGCAATCTTTCCCTTGATCTGACTATGGGACTTACGGGCTCGGTCAGATCAGTTCAGTTAGTTAAGGCTTTTGACTATATTAGAGAAAAGTTATCTTGGAGGAATCGCTCGTGCTTTCTGGGCAAGGGAAGTTTTTTCGAGTTCGGTTTTGGAAGAACCGATGTATTAGTCTCTTGTCTGCATATCTGTGGGCGAGGCCCTGAGTGTGGGACCCTGCCCTGCGCAAGAAGTGCTACTTCTGCTGCTAGCACCCCAGAATTCGTTACGCAGTGGGATCAGGGATCTTACAGCTGGTATTAGAGCAATTTGGCTAAAGTGGATCAACGGAGAAGCCAAGAATGTCATGAATTTGTGAAGTAGCGGTAAAAGGTTGGAATTGTGTGATGAAACTCATACAAATTGATATTCAGAATGAAATTCCTAATTTGATAATTGGGTCTTCAGATGGAAATACTACAATTGTATGGAATCCCTGACTTGCTTGAGGCCTAGACACATGATGGTATTTACCTTATATTTCCAAGGACCGTGACTACCTGTATATACCGAGGGTATAACTGCAGGCAGTATATACGAGTAAATCTAAGATCTTAAAATTATAAGCTAAAATGCTATCCAGATGATGAATTCGAATGTGGTTGATATGATTTTAAAATTCTGGTTGAGAACTGATGAGTTGAATTGGTTCCTGATTGAAAAATGATGATTCCTAAATTTTTGGTTGAAAAGCGATAAACTGAGTAGCAAAACCACAATGAGGATGAATGGGTCGAGTCCCTGTGTTGATGTTTGTAAGTAGAATGACGATAATGACTTCAGCAAATCACTATGAGATTAGTGGATTGTGTTGATAGATTGCTATTGTTAACTCTCGACCCAGTGGATCAAGTTAAGGGATGACAAATTAAAAATATATAAAATTGAAGTCCCCCCATGGAGGACTGTTCAAATGGAAATTTTGGTTTAATAGACCATTATTGTGTTAAAGATATAAATGATATGTTCTGAATGAATTGTTATCTGATAATGTGAGTATCTTTATCCCACGATTCTGTGGGGAGCCGACCTATCTAAAGAATCCCAGAATCAAAAGAATCAAAAATCGGATTTGAATCATAAATAAAGGGACTTAACAAGATTTTTCGTATTGATATAGGAACATGGATCGAGGTCGTCGTGGTAGAAACGATAACCCCCAACTTGATGAGGAAGAACTCGACCTGGATGTTTGTAAAACTCTGCATAGCTCACAGCCTGGACCTTTCAAGGGTGAAGGGAAAAACTTGGGAGAGGCTGTACAGAAGTGGATCGAAGCAATGGAAGAATACTTTGATGTCACCGGGTACAATGAGAAGAGCAAAATGGCTCTTGCAAGGCTGAGGATAGTAGAAACAGCCAGAGTGGCATGGAGAAACCATTGCGAGACAAACCGTCTGGATCGGAATACCCAGACATGGAATGATCTCAAAATTTACCTAAGGACGAGGGTCTGTCCTCCTGGCTTTTTGGAAACAAAGATGAAAGAATTCTTAGAGCTAACCCAAGGGAGCAGAACTATTGAAGTATATCACCAAGGGTTCGCTCTTCTCCTCAAATACTCGCCACACCACTGAATAAAGAATAGCTGATGGCCAGGTTCATTCGAGGACTGAACGAACCTTTGAATATTTTGGTGAAGAACGCCAAGTCAGTTTCCATGGCCAAAGCAGTGCGGATGGCAAAGGATTTCTCCAAGACCTTTGATGTCAAGGTCCCACCAAAGCCAGCACCATCACCTTTCAAAAGGTTTTTAGTTCCAGAAGGTGATTCCAACCTTCCACCACCTAAGAGATATCAGGGTCAATCCCAAGATAGGGGAAGTTCCAGAATGGAAGAAATGTCCTTTTCTCGAAACTCAATCCCCTGGAATTCAACTTTAGAAGTTCCACCCTTGAACAAGGGAGTGAAATGCTATAGCTGTCAAGGATTTGGACATCGCAGTATGGATTGTCCAACTCCTTTTGGATCAAGGTTTTTCAGGGCAGGGAAATCACGGATCAAGATTCCAGACTCCAGCTCCTTCCTTCCAGAGTAATCAGTTTTCTATCCTCCAAATTCAAGGAAATCCTAGAGGTAGACCCTCTAACCAACCTGCAGTTTCAATCCAAAGCAATGCAAGACCTCTGCCTCAGAATAGGGGAAGTCAAAGAGAGTTGTTCCCAAATCAGCCATCCACTTCCAAGGCAGTAACGCTAGAAGTGATTGAAGAAGAAGAAGATGAAAGAGATCATACTCCACCTGCGAGATGAGAACATCTCGCATTTTTTTGGGGTAGGATGTAAGATTCCTCCCCCAGCCCCTCAAGATGTCCAATCTCTCCCCCTGTAATCATTCCCCTTGTCAGAATATTAACAGATCTTGTTTCTATCTATTTTGGCTTAGAGAGAGAAAATATTCTAGAGAGAGATTATTCAATTTTTCGATATTTTTGGATGGAAAAATATATCTTCTTATTAAAATAAATTCCTCGAAACAGAAGTTCAAAAAGAATTTCAGAAGGTGCATTAGAAATAAATTATAATCTGTTTAAAAGGCCTTAGCCTAAGGGTCCAGATTTTCTGAAAATTTTAGATTAAGGTTATGAGGGGCCAATTAGATTAATCCAAATGTAGGGAGGAGATAAATTGAAGAAATAAAAAAATCCCACAAAAATGAGTAAATACTCACATAAGATGAAGAGTTGACTAAGGACAAGGTTTAGTTAAAAAAGAAGAGATATTTAGAGGAAATGATGCATTTTTGACACTTCAGTGTGGGGGAATTCCTGTCATGAAGGAGGCGCCTATTTCACATTTGTGGTTGAGTTTTAAACTCACAAATAATGAGATATTTTCATCTCTCCTCTCTCCTGCTTTAACTAGATCCAAAAAGTAAGCTAAACTGACCTAAAAATGATCAAAAATTGACCAAACTGATCTGGAAAATTCTAGAATCAGTTTGCTTGATTAGAGGCTCAATTTTTCCTATAAATGAAGCCTCCCCCTTTGTAAATGGTTAATAGTGTTTTATGCATTGTTACTCTACTCCTCCCTAGAGCCAAAAACAGTGAATTTATTGATAATTCATTAGTTTTTGACCATTTCCTCTTCAAAAGAATTGGTGGCCACTCTTGTTACAAATAAGAGTAGATCCCTCAAACCATCAAGCCAAATGAAAGCTCACAAAAATTCATGTAAGCTAGAAATCCTACTTTTTCTTTATTCCATTTAATGGTTTTCTAATTTTTGTTTTCTTTAAAATGAAAAATGATGTTATGCCTTGTTGGAAAGGCTTTTTCCCTCTCTCATGCTTGAATTTAGCCTTTCTTAATCCTAGATATGTAATCAAATTGTTAGAATTAAACTTTTCATATTGTTTCTCTTTAAAAAGTAGAAATTGATTAGTTTAGAATGCTTTAAACCATTTGGGATAATTTCTAAGTAACTTGAGAATGAAAAAATTTGAAAAATGGTCAGCCATACAAAAGGAGGTTATGGCAAAATTTTCTTAAATTTTGTGAAATAAGTTTTATCTTTTATTATTCAAAAAGAGTAATCCCAACCGTTTGTGTATTCTAAGTTGGCACCTTTCTAATGATAACTACCCAAAACACAATAAAGCTAGGGTAAAAAAATAACTCACCTAGATACATAAGCAACTAGGTATCCAAGTTGGAATATGTACAAAAGTACAAGCAATATACTCCAAATTTAAGTGCAAAAAATGAAGGCAAATGCTACCTTCAAAGCACATGGTATTATTCAAAAGATCTAAAGATCCTTATAAAACCATGGATAAAAGCATAGAAGCTCCTCGAATCCATAAAAATCAATGCATGCCATCTAATGGTCATTAATCATGCCAAAAGAAGCAATAAAGTTGGTGGCCAACTCATCAATCCGGAGTATATGAACGTGGTGTCGTTCAAGCAAAACTCCAAAGTAAGCAAGTGAAACACATGTGTGTAGCACTCATTAAAAAAACCCTTAGACACAAGTGATCTAGGCAGAACCTGATGAGTCCAAATAAAAGTTGGAAAACATCCAATACAATCCACCAAAACAAACAGATCAACTAACCCATGATAGAATTCGTCTTAGGCTTAAAAAATGTTATTTTCATTCTATGCAAGAAAAATGCATATTAGAAATATTTTTATTATAAAAGTGTTATTTCCATTATAATTAATCTCTATGCATAGAAAGATGCATATCGGAGAATTTTTTTATTATAAAAGTGTTACTTTCATCAAAATTGATTTTTATGCATAAATAGATGCATGAAGAATTTGTTTTTATTCCAAAAGTGTTATTCTCATCAAATTTTGATTTTATGCATAGAAAGATGCATAAAGAATTTATTTTTATTTCAAAAGAGTTATTCTCATCAATTTTGATTTTATGCATAGAAAGATGCATAAAGAAAATTATTTTTATTTCAAAAGTGTTATTCTCGTCAATTTTGATTTTATGCATATAAAGATGCATAAAGAAATTTATTTTTATTTCAAAAGAGTTATTCTCATCAATTTTGATTTTATGCATAGAAAGATGCATAAAGAAAGTTATTTTTATTTCAAAAGTGTTATTCTCATCAATTTTGATTTTATGCATAGAAAGATGCATAAAGAAATTTATTTTTATTTCGAAAGTGTTATTCTCCTTAAAATTGAATTTATGCATAAACAGATTTTTATAAAAGTGTTATTTCCCACTGAAGTTGTTCTTATGCATAAATAGATGCGTAAAGAATCTTTATATAAAAAATAAGAATTCTCTTACATTCTATAAATACATGTGATAAGATGTGATATGAATCAGATAGATGAGAATGAATAGAGAATGGATATGATGAGAATAGAAGTGATGAAAATGAGAATCGGGATGTGAATGAATGATATAGGATGTGAATGAATGTGTTAGTATGTGAATCGGGATGTGAATGAATGTGATAGCATGTGAATCGGGATGTGAATGGATGTGATGTGATGTGAATCGGGGTGTGAATGAACGATAAGGGACGTGAATGAATGTGTTAGCATGTGAATCAGGATGTGAATGAATGAGATGTGATGTGAAATGGATGTGATAAGATGCGACGTAAATTGGATAGATGTTAATGTATGTGAAGTGATGAAATGTATGGGTAGATGCAAGTCGATGAGATCTGATGAGGATAAATGAGGAAATAAGTAATGAGATAGAAAAAGATGTGATTAGATATGAGATTAGGAATACTTATGAAATAAATGTGGATTGACGTGCGGATTGATGTGGATGGATGTATGGAAGATATGGATGGATGTGTGGATAATCTAGATTGATGTGGATAGATGTATGGATGATGTGGATTGATGTGGATGGATGTATGGATGATGTGGATGGATGTATGGATGATGTAGATTGATGTTTGGATGATGTGATTGGATGTGAATTGATGTGGGAATGATGTGTGATGTGATAGGGATCGTTGAAGAAAAAAAAATTATGGGAAGATGAGAAAAGATGGGACTAATGTGAAAGGATGTGGAGTGATGAGAAAAGATGGAAATATTGTTGGAACTATATTTGTATGTGAAATCTATTTTTAAATGACTGTTTTATGTGAAATATGCTGGGGAAGCATTTTGACCGTCTTGTGAATGAGGTCGTGGAGACCTATTCTGTTAAAGTTACAACTGCTATGGAGAGTCAACGGAGGATGTCTCACGTAGCAAGGTCGGCGGAGGTCTTGACCAGCCTCGGTTCGTCGATTTAAATGGTGAGCTTCGATACGGTGGATGAGGGACCAAGGAAGTGGCCTATGAGTGAAGCGCTAGGTCACCTGCGAAGGATCCTAGAGGGTGCTGACCATACGGTGCTCAGGCTCTGGGTCGCCCGGCCGACGATACCCCACACGTGCATCATGGAAGATATTGGAACAAGGAGTAAGAGTTGTTTTCTGAATTTGGGCATGGATCTGGTTGATTGACCTTGCTAGTCCTCAATGGATGAGTCCATGGCTCTTTTATATGGATCCGCCGGTTGATCTTGCTGATCTTCAACGGAGATTCCATTTTGACATGTGACTGTATTGCCGGTTACTATGAGCTAGGAACTATCGAAAAGGCCCCTGAGTGGATAGGTGGTGAGCATTCCGGTTGCCAATGATGCCATAGGTACACCGATGAAGGAATGATTGGAAATAAGGATTCAATCGGAGATTTTGACGATTATGATCAGTGACACAATGGTTCCATTATTTCATAAGGTGCATTAGAAATAAATTATAATCTGTTCAAAAGGCCTTAGCCTAAGGGTCCAGATTTTCTGAAAATTTTAGATTAAGGTTATGAGGGGCCAATTAGATTAATCCAAATGTAGGGAGGAGATAAATTGAAGAAATAAAGAAAATCCCCCCAAAAATGAGTAAATACTCACATAAGATGAAGAGTTGACTAAGGACAAGGTTATTAAAAGAAGAGATATTTAGAGAAAACGATGTATTTTTGGCACCTCAGTGTGGGGGAATTCCCCTTATGAAGGAGGCGCCTATTTCACATATGTGGTTGAGTTTTAAACTCACAAATAATGAGATATTTTCATCTCTCCTCTCTCCTGCTTCAACTAGATCCAAAAAGTAAGCTAAACTGACCTAAAAATGGTAAAAAATTGACCAAATTGATCTGGAAAATTCTAGAATCAGTTTGCTTGGTTAGAGGCTCACTTTTTCCTATAAATGAAGCCTCCCCCTTTGTAAATGGTTAATAGTGTTTTATGCACTGTTACTCTACTCCTCCCTAGAGCCAAAAACAGTGAATTTATTGATAATTCATTAGTTTTTGACCATTTCCTCTTCAAAAGAATTGATGGCCACTCTTGTTGCAAACAAGAGTAGATCCCTCAAACCATCAAGCCAAAGGAAAGCTCACAAAAATTCATGTAAGCTAGAAATCCTACTTTCTCTTTATTCCATTTAATGGTTTTCTAATTTTTGTTTTCTTTAAAATGAAAAATGATGTTATGCCTTGTTGGAAAGGCTTTTTCCCTCTCTCATGCTTGAATTCAACCTTTCTTTATCCTAGATATGTAATCAAATTGTTAGGATTAAACTTTTCATATTGTTTCTCTTTAAAAAGTGGAATTTGATTAGTTTAGAATGCTTTAAACCATTTGGGATAATTTCTAAGTAACTTGAGAATGAAAAAAATTGAAAAATGGTCAGCCATACAAAGGGAGGTTATGGCAAAATTTTCTTAAATTTTATGAAATAAGTTTTATCTTTTATTATTCAAAAAGAGTAATCCCCACCGTTTGTGTATTCTAAAAGTGTTATTTTCATTCTATGCTAGAAAAATGCATATTAAAAATATTTTTATTATAAAAGTGTTATTTCCATTAGAATTAATTTCTATGCATAGAAAGATGCATATTGGAGAGTTTTTTTATTATAAAAGTGTTACTTTCATCAAAACTGATTTTTATGCATAAATAGATGCATGAAGAATTTATTTTTATTCCAAAAGTGTTTTTCTCATCAAATTTTGATTTTAAGCATAGAAAGATGCAAATAGAATTTATTTTTATTTTAAAAGAGTTATTCTCATCAATTTTGATTTTATGCATAGAAAGATGCATAAAGAAAATTATTTTTATTTCAAAAGTGTTATTCTCATCAATTTTGATTTTATGCATAGAAAGATGCATAAAGAAAATTATTTTTTATTTCAAAAGAGTTATTCTCATCAATTTTGATTTTATGCATAAAAAGATGCATAGAGAAATTTATTTTTATTTCAAAAGTGTTATTCTCATCAATTTTTGATTTTATGCATAGAAAGATGCATAAAGAAAATTATTTTTATTTCAAAAGTGTTATTCTCATCAATTTTGATTTTATGCATAGAAAGATGCATAAAGAAATTTATTTTTATTTCGAAAGTGTTATTCTCCTTAAAATTGAATTTATGCATAAATAGATGCATAAACGGATTTTTATAAAAGTGGTATTTCTCATTGAAGTCGTTCTTATGCATAAATGGATGCGTAAAGAATCTTTATATCAAAATAAGAATTCTCTTACATTCTATAAATAGATCTGATAAGATGTAATATGAATCAGATAGATGAGAATGAATAGAGAATGGATGTGATTGGAATAGAAGTGATGAGAATGAGAGGTAAATAGATATGATATGAATTAGATAAATGTGAATGAATAGATGAGATGTGATGTCATGTGAATCGGGATGTGAATGAATGATATAGGATGTGAATGAATGTGTTAGCATGTGAATTGGGATGTGAATGAATGATATAAGATGTGAATGAATGTGATAGCATGTGAATCGGGATGTGAATGAATGATAAGGGATGTGAATGGATGTGATGTGATGTGAATCGGGATGTGAATGAACGATAAAGGAAGTGAATGAATGTGTTAGTATGTGAATCGGGATGTGAATGAATGAGATGTGATGTGAAATAGATGTGATAAGATGCGATATAAACTAGATAGATGTTAATGTATGTGAAGTGATGAGATGTATGGGTAGATGCAAGTCGATGAGATCTGATGAGAGGATAAATGAGAAAATAAGTGATGAGATAGAAAAAGATATCATTAGATGAGAATGGGAATACTTATGAAATAAATGTGGATTGATGTGGATTGACGTGTGGATTTATGTGGATAGATGTATGGAAGATGTGGATGGATGTGTGGATAATGTGGATTGATGTGGATGGATGTATGGATGATGTGGATTGATGTGGATGATGTGGATAGATGTATAAATGATGTGGATTGATGTGTGGATGATGCGATTGGATGTGAATTGATGTGGGAATGATGTGAAGTGATAGGGATCGATGAAGAAAAAAAATTGTGGGAAGATGAGAAAAGATGGGGGGGACTAATGTGAAAGGATGTGGAATGATGAGAAAAGATGTAAATATTATGGGAACTGTATTTGTATGTGAAATCTGTTTTGAAATGATTGTTTTATGTCAAGAATGCTGGGGAAGCATTTTGACCGTCTTGTGACTGAGGTCGTGGAGACCTATTCTGTTAAAGTTGCAACTGCTGACGGTGGAGAGTCAACGGAGGACGTCTCACGTAGCAAGGTCGGCCAAGAGCCTCGGTTCGATTTAAATGGTGAGCTTCTGATACAGTGGATGAGGGACCAAGGAAGCGGCCTATGAGTAAAGGCTAGGTCACCTGCGAAGGATCCTAAAGGGTGCTGACCATACGGTGCTCGGGTTGCCGCCCGACCGCGAGACGAGACCCACACATGCATCGTGGAAGATATTGGAATAAGGAGTAAGAGTTGTTTTCTGAATTCGGGCATGGATCTGGTTGATTGACCTTGCTGGTCCTCAACGGATGAGTCTATGGCTCTTTTATATGGATCCGCTGGTTGATCTTGTTGATCTTCAACGGAGATTTCATTTTGATATGTGAATATATTGCCGGTTACTCTATGAGCTAGGAACTATCGAAAAGGCCCCTGAGTGGACAGGTGGTGAGCATTCTGGTTGCCAATGATGCCATAGGTATACCGATGAAGGAATGATTGGAAATAAGGATTCAACCGGAGATTTTGACGATTATGATTCCACATTCTTCTACATCAATTCACATTGCTTGATCCTCCACATTCAATCATATGCATTCCCATCATCCTTCATCCAATCACATTATATTACATCTGTCCACATCTATCCTCATCGCATCTCATCCATTCTCATCTACCCATATCCACATCACATCCATTCACATCACATCTAATCTATTCACATCTATTTACATCACATCCATTCACATCTTATCTCATCCATTCACATCACATATCATCCATTCACAGCTATCCAGATTCACATCACATCCATTCTCATCACATCTCATCCATTCACATCTATCCTAATTCACATCACATCGCATCACATCACATCACATCACATCACATCGCATTCACATTCACATCACATCACATGATCACATCGCATTCACAGTGACACAATGGTTTCATTAAAAGATTGTTTTAGAAGATGTTGATTCTGTGAAAAAGGCAATTTCATATTCGGTGTGTAAGTGGTGTGACTAGTTTTAAGTTTGCATAAATTTTTGACTAGGGGGCCTGGGAACTCTTTTCCCTAGTACCCAGGACAAAACCTAACCAAATTCCTAATTGGATCCCATCACTATAGTGGTTGGGCGGTTGGCTAACCCATGGGGTTAGGCTGGACTGATGGATCCCTAAAATGGGACTAAATTTCTATTGGTACGATAAATGAAGTAAATCCTGGATAAAATTTGTTCTATGGAAAAGAATCAATGGCTGTGCCTGTACGCTTTTGCCGCACAGGTCATAGCTGGGGACTTGCCGGACACCGTATGCGAGCCACGAATGGCTGCAAGCATACAACCAAGGAAGGAAGCTCAAACAGAATGCCAAAGGGTGTGTCACTCACCGCTCAACCGCTGCCTTGAAGGATTTCCGCGTCGCAGCCGTGAAGGAGGAGCCGCCGTCGCCGCTCTACCGCCTCTCCGCCGCCGTGCCGCTACACAGTGCTCGATCGCTCTCTCTCACTCTCTCTCTCTCTCTCTCTCACACGCAGGTAGAGCGGCGACGGCGGTAGAGCCGCCGTCGCCGCTCTACCGCCTCTCCGCCGCCGTGCCGCTACACAGTGCTCGATCGCTCTCTCACTCTCTCTCTCTCTCTCTCTCACACGCAGGAGAAGGAAACCAAAGAGATAAGGCAAGAGCACTCTTGTATTCACAACACATGAGAATGAGGATTTTAGGGTTACATTTGACTCTTATAAGTGACTTGGCCGTTCACACTTGGGTGCCCATACATGGCCGGTCGACCCTAACCATTATCCTACTGATATTCAAGGTGCGCCTCTCATCGACGATCACCCAATCCCTTTATCCTTAACATATGGT
Source organism: Cibotium barometz (assembly GCF_041138505.1). Taxonomy (NCBI): domain Eukaryota; kingdom Viridiplantae; phylum Streptophyta; class Polypodiopsida; order Cyatheales; family Cibotiaceae; genus Cibotium; species Cibotium barometz. Next base: position 33,199,043 of record NC_141076.1, on the reverse strand, counting down.
ACTGACAAGCCCGGCCCATGACTCAGAATATTTAAATTAATGACGTAAAACATAGTATGTCTCAATGTCCGTCATGGGTTAACATGCCCCCCTTCCTGATGTAGATTCCGTCCTCGGAAGCTATGGTATGGTAAGCTCGAGAGGGTTGTTGTTGTTGACCGTCTGCAAAACAGGGAAGTAGAGTGAAAGTATGCTGGAATTCAAAAGATATAAAGTGTATAAATTCAAGCATGTTAGACCACAATGGATGTTGTTATGAGAACTTAGTTTAAGGGTCACATGAATGAGCTAGTGTAGCAAATTAACAGGAGTTTAAAATTATTGAAAGTAAATCAAGAGTAAGCAAGGTGTCAAAGGTTAATCAAGGTTTATAACTGGCCTAAGTCAAGGTAAATAACCAAGCTTAGTAAATAAACAGATGACCACACTGTGTCTACTCTAAGAACAAGTTAATACCACGAGTCTAGGGACACAAGAAACATTAGAGTTACAGGAGCCTTTTGCCTTAAAAAAAAAAATGCACGTGACAATTTTTACACAATGGCGACCTTCCTAAGGCAAAACTAACATCGATCCTGGTACCATGTTTAACACGAGGCATTATCCAGGAATCTATTAGCTCACTTTAGGCAAGGCTACCCCCTACCAACCAAGGCATCGGTTTGGAGTAGAATACTCCTCGCCTACCAAGTATCAATAAGGCAATAGGCCAACATTAAAGCACATCATAGACTTGTATTGCCATTTATTGTAGGCTTTTTTTTAAAAAATCTATTTCTTTTGATCCTCGCTCCTGAACTATAATTTGTCTTGCATCCTTTCGACAAAGGGGTAATAGTTATGTCCTAGAGGTCAACACACACATGGCCAGGTGTCAAACATTAAGATGGTTTTACCCTAGACCTAAGACAATCGTATTCCAAGGTTAACTAAAGACGTCATGCTGCCTAGGAATATTTCCAATAAAGTTAAGCTCATTAATGATTTACACTAGCATGCAAGCAACTTCAAAAACTAAGTAGTACATTGACAATTTCCATGTGGTCATGCATTATAGTTTATGCAATTGATTGAACAGTAAAAACGAAAGAGAGTGGGTATGGAAGAATTACACCTGTAATTGGAGATCTCCTTGATTTGACGAGACAGCTTGCAATTTGATGTAGATATATTTTGATGAACGTTGCGGCAGTCTCTGGACTTGGAAGCGAACCCACCTCAAACTTTTTAACCTGTACAATCAACTAACAAGCACTATACCTCGAGAGGCACATCAGTGTGAAAATTTCAAGACTTGTTTAAGGAATCTGAACTAGAAAAAACTTGAAAACGCTAACCTACCTACCAGTCACCACACTACTACTGAGGATACGGCAAGAGGATGTTGTAGAGTCCTGGCTCTAGCCCTAAGGCTAAGCCTCTATCCGCATCATCCAAACAAATAAAGTCAACCTCAGTAGTGCCATGAGTTTCATCCGTCCATTCATCATTGTCAGATATTTCCTTTTCATTTTCCCATCCACATAAACTCATCAAAAATGTAACCATGCGAGGATAGTCATCTTGTGGAAAAGGAAAGCATTGGGCTATCGGGGATATGTCCTCTACGGAGTAGGGGTCAGTCATGGTCAATAGGCGAATTAGCCATTCTAATTCCTCAACATTTTCTTCTCTGGCTAGTACATCTATATGATCCCATTCAGTTTCAATTACAGGATAGCACATGTGGAATATCTGAGAAAGGTATAGATGATACCTCTCACCAAAGGTAGGAGTGGGTGAAGTGTATGATGATCGGGCATTTGCCATATCTGCAACACAGATATAGCATCAGTAGGTTTATGACAGGTCAATCTAGTTCTTGATTGTATACGGATATTTCGCTTGTTTTTGTGCTCTTGCTCTTTTTACTATTTTTTGTTTTTCTTTTCTTTGTTTTTTTAAGAAATAAAATAAAATAAAATGTATGAAGCTATATATATACATCCCCTTGAATTTGGCAATTACATGGTCAGGGGAGAAGGTTAAGGAGGAAGCATTAGAATGTTGAGCGTGAGTACATGCTCCCCCTTTCCTTGGGTAGATCATATTATTTGCAATGATGTTGCAGCCTCTTGGAACCAATTTGTCCAGCGGGTCATAGGTTGTGATGTGGGCAGATAGCTTTTTATGACCCTTGTGGCCACATCCAATTGCAGAGATGGTAGTGTACGCTCCCATTGACGAATGGAGGAAATGGTTTCCGATAATACTATTACAAGGGGAGACGTAGACTCATCGGTTTTTTGTTGGGTGTTGGCAAGAGTAGGTGTAGAGCATGTAGAAACTTCTATATCAGCGTGTGCCTGGCATGAGGAGCTAGAAGCTTCATGTGGCTCCCCCCTTCCTGAGCTCGGTGGTAATGATCGATATCGTTTGGGAATCCAAACTAACTCTGGAAGAAGTGGTGTGGAGCACTCTGTTACCTTTCCCTTACCACGATCTTGAATTATCGTTGGGGTGGCAACAATTGGTTTGCAAGGTTTTACAGGTGATGTAGAGGGATTCAGCTTATGTTTAGGGACCCAAATCTGGTCATTTCCCTCGTAGTACCCTTGGGCTACTAATAATTTCTTAGGGATCCATCGTGATGTTACATTGCCCTTTTTCGGTTGGGTAGCTGCTTTCCTTTTACGAGGCTTCTTGGTGGCTGAACGAGATTGAGCAGGGGAAGTAGCTGTTAGCGAAGCTTTGGGGACCCATTTGTATGTACTCTTTGGCATAGTAAGCAAAGCTTTACGGACCACCTTGCCTGTTTCCACTCTTGGCGTTGAAGCGTTAGAGGGGTGGCCAACAATCGAAGATGGTTTTGCCACTGGACTTTGTGATTTTTCATTATCTAATATTTGAGTGGATGACTTAGGTGCGGGATTTTGAGCTTTCAGACCTAGTGTTGGTTCTTGCGTTGTGACTTGTCTGGTTGCCCAATCGATATTGCACTTGGTGGCCATCATCCATTTGCGCCCTAAGATTACAGTCCCTTCCATGGTGCCAGCAGGCATAACCAAAAAGCTTTGAATTATGGTTCCCTTGTCATAAGCAACCGGAGTGTGCAGAATTCCTGAGACAGGGGTTTTCTTCTTGTTGATTCCTTGGACTTGGATAGAACTCTTGGTTAAAGGTGGTTTTCCCAGTTGACACCACACGCCATATGATAGCAAATTGTGTTGAGCTCCTGTATCCAATAATGCATTATACAGTACCTCCCCGTAAGGACTCTGTAACTCAATTGGGTATCTTAGAGGTGGGTCAGATTCCAGTGCATCCTCTTCTGCTTCCTCGAAAAATACTTGCGTAATTCCCAAGTTGGCTTCTCGTTGTCTCCTAGCATGCTGTTGACGTTCTTTGGCTTCGACTCTCGCTTGTATCTTTTTAAGCTCAGCTTGTTCTTTAGCTACCTTCTTTTGATGGATTGCATGTAACTCCTCCTGGCTCAGGGGGTCATAGTATCGCTTGAATTTACTCCCATTAAGGAATCCAATGGTTTCAACTCCGTCGAGAGTCTCCACTCTGATGGTACCTTGCAGGGTGATTTCACATACTCTATATGGTCCCTTACCAGCATATTTGAGCTTCTTCTTTTCGTTTCGCACTCCATACATCAGGAATTTATCCCCCACCTTGATGTCCTTGTCCTTTAGATGGCGATCAAACCATTTTTTCCTTCTATCCTTCTCCACAAGGGCATTGTATACAGCCAATTGTCTTTCTTCGTTTAGCCGCTCAAGGATATACAGACGCTCTGCTAAAGGATTACCATCCCATCCCTCTTGAGTAGCAACACGAAGACTAGGAATGACAAATTCCCACGGCATGACTGCTTCTTGGCCATATACCATTTTGAATGGTATGCAATTAATAGCCACTTTGTACGCAGTACGATAGGCCCATAAAGCTGTCGTAAGCTTTAGATCCCAATCCGTGCGATGAGCTTCAACTGTCTTTGTCAAAATAGAGATTAAAGTCTTGTTGGTACTCTCGGCTTGGCCATTCGCTTGCGGATAGTAAGGAGTAGATTTATGATGGGATATCATGAAATTTATTGTGAGCTCCTTAATCACTTCATTTATAAAATGCGTACCATTATCGCTCACAAGTTCAAAAGGACAACCGAATCGTGTGATTATATTTTCAAAGAGGAACTTGGCTGTTGTCCTCGCATCTGCCTTACGTGTCGCTTTCGCTTCAGCCCATTTGGTCATATAGTCAGTGGCCACAATAATATAGCGAGATTGTGTGTTTCGGGCCGCTGGGCTAATCGGACCTACAAAGTCTAAACCCCACTTTTCAAATGGTTGGTTTACTTTGATTGGATGTAGGGGCATTTGATCTTTCCTCTGGGGTTTCTTGTATCGTTGGCATTCATCGCAACCCTTCACAAAGAGTGATGCATCTTGGAACATAGTGGGCCACCAATACCCTGATTGTAAGATCTTTCGCGCAGTTAAGTCTCCTGAGAAGTGACCACTGGCTACGCCCATATGTGCCTCTTGTAAAATGTATAGATACTCATCCTCTCGAGCACAACGCCTAAGAACGTCATACTTTCCTCTTTTATAAAGAGTCCCAGCTATCAGGCAATAAGGTTCGCATTCTTTGATTAGCTTTCGAGCTAGATCTTTACGAAGCTCCTTGGGTGGAAAGCCATTAACCAAAAAGTTAACAATCTTCTCACTCCATTCAGGCATTGTCTCCACCATGAACAGGGAAGTGTCAGGTAAGTCATCATCAACCCCCGTAGGAGCCTCACCATTAGGTATGCGAGACAAATGATCAGCCATAACATGTTTTTTGCCAGGTCTCACAACAACAGTGAAATCAAACTCAAGAAGAATCAATAGCCATCGTGTGATTCTTCCTGTGGAGCATGGTTTGTTTACCAGATACAACAATGCTTGATGATCCACATAGAAAACAAACTTGGTGGCAAGGAGGTAATAACGAAATTTCCTTACTGCATATATCATTGCCAACCCTTCTCGCTCCGTAGTGGTGTAGTTCATCTCAGCATCGTTCAATTGACGACTGGCAAAGCTAATGGGGTAGTCGAGCTTGTGTTCTCCAGGTTGAGTCAACACACACCCAATAGCAAAGTTTGATGCATCAATATGCACATGGAAGAGTAAATCCCAGTTAGGCATTCTCAAGATTGGAGCACTCGCCAAGGCCTTCTTTAATAGTTCATAGGCACGGTCACATTCTTCGGTCCAAATAAACTCGATGAGAAGCTTATACAATGGTCGAGCTATCTCGGCGAAGAATAGAATAAATCTTCGATAATAACCAACGTGGCCCATAAAGCGTTGGACTCCCTTGTAGTTGGTGGGTGGGGGCAATTCCAGAATGACCTTGATTTTACTCTCGTCAGTGGAAATCCCATTTTTGGACACTATATGCCCTAAGATAACTCCGTGTTTAACCTAGAATTGGCATTTGAAAGGATTCAAGGAGATGCGATATAATCTACACCTTTCAAATATTTTTCGTAAACACATCAAGTGCTCGTCCCAAGAGGAATGAACACAAAGATCATCTAAGAAAGCTTCACAGAAGTCCCTTAGATATTCCTTAAAGGCCGTGTTTATCAATCGTTGGAATGTTGCAGGTGCATTGGTCAAGCCAAAAGCCATGACGCGAAAGGCAAACACTCCAAACTCCGTGATAAATGCTGTTTTAGCTTGGTCCTCGACTGCAATTGTGATCTGATTGTAACCCGAGTACCCATCTAAAAAGCTATATGCCTCCTTGCCTGCCACTCTTTCAAGCACATGTTCAGAATATGGCAAGGGGTAATGATCCCTTCTGGTGGCTGCATTAACCTTTTTGAGATCAACGCACACTCTGAGTTTTCCATTCTTCTTTGGCACGATGACTATCGGAGAAACCCATTCTGAGTGCTCAATAGGATATATGAATCCACATTTTACCAGCTTTTCAATTTCCTCTTGTACAATCTTTGCGTACTTAGGATTCATTGGGTAGGGACGTTGCTGGACTGGTTTAGCAGTGCTAATCATTGGAATCGTGTGTTGCACCACCGAGGGTGGAACACCCTTCATATCATGATAGGTCCAAGCAAATATGTCCTTGAATTCTTTAAGAAGCTTCGTAAGTGCAGCTTCTTCCGCCTTGGTGAGGTCTTGAGCAATAAAAACTGGTTGAAACTCCTCACCCGGATCTGCTAAGTCTATCTCCTTAACTACCGCAGGGCCATCGTAGACACCGCTACTCCCATTGGTAGGCGTTCGTTGGGCTTTTGTGTAGACTACTTTACGTTCCCCTGTGGTGAATGATTTGAAATGCTCGGGTGCGGGGTGTAAGTCTACTGGTTCTTGTTGTGCCAGGCTTTTTTCTTTCAATTCCGCTTCCTTTTGCTGCTGAGCCAACTCTTGGTTTTGCCGCCTCCTTGCAGTACGACTTAGTTTTGGCTTCTCATCAATTTCTAATTGGGCGACGTCATGAGGTTGCGAAATACACCACATGACACTTTGGAGATATTGTCCCCAATCATCTGCTATCTTCCGATGAGCATCAATGGCTCCTACATAACTAAGCCATTCTGCAGTGGATCTTTCCTTATTTATTGCAGTGCGTACATTGGCTCGATAGCGTTGGCGCTTATGTCTCGTTTTCTTCTTACCAAGTTTTTGATTTTTGTTTCTATCCGATTCGGACTCACTTGGTCGATCTTCACTTTCGGATGAACTGCAGGAGGTCACTGTCCTAGGCCTTGAGCAACTTGCTTCCACCTTTGGGTGAATATTTGATTCGTTTTCTCCATGAGTCTCAGGGTCAGTTTCTTCTTGAGATTCATACTCAGAGTTGCATTGGTCAGAGTCTTCGCTACTTTCAGTGTCGGTGGAGTTTGCCACGTTCTCGCCAGGAGTCAAGTGCATAACACCTATCATGTTTATTGGCACTAACGGTGGCATATCTTGCCCCTCAGGTGTTACCCAACTTGTGCCTCTATTTCCCCATGTGTTTATGGTTGCCGCTAGGTGTACCCAATCCACGTTATCCGACTCAGTCATACCCGGTAGGACATCCATATAAGGAGAATCTTTCCCATCATCAGTCTCTTTTTTGCATGTATAGCAATACCTTAATGGGGCGGAGTGAATAGTGGTATCCGATCGATTATCAATGATAACCTTGCTTCCTAAAGGATGTGCACGACCATTCTCAAGATCAACTCGAATGACAGAATCCTGGAATTGTAGGTAGACATGGTTTTTCGACCAGTCATGTATCATTGTGCTTCCCTCATGAAAGGACGTCCTAAGATCATTTGATATGACATAGGATGCTTGGAGAAATCCATTACAATGAAGGTATGTCTTACCTTGTATCCCAAAACCTTGATCTTAAGGTCCCTTAACATTCCAATAGGTTTAGCAATAGTTCCATTTGCCATCTTAACCACTATGTTTGTGACTTCGAGGTGAGGTCTTCCCATGGATTCCCAACAGTTTTTAGTCACAATGCTCACTCCAGCACCACCATCAAGGATTCCCTTTAGAGTTAATCCCTTGGTAGTAATGGGGAGGGTGGCATTAGATTCGTCACCTTCAAAGTACTGTCCCAACTTGTTCACAGGTATTTCAACGACCGAGTTTTCATCTAGGTTGGGTTGTAGATCCCAATGTTCCCCTTCATCTTGAAGCGTGTCGGGTCTATCCATATTTGCAAATTGTGGTAGCCCCGCCTTTAGTTCTCCATTGAGAAATGCCCGAAGAGCTAAGAATAGCTCAGGATCTCCGTATAATTTGGATATGATCGTGGTTCTGATCTCGGAGGACATAAAATCCATTAGCTTGGACACATTCAATGGTACTTTTTGAGGTATCGCCCCTTGACTAGGGACTGGTGAAGATGGAATCACTTCCTCTTCGACGGGGTCAGGCATTCCCTCACTAAACATTCTTTCCAGCAGGAAGGGTGTTTGCCCACTTCCTGATGTCCTACCCTCACTTTCTTCCCGAATGATACTCGGTATAGCTAACGGTTTATGGTCCCTGTGAGGCTGAACTTGCGTAGGAAACACTGTGTCTGGAATTTTGATTTTTCTCGGGTTTGGCTCCAGTTCTCTTTGTGTTTCTTCCACCAAACCCCTTAAGTGTTGCACTTGTTCAATCTCCTCAACTGGGTTTGGGTAAGTTCCAATCTTTTTCTTGAGGGTTTTTGGCCCACATGGCTTGTCTTGGGGAGTCTCAGTCAGTTTGGGTGGTCGAGAGGGCATTAACTGACTTGGTTGTGGGGCCGAGGAAGTTTCCTTCTGTTTTCCCTTATTTAGGTACTCGCTTGATTCTCCTTCATTGAGCTCCCGAGTGGGTTCCTCCCTTAAGGTAGTGGCTTTGGTCCCCATGGTTTCTATTGAATCAGAATCATCTTCAGGATCATTCATATACACGGGGTCGTCTCCTGTCCCTATGTTGGTCTTTGAACTAGGCTTGGAGCTCGTGGCATTAAGCGATCTCTTCCGCTGTGTTTTCTTTTTCTTTGCCTGAGCGATTGATGCAGTATCCCTCTCTTCAAGAATGTAGTTTTGATTTTGAAGCATTGACCGTGTAACTACATTCGCGGGTACAACAGGTGTGGTTCCTCGTGCTTGGTTGGTGACCTCAACCAAATTCAATGGCGTAATCTTGGGTGCATTAGGATTATGTGGACATTGAGCGATCAAATGATCTATGCCACAACGATTACATGTAAGTACCGGCATTCCCGATGTGCTCTCTTGATTTGGTCGCATCTGAGTAGTGATCTTCTGTAGCCTATTAGGGCACTCCGCTACACGATGCGGTCCACCACAATCATAGCATTGAAGAGGTGGTCTCCTCGCCAAGGTATTAAGGTTTTGCCCTCTTGTGGCGAGAGCAGCCGCTTGGTATACAGGCTTGACTTGCCCGAAATGATCCTCCATGTAGTACTGGGGAATCATTTCAAACGTATCAACCCCGTATGGAGTAGTGGGGTCTATCTCCTCTTCATAATCCCCACATGCACTATGTGACTCACAACCCATCTGGTTTATTGGGGTAATCCTTGGATGTGGAGGTTGTGGTCCTAGCACTGGCGGTGGTAATGGCATAGACTGGACTACATTCGGATTCCTTGGAACTATGTGCTGTGACGGTTGCTCGACAGGTTGTGCAGGCATTAGCGCGGGTACTTGAGGTGTGTTTGACCAAGCTAGTGGTGCCTGGTTTGCCAACATTCGCTTAAGTACTAGGCAATCCTTAGATTGATGGCCGTACTTACCACATGCATTACAATTCCCATTGAATTTGACTCTGAATGTGGGACATTCACTCGTGCTATGTGGTCCTAAGCACACCGAACACCATTGTTGCTCTCTCCTTGGGTACATATGGCTATTCTGAGGAGCTCGATTACCCCTAAATTATTCTTGGAGAGCCTTAGTAAGGTCGGTCATCACAGACATTTCAGATATCTTGGGCTCCTTGGCAATAGGTTTTACTGTCATTGGCTCGTGCCCAGATACTTGCGAACTAACGGATTTTGTTTCTGAAGACACCTTTTTACCTGCAATCATCAATAACTGGATTGCATTAGCAGTGACTGCTTCCCACGTTGTAAGACCTCTAATGACTAGGCCATTGTAAATGTCCTCGTGGCGCAATCCTCGAATGAATCTATCGAGCAGTTGGTTATTATTGAAGCGCTCATCGGGAGTGCAACGAGAATTTAGATGCTTCAATCGACTTATAAAGTCTCTCACTGACTCCCCTTCCTCACGTTCAGCTTTTTGGAGTTGAGATGCTACTCCCCAAAGCACACCCTCACGTATGTATTCTTTCAAGAACAATCTCTTGAGAGTGGGGTAGTGAGTGCGCTCTTCAACCCTTAAGGTTCGATACCAATCTCCGGCCTTCCCACTCAAGGTTAAGCCTAAGGCTTTACACTTATGCAACTCATTGTGCTCTTCCAAGGAATCACACACGTGTTCAAAGACTTCAATGTGCTTCCTAACATCCTCGTTACCACTGAAGTTTTGAGTGAGCTTAGCCACTTGTACGGCCTTGCTTCTAGGTTCTCTCTCAGGCATGCCCCGCATGTTTTCCGCAATGGATCGTCCGATCGTCTGAGCAAACGCTGCGAGATCACCTAGGTGAGCAGGCATAGTTGGTGGAGGCACTTCTGGGATAGCCTGGCTGATAGGAGTTGGCATTGGTCTGAGTATGTTGGCAAATGACGTAGGATATGATATGTGACTAGGCCTAGCTCCTATTGGATAAGGGTGGTGATAAGGCGGTCGTGGAGCATACGCCATTGGCATACTAAGAGGCGTAGGGGCTACATGAGCATGAGTTGAGATAGGTACATAGGGTCGATAGGCACGGGCACGCACTGTTGTAGGTACTGTTCCACTAGGTAGTGGTGTTGTACTAACTACAGTGGTAACAGGTGCGCTTTCTGTCATGCTCATCATTGGGGTAGGCATTGTGGATTCCTTAATGGAAAGTTGAGCCAAGGTTGGAAAACTAAAGTTACTGCTCGTGGGCTCAACCTGCATTGAGACTCCAGGCGAAACAACATACGAAGGGTCTATGGGACTCACCGAGGGAGTCTCCAATTGTGATAGGGTTGGTTGTTTGGCCTTGCCCGTATCCAAAAACCTCATAGGGCCAGTGGAAACTAGGTCCACTCCCCTATTTTGCCTCTCAATTTGGATAATTCTATGAATAACCTCACATATCATTTGCTGTTGCTCTTCTAGATTAGTGGCGCTAGATGTAGACCGTAGGACTTCTAACCAACCTACATGGTAGGTGTAACCCGTGTATAGGTCCGTTAGAGTCTCTGTGTGTAGATCATATTCCCAATTTTCATTGAGAAATATCCCATCTAGACTTGGTGTGCCAAACGGTTCTCTTGAAGTGGACGCAATGTCACTTCTTATGGATTGGCTTCTAGGGACCTCTATTTTAGGAAGAGCATCGGAAGTTGGTAGCTCAGTAGGGCCCTCATTAAACGAAGTGGGTAGAATATCCACATGGACACTCTTTGGGAGGGTAGGGTCTACATAAGATGTGAATGGCGAATCCACTACCCCTCCTTCTTCATTTACTTCGCTTGTCGCATGCTCAGAGCGTGTAGCTCTACTAAAGGTCTCTATTAGACGACTAAACATGCTAGATCCGGGTTGTGGGGCCCAACCTGGCATGTTTTGGCTTGTCTCCTCAGGGTTCTTGGTAGGGTGTCCTTCCATGGCTTCTGAGTCAGAAGATGAGTCACTATCCACTATTCGTGGATCTTGGGTCGCACTCCCTTGGGTTCCAGCCGAAGGCCAAGATGCTAACGTGGAGGGATGGTGTGAGCCTGCGTAGACTGAAACGCTTTCTAGTGGCTCAGACTCCAGCACCCGACCAGAGCGTAGATGCATGTGACGTGGGTACCCTACGTGCGTTGGTAACTACCCTTGAAACTCACACAAGTGGTTTCTTAGGTGTTTCGCACCCCGTTTTTACTTGTTTTTAGATTGTTTTTAGATCGTTTTGAACTCGTTTTTGACCCCCTTACTTACGATCGAACTTGGGCTAGGGCGTGTGATAGCTCGAAACGAGCATATCGTTCAAAGGGTCCTAGTGTGCTTTACAGCACCGTGTTCGCCTATCTAGAGCTCCTGTAGTCCTCAAAACAGTCCGTTTCCCTTGGGGGGAAGGGGCAAAAGTCTATTTGCTTGTGGAGGAAAGGGTGAGGGCTTTATCCCACATGCTCACTTTACTCCTTGGGGAGTGGGCTACATATAGGGCACGACTTCCCATAAGCTCTCACTTGAAAGAAAGCTATGGAGGCTCACTCTCCTATATATATATATCAAAAGACCGAGACCGAGGCCGAGGCCGAGGCCGTGGCCGTGGCCGTGGCCGTGGGCCGTGGGTCAATTGGGGTTCTTTCTTTTCAAAATTTTTTTCTCCAATTAGAAAATCTTTCCTCTCTTCCTCTCCACACGTTTGGTTCTTTCTTTAAAAATAAAATTTAATTTTTTTATTTTTTATTTTTTGAATTTTTTTAAAAATTTTTATTTTCTGTTTTTTTTTAGATAAGTTTTCTAGGGTTTCTTTAGGGTTCAGCCTTGGCCGCGGCGCAGTTCGCACACAGCCCAGATGTGGGGATTCAGAAACCCCTCTCACACCACGCAGAAAACCAGATAACCGATCGTTCGCTCGCACGCGGAGCGGAAAAATAACAAAAGAAACAGAAATGCAGAAGACAAATTGCAGAAACAGAGATTGTAAACCACAGAAACACCTCAACAGCAAACACACAGTCGCTTTCCTACAGTGTAGATTAAACTTCACGCAGCAGCCGAGCTGCAAACTGGAGCTTGGTGCAGGGCAACTCCCCGGCAGCGGCGCCAAAAATGTACGCTTTTGCCGCACAGGTCATAGCTGGGGACTTGCCGGACACCGTATGCGAGCCACGAATGGCTGCAAGCATACAACCAGGGAAGGAAGCTCAAACAGAATGCCAAAGGGTGTGTCACTCACCGCTCAACCGCTTCCTTGAAGGATTCCCGCGTCGCAGCCGTGAAGGAGGAGCCGCCGTCGCCGCTCTACCGCCTCTCCGCCGCCGTGCCGCTACACAGTGCTCGATCGCTCTCTCACTCTCTCTCTCTCTCTCTCACACGCAGGAGAAGGAAACCAAAGAGATAAGGCAAGAGCACTCTTGTATTCACAACACATGAGAATGAGGATTTTAGGGTTACATTTGACTCTTATAGGTGACTTGGCCGTTCACACTTGGGCGCCCATACATGGCCGACCGACCCTAACCCTTATCCTACTGATATTCAAGGTGCGTCTCTCATCGACGATCACCCAATCCCTTTATCCTTAACATATGGTACCGACAAGCCCGGCCCATGACTCAGAATATTTAAATTAATGACGTAAAACATAGTATGTCTCAATGTCCGTCTCATGGGTTAACAGTGCCTCTCAATGAAGTCCCCCCATGGAGGACTGTTCAGATGGAAATTTTAGTCTAATAGACCATTATTGTGTTAAAGATATGAATGATATGTTCTGAATGAATTGTTATCTAATAATGCGAGTATCTTTATCCTACGATTATGTGGGGAGCCGACCTATCTAAAGAACCCCAGAATTAGATGAATCAAAAATCGGATTTGAATCATAAATAAAGGGACTTAACAGGATTTTTGTATTGATAGGAACATGGATTGAGGTCGTCGTGGTAGAAATGATAACCCCCAACTCGATGAGGAAGAGCTCGACCTAGATGTTCGTAAAACTCTTCATAGCTCATAGCCTGGACCTTTCAAGGGTGAAGGGGAAAACTTGGGAGAGGCTATAGAGAAGTGGATCGAAGCAATGGAAGAATACTTTGATATCACCAGGTACAATGAGAAGAGCAAAATGGCTCTTGCAAGGCTGAGGATAGTAGAAACAGCTAGAGTGGCATGGAGAAACCATTGTGAGACAAACCGTCTGGAATCGAAATACCCAGACATGGAATGATCTCAAAATTTACCTAAAGGACGAGGTTTTGTCCTCCCGGCTTTTTGAAAAAAAAGATGAACAAATTCTTAGAGCTAACCTAGGGGAGCAGAACTATTGAAGTATATCACCAAATGTTCGCTCTTCTCCTCAAATACTCGACACTGCTGAATGAAGAACAGCTGATGGCCAGGTTCATTCGGGGACTGAACAAACCTTTGAATATATTAGTGAAGAACACCAAGCCAGTTTCCATGGCTGAAACAATGCGGATGGCGAAGGCTTTCTCCAAGACCTTTGATGTCAAGGTCCCACCAAAGCCAGCACCATCACCTTTCAAAAGGTTTTTAGTTTGGTGATTCCAACCTTCCACCGCCTAAGAGATATCAGGGTCAATCCCAGGATAGGGGAAGTTCCAGAATGGAAGAAATGTTCTTTTTTCGAAACTCAATCCCCTGGAATTTAACTTCAGAAGTTCCACCTTTGAACAAGGGAGTTAAATGCTCTAACTGTCAAGGATTTGGACATCGTAGTATGGAAGAAATGTCCTTTTCCCCTGAAACTCAATCCCCTGGGATTCAACTTCAGAAGTTCCACCCTTGAACAAGGGCCTTGAACAAGGGAGTTAAATGCTATAACTGTCAAGGATTTGGACATCGTAGTATGGATTGTCCAACTCTTTTTAGATCAAGGTTTTTCAGGGCAGGGAAATCAGGGATCAAGATTCCAGACTCCAGCTCCTTCCTTCCAGAGTAATCAGGTTTTTAATTCAGGAAAATCCCAGAGGTAGACCCTCTAGCCAACCTGCAGTTTCAATCCAAAGTAATGCAATACCTCTGCCTCAGAATAGGGAAAGTCAAAGAGAGTTGTTCCCAAATCGGCTGTCCACTTCCAAGGCAGTAACGTTGGAAGTGATTGAAGAAGAAGAAGATGATGAAAGAGATCATACTCCACCTGTGAGATGAGGACATCTCGCGTTCTTTAAGTGGGGTAGGATGTAAGATTCCTCCCCCAGCCCCTCAAGATGTCCAATCTCTCCCCCTGTAATCATTCCCCTTGTCAGAATATTAACAGATCTTGTTTCTACCTATTTTGGCTTAGAGAGAGAAAATGTTCTAGAGAGAGGTTATTCAATTTTTAGATATTTTGGATGGAAAAATATCTCTTCTTATTAAAATAAATTCCCCTGAAACAGAAGTTCAAAAAGAATTTCAGAAGGTGCATTAGAAATAAATTATAATCTGTTCAAAGGGCCTTAGCCTAAGGGTCCAGATTTTCTAAAAATTTTAGATTAAGGTTCTGAGGGGCCAATTAGATTAATCCAAATGTAGGGAGGAGATAAATTGAAGAAATAAATAAAATCCCCTCAAAAATGAGTAAATACTCACATAAGATGAAGAGTTGACTAAGGACAAGGTTATTAGTTAAAAAAGAAGAGATATTTAGAGGAAATGATGCATTTTTGACACCTCAGTGTGGGGGAATTTTCCTCATGAAGGAGGCACCTATTTCACATGTGTGGTTGAGTTTTAAACTCACAAATAATGAGATATTTTCATCTCTCTTCTCTCTTGCTTCAACTAGATCCAAAAAGTAAGCTAAACTGACCTAAAAATGGTCAAAAATTGACCAAACTGATCCGAAAAATTCTAGAATCAGTTTGCTTGGTTAGAGGCTTACTTTTTCCTATAAATGAAGCCTCCCCCTTTTTAAATTGTTAATAGTGTTTTATGCACTGTTACTCTACTCCTCCCCTAAAAACAGTGAATTTATTGATATTCATCATTAGTTTTTGACCATTTCCTCTTCAAAAGAATTGATGGCCACTCTTGTTGCAAACAACAGTAGATCCCTCAAACCATCAACCCAAAGGAAAGCTCACAAAAATTCATGTAAGCTAGAAATCCTACTTTTTCTTTATTCCATTTAATGGTTTTCTAATTTTTGTTTTCTTTAAAATGAAAAATGATGTTATGTCTTGTTGGAAAGGCTTTCCCCCTCTCTCATGCTTGAATTCAGTCTTTCTTTATTCTAGATATGTAATCAAATTGTTAGGATTAAACTTTTCATATTGTTTCTCTTTTAAAAGTGGAATTTGATTAGTTTAGAATGCTTTAAACCATTTGGGATAATTTCAAAGTAACTTGAGAATGAAAAAATTTGAAAAATGGTCAGCCATACAAAAGGAGGTTATGGCAAAATTTTCTTAAATTTTATGAAATAAATTTTATCTTTTATTTTTCAAAAAGAGCAATCCCCACCGTTTGTGTATTCTAGAAGTGTTATTTTCATTCTATGCATAGAAAAATGCATATTAGAAATATTTTTATTATAACAGTGTTATTTCCATTAAAATTAATTTCTATGCATAGAAAGATGTATATTGGATAATTTTTTTATTATAAAAGTGTTACTTTCATCAAAATTGATTTTTATGCATAAATAGATGCATGAAGAATTTATTTTTATTTCGAAAGTGTTATTCTCATCAAATTTTGATTTTATGCATAGAAAGATGCATAAATAATTTATTTTTATTTCAAATGAGTTATCCTCATCAATTTTGCTTTTATGCATAGAAGGATGCATAAAGAAAATTATTTTTATTTCAAAAGTGTTATTCTCATCAATTTAAATTTTATGCATAAAGAAAATTATTTCTATTTCAAAAGAGTTATTCTCATCAATTTTTATTTTATGCATAGAAAGATGCATAGAGAAACTTATTTTTATTTCAAAAGAGTTATTCTCATCAATTTTGATTTTATGCATAGAGAAATTTATTTTTATTTCAAAAGTGTTATTCTCATCAATTTTGATTTTATGCATAGAAAGATGCATAAAGAAATTTATTTTTATTTCAAAAGTGTTATTCTCCTTAAAATTAAATTTATGCATAAATAGATGCATAAACGAATTTTTATAAAAGTGTTATTTCCCACTGAAGTTGTTCTTATGCATAAATAGATGCGTAAAGAATAAGAATTCTCTTACATTCTATAAATAGATGTGATAAGATGTGATATGAATTAGATATATGAGAATGAATAGAGAATGGATGTGATGAGAATAGAAGTGATGAGAATGAGAGGTAAATAGATGTGATGAGATGTGATGTGAATCAGATAAATGTGAATGAATAGATGAGATGTGATGTCATGTGAATCAGGATGTGAATGAATGATATAGGATGTGAATGAATGTGTTAGCATGTGAATCGGGATGTGAATGAATGATATAGGATGTGAATGAATGTGTTAGCATGTGAATTGGGATGTGAATGAATGATATAGGATGTGAATGAATGTGATGTCATGTGAATCGGGATGTGAATGAACGATATAGGATGTGAATGAATGTGTTAGCATGTGAATCGAGATGTGAACGAATGTGTTAGCATGTGAATCGGGATGTGAATGAATGATATAGGATGTGAATGAATGTGATAGCATGTGAATCGGGATGTGAATGGATGTGATGTGATGTGAATCGGGATGTGAATGAATGATAGGGGACGTGAATGAATGTGTTAGCATGTGAATCGGGAGATGTGAATGAATGAGATGTGATGTGAAATGGATGTGATAAGATGCGATGTAAACTGGATAGATGTTAATGTATGTGAAGTGATGAGATGTATGGGTAGATGCAAGTGGATGAGATTTGATGAGGATAAATGAGGAAATAAGTGATAAGATAGAAAAAGATGTGATTAGATGAGAATGGGAATACTTATGAAATAAATGTGGATTTATGTGGATTGACGTGTGGATTGATGTGGATGGATGTATGGATGATGTGGATTGATGTGGATTGATGTATGGATGATGTGGATTGATGTGTGGATGATGCGATTGGATGTGTGGATGATGCGATTGGATGTGAATTGATGTGGGAATGATGAAAGAAAAGATGTGGATTGATGTCTAGGGGGCATGGGAACTCTTTTTCCTAGTACCCGGGATAAAACCTAACCAAATTCCTAATTGGATACCATCACTACAGTGGTTGGGCGGTTGGCTAACCCATGGGACTGGATGGGGTTATAGGCTGGACTGATGGGTCCCTAAAATGAGACTAAATTTCTGTTGGTACGATAAATGAAGTAAATCCCAGATAAAAATTGTTCTATGGAAAAGAATCAACGGTTTTGCCTCTCAATGAGGAAAAAAGCGTTGGTCTCTATGATCCAAGTGCAATCTTTCCCTTGATCTGACTGTGGGACTTACGGGTTTGGTCAGATCAGTTCAGTTAGTTAAGGCTTTTGACTACGTTAGAGAAAAGTTATCTTGGAGGCATCGCCCGTGCTTTCCAGGCAAGGGAAGTTTTTCGGAGTTCGATTTTGGAAGAATCGATGGATTAGTCTCTTGTCTGGATATCCGTGGGCGAGGCCCCGAGTGTGGGACCCTGTCCCGCGCAAGAAGTGCTACTTTCGCTACTAGCACCCCAGAATTCGTTGCGTAGTGGGGTCAAGGATCTTACACTAAAAAAAGGAGAGAAAAACACCCAGCCTGCTTCTTCACGTTGGTGTTTTTTGTGATGCCATCAAACTTCTCAAGAGTCGCCAATTAATCTCTTCCTAAACTACTTTCCACAACATTCACAGCATCAAAACTATAACTTTTTTCTCAACCACACACCCCTTATCCTTTCATTTCCAAACAATACACTACTAGCAAAGGCAACAATGAATACTATGCAATGGGAGATGAAACTCAAAGAGTATGGAAGAAACAAAGGTGTTTCCTCGGTAGCGGTGCCAAAAATGTTATGGTTTACCTCACCCCCAAGAGAGAGCTCTATACATTCATCTAATGGAAAAGCAATAGAATACAACCGTTGTGGTGGGGTACCTACAAATGCTTTGATCTCGAGTCCCTTGAGGCCTCCAAGCTCGCTTTGTAAAGCTCCAAACTCCAAGCTCCACCTCCACTCTGTCACCGTGGAGTTGCTCACACCATCACATAGACCAATCACACTCTCTCTCACTCTCTCATACAAGCATAAACACACAAGCATGAAAGAGGCACAATGCTAGAATGCTCTCACTCCTCACTCTCTCACAAGCACAAGGGGAGAGCTCTCAATAGCACACAAAGAGGATTGTGTCCTTTTCATTATGAGAAATTGCATTATATACAATTGGCCCTTATTCACACTTGGGTGCCCAAAACTAACTAACTAGGCCTTGGGTGGCCAATATCTCATAACGTATAACCTTTATAGTGCCTTAACATGACACTTATTAATGTCCTCAATTGAGGATCATGTTGTTAATCCGAATGGGATTAACAGTCATCGATGTGGGTGCCAACATTTGGACCACATGAGTTGGTTCGAATGCATGGTCACATTAAAGGTCACAAAGTACGAGTTATGATTGATGATAGTGCCACGCACAATTTCTTGAGCTATACCTTAGTCAAGAAATTAAAGTTGCCGCAAAGTCCAAGTGATCATAAGTATGTGGTTTCTTTGATTAACTGCTATGATAAAGATGTCTGGGATACAATAGTTCGTGATGTCATTAGTCATTCAAGGTCATGAGATGCATTTGGATTTTCAAGTTATGCATATCACTTGAGTGGATATTATTCTAGGTCATGAGTGGTTATATAACATTGGTCTATCTTTGTCTAGAAGTTATTTGCATAATTCTTTTGAGTTTGAAGTAGATGGTAAGAAAGTGTCCTTGCAAGGTGAAACTCTTATATGCTCTATGGAACTCAATCGCCTTGTACAAGCTAATGAAGTAGAAAACATCTTTTTGTGCTACATGCTTCTTGTTGATGATGTCATTTCTTTTTCCACATGTAAAAACATAAGTGGTTTAAGTGAGCATAGTGTTTACATGACTTCTTTTCAATCAAAGCATGCTAACAATTATGTGTAGACTATCGTGGTTTGAATCAAATCATGATTAAGAATAAGTATCCTTTGCCACATATAGATGAGTTGTTTGATCAACTCCAAGGGGCAAAATACTTTACAAAAATCGATTTACGATCTGGATATCATCAAGTGAGAATTCGGGAAGCGGATGTCCAAAAGACTGCTTTTCAAACTAAGTTTGGTCACTATGAGTTTTTAGTTATCCCCTTTGGTTTGACTAATACTCCAGCCACATTCATGACACTCATGGATAGTGTCTTGAAACCCTCTTTAGGAAAATTTGTTGTGTTTTTCCTAGACGATATCTTGATCTACAGTCATACCAAGAAAGAGTATCTCGAACACTTACAGCAAGTATTTGAGTTACTCAGGAAGCATTCACTTTATGCCAAAGAGAGTAAATGCAAATTCTTTGTAAAATAAATTCAATACTTAGGCCACATAATCTCGGAAGATGGCATTAGTATGGATCCAACGAAAGTTGAAGCCATATTCAAATGGCACCGTCCCACAAACTTAGAAGAATTATAAATTTTTCTTGGTTTGTCTGAATTCTATAGAAAGTATGTTCAAGATTATGCTAAGATAGATGTTCCCATGATGGATCAGCTTAAAGAAAAGGGAAAGACCTTCGTTTGGGGGGATTCCCAGCAAAGAAGTTTTGAAAAACTTAAGGTAGTTATAGCTATATCTCACATTCTCTAAGTTGTCGATCCGAATCAACCCTTTGTGGTAGAGACAGATGCTGGTAATGATGCAATAGGAGCAGTCCTTTTACAAGGGGGGAAACCTATTGCATTCGAAAGTATAAAGTTGGATTGAGCTCAGCAAAATTATTCAGCTTATGAAAGGGAGTTATATGTTATAATTCATGCCTTAAAGAAGTGGAGGCATTATTTATATGGTCCCAGATTTGAGATAGTTTTTGATCTCATGAAAGTATCAAATGGCTATCTAGTCAAAAAGAGTTGAAAGGACACAAAGCTCGATGGGCAGAGTTTCTCCTAGAGTTTGACTTTCAACTAAGATATAGAAAAGGACGTTACAATGTGGTAGCCGATTCATTCAGTCGCATGTCCATGGTTAATGAATTGAGTTTTACTCAAATTAAGAGTGATTTTTTGGAATCACTTAAGGGGAAGTGCATTGATGATCCGCATTATGCCCACGTGTGGAGTGTCATAGAGAAGAGGGATCCCTTGACTACACATAAAAATAGCCCCATTCATGAGACAAGAGACACTTCCACTAGTGGTAAGTCTCGGGAGATGTCTCAAGGAGACATGTCACTTATTGTCACTTACGAGTGATGAAAGATATCGTTGGAAGAATTTTTCCATTGATAATGGTTACCTACTTTACAAAGGTAGAGTATGTATACCTTTAGACTTTAGACTCATACATTAGGCACCGAATTTTATATGAATGTCATGATGGTCCGTCATCCTGGAATACGGAAGACATAAGCACTAGTTAAGAGAAAATTTTATTGGTCTGGCTTAAGTAAGGACGTCCAAGACTGTGTCTTAAATTGCCAAAAGTGCCAAGTCAATAAAGCAGAACACCTAAAAGTAGGTGGTTTATTAAGTCTTCAATGGACTTTATAGTTGGATTACTTAAAACGAACAAAGGCCACAATTTGATTTGGGTGGTCATAGATAGGTTGACTAAAATGTATCCATTTATTCCGACAAAAACGATAGCGACTACACCTAAGTTAGCAAGGCTATTCATTGAAAATATCTATTGACTATATGGCTTACAAGCCGATTTAGTTAGTGATATAGATGCAAAGTTTAACACACTTTTGGCATGCTATGTTTAAGAGATTGGACAGCATGCTAAGTATGAGTATGGCTGATCATCCTTAAAGTGATGGTTAAACCGAGAGATTCAACCAAGTCTTGGAAGATATGCTATGAGCATATGTAAGTAAAAATGAAACCAATTAGGAAGAATATTTACCCATATTGTAGTTTGCTTATAATAGTGCCAAACATTCAACCATGGGATTTAGTCCATTTATGTTGATGTATGGTTTTCAACTGCGAGCTCCAGTGGGGTCGTTGGACTCGAGAAAGAAAATATACAAAAGGTTAAAGATTTTCTTCAAGATCTCCAAGAGATGATGAAAATCGCAAAAGACAATGTTAAGAGAGAACTGGACCGTGCTAAAAATTATGCCGATAAAGATCGTAGGCAAATCATCTTTGAGGAAGGTGATAAAATGTTTTTAAAGGTTCCAACACAATCCGAATCTTTGAAAACGGGGAGAAGTCCAAAGCTATCTCCAAGGTATTATGGTCCATTTACAATACTTAAAAAATTAGGTAGTGTTACTCATAATTTAGCTTTATCAAAAAGCTCTAAAGTTCATCTAGTTTTTCATGTCAGTCGACTGAAAAAGAAGTTGGGTGATGACGATAATCTCGTCAGTCAAGAGATCCTAGTAGAACTTATCGAACCCCCATCCTTACCACCACGAACCAAAAAAAGTCTTAGATTTCCAAGAGAAAAGAACTCGACACTCTGTATGATAGGAGTGTTTAGTCAAGTGGAAGGATAGACCGGAAGAAGGTTCTACCTAGGAAAAGGTAAGCACACTCAGAAAGAGATTCCCGATTTTCATTTTCGAGGACAAAAAATCTTCTTAAGGGGGGAGTAATGTCATGAAAATGGAATAAGTGGGAGCCTAGAAGAGCTCGACTGTCTGAGCAAGGCACGGGCGAGGTTTAGGGGAGCCAAAAAGACCAGGTGCGGACCCAAGAGTGGCCGGACACTATTGAGAGTGGTCGAGCACATCTAAAGAGCAATATGCTATTAAAAGAGCTGGGGTCCAATCTTGGAGGTGTTTCTCTTTTGGCTATGGCTAGGTGGAGATGAAGGTGCTCTCAGCAACCTTTACATAAAGATGTGATTTTTGTGAATTAGTCATGACATGGCTAGCTCAGCCTAGTTTTTCATATTCAAAGTACTTTACTCGTCAAGTGAAAATTAGGAGCTATCCTCCTCTAAATCTTGTAATGATCTTAATCTCAATGTTATTTTGGACATGATTATCTCAAGTTAGTCTCGTGTGACTAACTCTGAGTTTCTCACGTGTAAACTATTTATAGATAAGGAGATAAGAGTTATAAGATAAGATTTTCTAACTTTATTAAGATAATCCCTTATAGGGAGTTTTTCATGTTGATTATCTTAACTAGCATAAAAGCCTAATGTTTTGTGCTTAATTTGATTTTGGGGTTCCAAATCTTAGTTTTTCCTACTCATTGGTGCAGTTTGGTCCTTGTTAACTGTGTTTAAGAAATGGTAATCA
This sequence comes from Cibotium barometz, assembly GCF_041138505.1. NCBI lineage: Eukaryota > Viridiplantae > Streptophyta > Polypodiopsida > Cyatheales > Cibotiaceae > Cibotium > Cibotium barometz. The sequence continues at coordinate 33,176,306 of NC_141076.1, read as the reverse complement.
TAACAAGATTCAAGCTATAATAAAATTTTTTCAATGATTTTTATGGGAGAAAACAAACTAGCAGCACACCCTGGTTTTCCACATGGAAACACAACGATGCTAAAAACAAACATCAAAAGAAAAATGATTGGTTTGCTTTTCTCCAAGTTACCCAAGTACAACTCAATCTCTTAACAAAAAACAACACATTTATCACCACCCTCTTTTCTTCTCACAATAGAAACTTTTTCCACTCTTTTCTTCTCACAAACTTCACCAAAGACATGAAACAGTGAATGCAAACATGCAAGAAAGGAGCTAAGTGCTCAAAGAGAAGAGGGAAGAAGAAAGATTGCTTCCTTGTCAACTAGCACTAAAAAAATGTTATAGCTTGTTTTTTGCCCCCTAAAGGACTCTCAACCATTCACTTAAGGGAACAAAATAGGGATCCTATCTTATCCTCTTCTGACCTCTTGTGGCTAAAATTTATAGAGTTGATTGCTCAATATTCCCTCATCCATTAGTCAAATCCTTTTAGGAGCTTATTTCTTAACCAAGGGTGAATCTATAACTCATAGCTTCTGGCAAAATTCACAATGTACGGTTGCATAGAAGTGTTCCTCACTTATCAATAGTATAAGCTCCCCACAAACCAAATCTTGGGCCATTTCATCCATTGGAGTGAGCACAACAAGCTGAAAACTAGTGAAAACTAGTCGCCTCTTTTGAGCAGATTTAGGGCTACAAGGTTGTTTTGAGCTGGAAATCTTTGGCAAGCTGATGCCCCTTATCAATCTCTACAATCCTATGCAAAAATCCCCATCAAATTTCTTTCCACAAGCTCAATTGAACACTCAAATTTTTTAGCCTACTAATCATTGTATTAGGCACTAATCATGTAATTAAAAAGTAATTAGTATTAATTGGGTGCAATTGGGGATACAATTAAGTAATTAGGATTTAATTTAGTGTGTTTACACATCAAAAGGACTAACTTTGCATTGGGGTTATCCTCAGGAAGCTATAGAAGCAAAAATAAAAATTGGAAGCACACGCACTACTTGCATTTGATCTTGTTTAAAGCACCCATATTTGCCAAGTTGTATGAGAATATACACTACCAATTGAAGCATCATAAGATCATTGGTAAGACCTTCTCATTATGGCAACATCAACAAGCATCACTTCGCATGTAGAGAAGCTTAATGGGGGGAAGGGTTCCACACCTGGGCTACATAGATAAAGTATCTTCTAATGCACAAAAATTGTGGAAAATCATTAAGGAAAATGTGTCAGATAAACCAAGTGAAGGGTGGGTTAAAAAATATGAGCAATCATTGTCACTTATTAGTTTACGCCTCAGCCCTAATCTTATTCATCATATTGACTCTAAGGAACATGCGAAGGATACATGGGATACATTAAATCTCATGTTTGGAGCTGAGGTAGAGAACCAAAAAATTCACTTAAAGATTGGATTCTATGGTCTACATATGAACTTCAATGAGTCTTTAGCTCAATTTGTCAGTAAAATTAAAAGCACCATGATCCAGTTAGATGGCATAGATGCTAAGATTGGAGATAAAGATGCAAATAATCTTAAAAATCATGCCAAAGGAAGATAATACACTTATCACAACCTTGAAGAATTTGCTAGAGCCAACATTTGATGGATGTGTCTCCTCTCTCTTAAAGAAGGAAAGAGAATTAATAGGAAGAAATCTCAGCACCGCCGTTGAGCATGTATTGTTCAAAAAAAAAAAGAAATGTGAAGTGTCAATTATGGCATGAAAGGAAACTTTCAAAATGAATGCAGGTTCAAAGACAAGCTAAAGTGTAATCACTGCAACAAGTTCGGGCGGCACAAAGAAGAAGACTGCAGATTGAAGAAAAGCGAAAGGCAACTTTATGGGGACTACTTCAACTACCCAGGACAAAGAGATCCCTAGTGATTAGCTCTTTTAAAAAGTAAGGAGGAAAACACCACCACTATCCCAGCCATCTGTTTATAAAAGAGGAGTCACTATATGAGTAGACACCCATCTTATCCTTTCATCTTATTTGTTGTGTGTATCCACCTGACCACCTGAGAGTATCTAGTTGAGCACCCAAGGGGGGTAATGTTTGTTGTAACTCACATCCAACCACCTTGAGCAGCCCAGAGATATGGTACCATGGGGGGTTGAGAAGTGTGGTGCCATAGAGAACATGTAGAGGCAGGGAGTGAGCAGGTAAGCATGAAGCCATATGGAAAAATTGGATTATCCCACATGCATAGAACAAGTAAAGATGTACTCTACCCATATCAAAGGGGCCATTTCCAAGCAATGAAAAGTACAAGCACTTGCACATAACTCAAGTCTCTGTTATAAGTCCAAACTAATCTATTGTGGAACCTAATTGATTTGAGTCTATTGCACGTACACATCATCATGGTGTAATTAGACATCATCCACCTTAGCTTAGTGTAATCACTCATCATTAATATTTGATTAGCTTAATCCACTTGCATTAGTGAAGGTACCATGGATTTAAACATCTTATTGCCATTGGATTTCATAATATAGATGTTGATAATTCACTCTATGTGTGAAAGAGTGATAAGGGGATGGTCATCACTATCTATGTGGATAACTTGATTGTTGGGGATGACAATAAAGAGGAAGTTAAGAGCGCAAATGGTCTCCTCAAGAGAAGAGGTTTGATGTGAAGGATTTGAGTGAGCTAAGATACTTTCTTGGCATTGAGGTCATCAAGATGTGTGAGAGTATATGGCTATTTCATAGAGACAATATGCATTGGACATGTCCAAATATGGTATAGTTGGTTGTAAGCCCATTTCTATATCATTGGATCCGAATGGCAAGCTAAGTGAAAATGTAGAAATTTTGGACAATTCCACTTTGTAGGTACGAGAAGATAGTGGTGGGTAGCTTAATCTACATGTGGATCACACTACACTGCTAGGTTGGAGAGCCAATTTATGTAGGTTCCTCGGAAGCAACATTTGGATAGTGTGAGGCACACACTACATTACATGAGGTTCAAGGTGGATTATGGCCTCTTCTATGAGGCTAGTATATAGTTACAAGTGTATGGATACACTGATGTAGATTGGGCTGGTAGCATCTTGGATGGAAGATCTACTAACGGGTTTATGTTTTCCTTTGGGAGTGGTGATGTTACATGGAGTAGTAAGAAGCAGTTGAGAGTTGCCTTATCGAGACAGCGGAGAGTATAGGGGTGCTGTAATGGCAATATGTGAGGTAGCTTGATTACATAAGCTACTTGGAGATTTGGGGTTGTATGTGGACATGCAAGTTATCATCTATTGTGACAACCTTAGTAGCATAGAGTTGGCCAAGAACCCAAAGTTTCATGCATGGACCAAACACATAGAGGTATATTATCATCTATTGTGACAACCTTAGTAGCATAGAGTTGGCCAAGAACCCAAAGTTTCATGCATGGACCAAACACATAGAAGTCTATTATCACTTCAAGGTCTTGACAAGAGATGTTGATCTCGTATCTTATGTTGTACGTCAGCATAGAGAAGTTGATATTTTCACCAAGGCCTTGGGGAGCAAAGAAGCTTTACACATTTTGCACTATGTTTAGAGTCTTAGATATGGAATTGAGCTTGAGGAGGGAGTGTTGAGATGTCAAGCTTAACAAGAATTGCACTTACAATGTGTTCATTGACCTTTATACCACTGGCACATTTGGTAGTTGACACGGAAAGATCTTTGCCAATGATTCTACAACTAGACTACACCTACCTAGTCTAGCCAAGTTATGGCATACTTATGTTGGCAGCTTGCCTATTTAGCATGTTTACATTATGGACCACTTGTACATAGTACTCTAGTACTTATGTTATTTTTCCCTTATCTTTTGTAGACATGTTTCGAGAGCAACAAGAAGAAGAAGAATAGTTCAGCCTTTCAATTGTGTGTTTGTCTTATCCCATTGTTGTGTGTGTGTGTGTGCACGTGTGTGTGTGTGTGTGCATGCGTGCTTGCAAGAGCTCATGCTCTCTCTCCTCCCCCTATATTTTCATGAAAAAATCTCCTAGATCTAAGAAAAGATCATGAAAAAGGCTCCTAGATCTAAGAAAAGATACACTATTTATACATCTTTTGCTTCCCTTGGCTTAGGGTTTGATATATTGACCGCACTCTAACTCTATGCACTCTTCTTCTTACCAATTTTTGTAGAGTTAAACCCACTAGTGGACACTCGTGTCATAACATCCGTTCACAATCTGAATCACTGAAAACATGTAGCTGTGACTCACCCCCTTTGGATAAAATAATCCAAAATACCGAGTGTCCTGTAAATAGCAAAAAACTCGCTTAATAGCCTACCGATGCTTTATACCTGGGCTATGCATAACTTTGCTCAACTATGACACCGCATACTGTATCCAACATATGAAGAAGGGATCCAATAGCCTGCTAATACAAACTAGCATCAAAAGAGTCATGCATCTTGAAGACTAAGTTGACTACCTATCTCCATAGGTGTAGCCAACAGGTTTATAGTCTTTAAGATTAAACCTCTTCAATAGTTTCTGTATATATTTAGACTGCAGCATAACAATGCCATCATTGTTATGCTGCAAAAAGTGAATCCCCAAATAGTAATGCAAGGGCCCCAAATCGACATCTCAAACGATGACTACAAATCAGCCTTAAGGGCTGAAATCTGATCTATATCGGGTCCCATGATGAGCAGCATGCCATCAACGTATAGAATGATGACCAAAAATGTGTCCTTCTCCTCTTCACATAGAGGGTACTCTCTATTGGACTGTTGCAAAAATCATTTGCAACCAAGTATGCATGAATCTTCTCATACCATGCTCTAGGAACCTGCTTAAGGCCATAAAGAGTCTTCTTCAACCTGTATACTTTATACTTTATACTCTTCAACCTGTATACTTTATACTTTATACTATTCAACCTGCTTAAGGCCATAAAGAGTCTTGTTCGTGACTCTACTATTCCCTAAGTATCGTAAGTTACGACTAGTAGAAAGCTACCCGACTGATCGGGTCCACCCATCCTTAGAATGGTACCGTCAGGGCATCCATTCTCCCACTTTCCACACACTCACCCGTTCAATTATTTTCTAATTAAGTCCTACCACACTGTGAAACACTTAAAAACAAATTCCTTTGTTAATTAATTACACTTGATTCCTTAAAAGAAATCTTCCTTAGCACAACATTGAAATCAACAAACATGCTTACAGTGAAAAATATTTACAAAGACCCTGGAACCGGGCCGATATTCCAATCCAAACTTCCATGTCCAAACCATAACCATAACCATAACCATAACCACAATCCAATCACAACCACAACCACAACCACAACCACAACCACACCGATGATCTAGAATTCGATCTTCCAGCCTCAACCAGCTGGGTAAACCTCACGGACCGTCTCCCCTCGTCATCAGCCAGCCGATGAGGGCCAAGCCGTCCTGTCACCCCCTCAGGTATTGACGCTTGTACCAAACCCTCTCGCTCTTCGGAGGGGACGTCTCCTCATGAGGTGGGGGTTAAGTCACCGCACTAGCCTGGACCCACAGAACTAGGCAGCATATATACATCACCCTGGTGGTGAAATCCAATTCCCAGTGGCATAGGAGGGGATTGCCCTGGGCCGACTCCCGGCCTCGCTATATCCTCCGCCCGGCTACACAGGCAAGCACGGAGTTAGCTAAGGGGGGGAGAAGCTATACCTGCATGTTAGCAATAAACTAGCAGTATATCCAATAAAAAGAGACATAGCCTTTATTCAATGAATTCACACGTTAACAAAACCCATCGTTTCGGAAAGACAATGATTCAAAAGCAAGATTATTTTTCTATAACTTTACTTAAGAGTAACCATAAGGTACTTTAGGCCATCTATACTAGGGGTTTAACCTTGGTTCCTTTCCTATTATTTCGAATCTTTGCATTAAGCTTCATAAGAGAGAATTTTACTTAAACTTGTTAAATGACCAACCTGGTTATCGTTTTCGTGCCTATTCGCTTCAAGAGGGGCGAAGTCGATTGCAGGGACGCGATTCGCTTCATTCCCTCCTTGGGCAACGCGTGGTTCTTCAATTCGGTGGCATTTCGGCACCATAGGAGCACTAGAGTTTTAAGAGGATAGAGAGAAAACGGGGTGAATATAAGAGGTTGGGAACGTGGAGAGAAAAGAGAGAATTCTACTGGTTCAAACAGATTCGAAAACGGAGTCCGTTTGGGGTAGGAAAAGCTTGTTGGGCTTATGGGTAGGAACGACCTCTTAGCCTAAGTTTAAGTCGCCGCATATGGGAGGGGGGATTGAGAGGGTGTCCTTAACTTGGAGAGCTCTTGAGAAGAGTGTACGTCTAGGGAGGCCTAGGGAAGAGTAAGGCAAGGGTTGGAGGAGAAGCACACTTTAAGTCTATTCACACGGGGGGGAGAAGAGTGTAGGACATGTCCTAGAGCTTGAGGGAGGGCTTGCGTGTAGGGCCTTGCTGGGGGCTTGTCTGGAGAAGGAGAGAGTGTGGGTGTGAGACACCTGGGGGTGGAGGTGTCTCGAGGAGAGAGAAAGTGTGACACATGGGGGTGGAGGTGTCCCCAAGAGAGAGAGAGCGCGACACCTGTGGTGGATAGAGGGTTCTGGGAGGAGGGGGTACGTGTAGGGGTGTGCTGGAGGGTGCGTCTAGGTCATGTACACGCTTGGGTGTCCCGTGTGGATTGTCGGTTTTTTTCACGGGCGGCGCCCATGGGGGGGCCCACGCCGACCGCCCGCCGCCGTCGTCCCGAGGAGTCAAAAATTTTTTTGGACGGAAATGTCCGGCCTTGCCCTGTGACCATGGGGGCGTGTTCCGTTCGTTGATTAGACGCCTGGATAGTTACTATTTTAGGTCGGAAGTTCGCAGATTAAAGGCTTAAAAGCTTAATTAAACCCATTCCGGGTACCCGTTTTTAATTCAGAAAAAACTATTTTAAGCGTAAAATTACGCGTAGATTCCAAATTTGGATTCAAAATTACAAATTTCTAAGCAGAAATGGCTCATTTTCCAAAAATAGAAGTTTTTTTATCATAAAAATGACAAACTAAGTTATATTTTTCAACTTTGAAGCAAGTACATTGTTATTTACAATGGGTATGTTACATCCTTCCCTACTAAAAGAACTCGAGATGTCCTCATCTCGGCACGAATTCTGGGTAATTCTTTTGGAGGGTTGACTCTTCCTCCCAAGTGGCATCCTCCTCAGGGTAATCTTTCCATTCCACTAAATGTTCCCTAAGAATTCTATTACGAAGCACTCTTTCTCTAGAGTCGATGATTCTATCAGGTCTCATTTCAAGGACTCCCTGAGTTGGCATTACAATTTGTTCATCATCAAGAACATGATCAAGATGAGGCACATATGGCTTTAGTAAGCTTACATGGAATACATCATGGATTTTGAGGTGGGTCGGGAGGCGAAGTTTGTTGGCATGTTTTCCCAAACATTTGATGACTTCATAAGGCCCACAATACCTTGGACTCAGCTTCCTAAATTTTCCAAGAGATAAAGAACTTCTCTTCGGCCGCACTCGAAGAAAAACTTTGTCACCTTGCTGGAAAATTCTTTCAGATCTTTTGGTATCAGCATAATGCTTCTATCGATCTTGGGCAGCTTTAATATCCTTACGAATAGCTTTGGTTTGTTCTTCCATTTTTTCAAGCATTATCTTGGAGGCTTCAACCTTTAGTGTGGGGTCAGAGAAATTTAAGGGAGACAAACATTCCTGACCATAAAGAGCTTTGAATGGTGACATCCCTATGCTTTGGTGATAGGATGTATTGTAAGAGAATTCCACTAGAGGGAGATACTGAATCCACTTCTTTGGTTCACGCCCACAATAGGCTCTCAGGATGTCTTCTATAACCTGATTAACTCTCTCAGTTTGACCATCTGTTTCTGGGTGGTAAGCTATACTGAAACAAAGTTGTGTTCCAATAGCCTGGAATAATGATGTCCAGAACTTTGAAGTGAAGTCAGAGTCCCGGTCACTGACTATTCTTTTTGGCAATCCATGAAGCCTAAAGATTTCCTTGATGAAAAGGCGGGCAATATCAGAAGATTTAAATGTCTTCTTTACTGGGATAATATGGGTCACTTTGGTAAGCCTAAAGATTTCCTTGATGAAAAGGCGGGCAATATCAAAAGATTTAAATGTCTTCTTTACTGGGATAATATGGGTCACTTTGGTAAGCATATCCACAACTACTAAAATAGAATCATACCCTCCTTGTGTTGTGGGAAGACTTGTGACAAAATCCATACTGATACATTCCCACTTCATCTGAGGAATGTCCAGAGGTTGGAGTTTCCCGGGCATTTTGATTCTTTCAGCTTTAATCCTTTGACATGAAAGGCATTGTCTGATGTAATGGGGAATTACTAGGGCGAATGAATCCTTGCTCAATGAGCTGCCTAAGTTGTTCCTTGAGCTCTATGGCTTCAGGAAGAGACATTTTGTAAGGTCTCCTTGAAACTGATTCAGCCCCAGGGATTAACTCAATCCCATGATCTACTTCTCGAGATGGGGGTAGTTTTGTAAGTTCCTCTGGAAAGATATCTGAAAACTCCTGGAGCCAAGAGGGTTCTAAATCTGGGTTGATTTCTTCTACCTTGTTGAGTTTGACAAGGAAGATCTGTTGGCCCTTGCGCACTCCCTTAAGAAGGCGATTAGCATTGACCAAATGAAATTTGGGTTTACCTGTTTTTCCCTGGGCTGATACTACCTGTCCTTGACTATTCTTAAAGGTGATGCTTTCTTCAGCACAGTGAATGTCAGCATTGTTTGCAATTAACTAGTCCATACCAAGGATTCCATCATAAATCCCTAATGGTAAGCTTCTGAAATACCCATGGGTTGATTCACCACCCAATTCAAATTAAAGATCTCCCACACAATGTCGGGATACTTCTTCTTTTCCACTGGCTAACTCAACAATCATTGCTTGAGCTAGTTTTTGATCTAACTGTAACTTACGCAAGCATTTTGGAGAAAGAAATGAATGCGTACTACCACAATCAATCAAGAGCTGGAAAGATCTACCTTGATAGGTAGCCGGAGCTTGGATAACAGAAAACTGCTGATGATTAGGTCCTTGATGTTCTATAGCTGCATGAATGGTGGCTTGCTCTTCTTCTTCCATCTCTAAAGTCGGTTCACCAATCATAGAGCAGACACGGGCAGTCACTCCACGACCTCTACCACGTCCACCACCACCTCGTCCAGCCTGGCGGTTATTAGGAATCCCACGACCTTGAACTACCCGGCCGCCTTGTGGAGCAGCAGTGACACTAGGATTGAGAGAGGGTCTTACAAGTTTGGGGCATTCATTCCGGAAGTGGCCAACTTCATTGCAATAAATGCACCTTTGGTCCCCATAGGATTCTGAAGTGGAATTAGCATAACTGCGGGGGATAAAATTATTGGGGTATTGACCAATAGTGTTGTGGCGGAAATTCGATTGGTAATTCCTCTGAAGGCACCCCCTTGGGTTAGACTTAGGATAGACTCTCTTCTTTGCTTGACCACTCTTTACTTCTTTAGCCAGAGGTTTGGCTCGGGTAAGAGCATCTTGCAAGGTAGTTGGCCTCATTGCTTCAAGGTGAGAATCCAAAGGTTCATTCAGCCCTTGGCAAAATCGGGCCACTTGTTGAGTGATCGACATAAGTGGAGCATATTTGCCAAGTGTGACAAATTTTGAGTAGTATTCCTCCAAGGTTAAGCTAAGCTGCTTGAGGCTGAAGAACTCGTTCATCTTAATAGATTCATGAGATGGGGGAAGATAACGGCCCTTCACAGCTTGCTTAATGTCACTCCAGGTTTGGGTATCTTCAGTGACGCCCTTATCTCGGCACCATTGCTTCCACCAAAGTTTGGCGTCCCCGATAAGACAGAGTCTGGCAAGCATGGATTGATTCCCAATTCCTGTACCAGTAGCCGAAAAGTAATTGTCCATGGCTTCTATCCAAACTTCTACATCCCTTTCAATCTTTGAACTTGCCCCATTAAATGAGGGACGTTGCATTTGTTTGAGGAGAAGCTTCTTCTCCTGTGTATCTGTATATAATGCATTGGGAGCAAGAAGTTGACGATCCTGGTTATCAATATGAAGCTAAATTTAGAATTATGTCACTTAGGCGGTTTAATACACATAAGACAATGAGTGTGAAAATCAAAACCTTTTATTCCAAGCTTTAATATTTACAAGTAAACCAAGCCATTTACAAGGATTGGACTAAATCCAATCTTATTTATTTACATGGTAGTCCTCTAGGGAACCTAATAAAGATCTGCGGTGGTAGCATTGAAAAAGTAGGGGGGTTCTCCCATGGTTTCAAGAACTCGATAAGTCTCTGGTAGGGGAGGTAAACCTCGTCTAGAAAGACGGGTAACGGCTACTCTATCAGGGGATACAACTTGAGTCACCCTATCATAAACTCATCGATTCTGCAACATGCGATTCCCATCGATAGTGACATAGGTATTACGAGGAGTGCCAATAAACCAGAACAGGCGAACCATCCGCAACATCTCGACATATCGGATCCGCCTCAAGTCGTTGGTGAGATTGCCGACGTGCTCAGCTCGAATGATGAAATAGGTAGATCGACGATGCCAATACTCAGCTCTGTTCCATCCCCTTTCGATGCGAGTGTAAAGAGGAAGGGTTAGCTTGTCTACAATGTGCATCATAGTGTCACGGAACTCAAATTCGGAAGAGCGACAAGCAGTCATGAACATGCATTGGAATACCAGGAAGCGAGAATAGGGATCCATCTCGTCCTCCTGCGTCCAGCCGTAACTAGATTAGTTTAACAAGAATTCCTAGAGCAACAAGAGAATATAATATAAAATCTCCCAAGTCTAAACCTGCTCTGATACCACGTGTAAGGACCCCGACCCGTAGGGCGGGGGAATCCTTTTGATAGGCGGTTAAGTCTCGTGTTATTTTCCGATTGACGACACCTCGATCTTGTAGAAATACGAGGTTACGAGCAAACGGACGGACCTAACTCTATCTCGCAGGGGAAGCGTAGCCATCCTAAAGGAAATTCTAATCCCCAGCACGGAATGTGCGTGGAGATGGAACAAGACCCACACTTGGTTCAAGGAAGCCTGTGAGATCCCCCTGTTCCCACCGAGCAACGGATTCGGGTACTAGCAGCGGAAGTAGTACTTCTCGCACGGGACAGGGGTCCCACATTCGGGGCCTCGTCCACGGATATCCGGACAAGAGACTAATCCGTCGGTTTTTCCAAAACCGAACCCGAAAAAACTTCCCTTACCCGGAAAGCACGGGCGATTCCACCAGGATAATTTTTTTTACTCTAACGTAGTCAAGATCATTACTGATCACGCTGATCCAACTGCACCTATAAAGATACTTGGTCGGATCAAGGAAGAAACTTGCACTTGGATCATTGGGATCAACGCTTTTTTCCCCATCAAGAGGCACAGCCGTTGATTCCTATCCATAGAACAATTACTATCCGGGACTTACTTCATTTATCGTAATAACAGAAATTGAGTCTCGGTTTACGGATCCATCAGTCCAGCCTAACCCCATCCGATCCCATGGGTTAGCCAACCGCCCAACCACTGTAGTGATGGGAGCCAATTTGGAATTTGGTTAGGTTTTGTCCCGGGTACCAAGGAAAAGAGTTCCAAGGCCCCCTAGCCGGAATTTCATGCAAACATAAAACTAACCACACCACTTACACACCCAATATGAAAATTGCCTTTTTCTTAGCATCAGCTAACTTTAAAACAATCCTTTAATGAAACCATAGTACCACTGATCACAATCTCCCAATTTATCCAGTTGATTCATAATTTCCCATCATTCCTTCATCAGAGTATCTATGGCATCATTGGCAACTAGAACGCTCACCACCTGTCCACATAGAGGCCGTTTCCATAGTTCCTAGCCCATAATACTCGGCAATATAATCACTTATCAAGATGGACTCTCGTTGAAGATCAGCAAGATCAACCAACAGATCCATATAAAAGAGCCATGGACTCATCCGTTGAGGACCAGCAAGGTCAGTCAACCAGATCCATGCCCGGTTTCACAAAACAACTCTTACTCCTTGTTCCAATATCTTCCTCGACGCACGCGTGGGTATCCTGGGCGACCCAGAGCCCGAGCACCGTATGGTCAGCACCCTCTAGGATCCTTCGCAGGTGACCTAGCGCTTCACTCATAGGCCGCTTCCTTGGTCCCTCATCCACCGTACCGGAAGCTCACCATTTTAATCGAACCGAGGCTGGTCAAGACCTCGGTCGACCTTGCTACGCGAGACGTCCTCCACCGTCAGCAGTTGCAACTTTATCAGTTAGATCTCCACGACCTTAATCACAAGACGGTCAAAATGCTTCCCCAGCATTCTTGACATAAAACAGCCATTTACAAACAGCATTTACAAACAGTTTACAAATACAGTTTCTATATTAACTCTCATTTTTCCACATTATCCCTCATTAATCCACATTACTTATTCCACATTCCATGTATATGTGTACTCATCCAATCACCTCCTTTTCCATCTCTTCACTTCAGATTCCTTCACATCACATATCATATATTCACATCCATATCCACATCCATACATCCACATCCACATCCACATTCACATCCATACATCCACATCCATACATCCACATCTACATGCTTATCTCCATTTTCACATCCTCATTTATACATCCACATCCCATATCCACATTCATACATACACATCCATATATCCACATCTACATCCACATACATACATACATCTACATCCACATTCCACATTCACATCTATACATCCACATCTACATTCACATTCACATACATCCACATCCACATTCCCATACATCCACATCTATACATCCACATTCCACATTCACATCTACATTCACATTCACATACATGCATCCACATCTACATGCTTACCTCCATTTTCACATCCTTATTTATACATCCACATCCCATATCCACATTCATACATACACATCCATACATCCACATCTACATCCACATACATACATACATCCACATCCACATTCCACATTCACATCTATACATCCACATCTACATTCACATTCACATACATCCACATCCACATTCCCATACATCCACATCTATACATCCACATTCCACATTCACATCTACATCCACATCACATCCATTCTCGCCCTATCACAACCCATATACATCTTATCCTATCACATACACTTCTTACCTCATCCCCCCATACACATCTTAATTCATCTTATCACATCCTAACTTATTTCATAAGCATCTTATCACCTCTTATCACACCTCTTATCACATCCTATCACTTTCCATACGCATCTTATCAATTCTTATCACATCTCATACACCTCTTATCACATCTTATCACATTTCATATCTTTTTTTTTTTTTTAAGAGAATTCTTTTATTTGATATAAGATTTCTCTACACATTTATTTATACATAAATTCCATTTAAGGAGACTAACACTTTCGAAATTAAAATCAATCTTTTATGCATGATTTCAATTTGGTAGGGAATTATACTTTTAGAATAAAAGAATTTCTCTTATGCATCTAAGTTAAGCATAAAATCCATTTATGAGGAAAATCATACTTTTAGTATAAAAAGAATATCTTTTATGCATACCTATATGCATGAAATCCAATATGATAAAAGTAACACTTTTGATATAAAAATTTTTCATTTATGCATACTTCTATGCATGAAAATTAAAAATGATAAAAGTAACACTTTTGATATAAAAATTTTCTTTTATGCATACTTTTATGTATGAAATAAAAATGATAAAAGTAACACTTTTGATATAAAAATTTATCCATTATGCATACTTCTATGCATGAAAATAAAAATGGTAAAAATAACACTTTTGATATAAAAATTTATCCTTTATGCATACTTCTATGCATGAAAGTAAAAATGATAAAAGTAACACTTTTGATATAAAAATTTATCCATTATGCATACTTCTATGCATGAAAATAAAAATGGTAAAAATAACACTTTTGATATAAAAATTTATCCTTTATGCATAATATTAAAATTTAATTTCTCCATGATTATAATGAAATTCTTTCAATTAATCTAGGATGATGATTCCTAGAATATGGTAGGAAGTCCTCTTTTTATGCTTTGAATGAAAAATTTTTTATGCATAATTTTTATAAAAATTTTGCCATAGCTCCGCTGCTATGACTGATAAATCTCAATTTTTCTAAGGGATAAAGCTTATCATTAAGGAAATAATTAAAATGATTCTCTAATTGGATCCTTAATCCATAATGGATTGAATCATCAATATACATAAACTAAAAGCATAAGAAAAAGCCATTAATTTGACCTCAAGCATAGCTTTATCTTGGGTTAAGGAAAAGCTTTATGAAAAGCTTGATTTGGATTGAGAATGGGTCATGAGTATGACCATTTCTTGAGTGAGAGAGAGAATTTACATAAGAATCATTAGAATTTAAACATAAATGAAAATTAACTTCAATAGCATTTATTAAATTATGTAACTCTTCACTACTATTCAAACTTCAATAGCATTTAAAAAAAACCATACCAATTAAACTTCTCAAGCTTGAGAGGGGTTGAGAAGAGAGAAACATTGAGAAATTATAGAAAGATCAATACTCACTAATTACCTTACAACTTGCTTGATTCTTTGTTCACGGTAGAGGCCCCCAACTAATCAATTGGTTAAGTATGTTGATGGAGCCACTAATGGGGATTGAAGAAAGAGGGAAGCTCCAAAAACTAGTGAATTATTAAATGAATTCACAGTTTCTGGCTTAGGTGGAGTAGAGTAACGATGCATAAACACTATATATTTTTCAACAAGGGGGAGGCCTCTATTTATAGGAAAAATTGAGCTCCTAACCAAACAAACTGATTCTAGAATTTTCTAAATCAGTTTGGTCAATTTTTGACCATTTTTAGGTCAGTTAAGCTAACTTTTTGGAACTAGACTTGAATGAGGAGAGAGGAGAGATGAAATATCTCAACTTTTATGAGTTTAAAACTCATTCAAGCATGTGAAATATGCACCTCCTTTAAAGAACTCCCCTTCCTTACATATGTGTCATAATGGAATCATTTTAATATTGCTCATAGTTTTTTTTTACTAATAAACCTTGTACATTTTCAACTCTTCATCTTATGTGAAATATGCACCTCCTTTAAAGAATTCCCCTTCCTTACATAGGTGTCATAATGGAATCATTTTAATATTGCTCATAGTTTTTTACTAATAAACCTTGTACATTTTCAACTCTTCATCTTATGTGAAATATGCACCTCCTTTAAAGAATTCCCCTTCCTTACATATGTGTCATAATGGAATCATTTTAATATTGCTCATAGTTTTTTACTAATAAACCTTGTACATTTTCAACTCTTCATCTTATGTGAGCATTTACTCATTTTTGGATACCCAAAATATCTCATATTTTTAATATTGCTCATAGTTTTTTACTAATAAACCTTGTACATTTTCAACTCTTCACCTTATGTGAGCATTTACTCATTTTTGGGTATCTTCTTTTTTACAAATTGGATTTATCTCCTCCCTACACATGGATTGATGCTATTGGCCCATAGGAACCTTAATTGGACCATAATCCAAAAATTTTTGAAAATCTAGACCCTTAGGCTAAGGTCCTTTATACCCATTTCCAAATAATTCCAATTGCACATTGGAAAGTTCTTTTTGAATTTCTGTTTCAGGGGAACTTATTTTAATAACATGAGATAATTTTCTATCCAAAAATATTAAAAATTTGAATATTCTCTCTCTAGAATATTTTCTCTCTCTAGGTTAAAACAGTTAGAAACAAGTCTTTTATATTTCTGAAGAGGGATTGATTACAGGGAAAGATACTAGATATCAAAAAGGGGATGGGGGAGGAATCTTACATTCTACCCCACTTAAAAAACGCGAGATGTCCTCATCTCGCAATTTTAATCAAGATTAACCACCAAGAAAAGTCTCAAAGAGAGCAAGATAAGAACAAGATTTAAACTTTATTCATTCTCGGAACTTATACAGTAAAGATAGAAGAACTCTTTACACTTCCATAAGCCCGTCCATCATATGGTCACAAAAGCAGCACTCACAAGCTGCACAAGTATAAGGTAACTCATCTATGGGAATAATTCTGTTGGTTATTGCCGCACCTATCTCAGTGGTATGAGGTGATCTAACAAAAGGACCTCTGAGAGGCAAGCCAAAAACGGGGTAAAGGCATATCTTCTTATGAGGAAGAAAACACGCCAGTAAGAAGATCCGCTCAGAAAACCCAAGATGTCTTGATCTCATGACGCAGTAGTATCGGGGACCCAAACCCAAGGCTTCGATAACCATGGCCAAGCGGACATTGTTACGAAAGTGCTGCTGACCCCAGGGTGTTACCCTAGTTATGTCTTGATAGGTCCGCCATTTGGTCTGCGCTACAGAAGTTCCTGGGTGAGGAAAAAGTGAGCGCTCATACTGTTCTATAAAGTCTTTCTTCACAGACTCTCTTGCGTCTTGAAGATGAGAAATCATCATGGATAAAACTAATTCCTGTTGCCAAGCCATGAAGGAGATTAAGAAGAAGGGAGATCGATGAAAGTAAGATTACTGTGAGCGACAAGTAAAAGTTACGACTTATATAAAGGAAGGAGCTAGCGTAACTTAGAAGCCAACAGTAACTTGCCACTGAAGTTTTACCGTCTTTCCATGATTTGGGTTTGGCACATTTTTCTATAGAAGGCATTCAGAACTTTGAGATGAGGAGATAAAAGAAACTCGTAAGCTAAGTCACTTGCTTTCTTTGAATTCAGATAAGGCTCACAATATATGGGGGATAACTTCTTAAACTCCCCAATAGATAAAGAACTTCTTTTGGGCCGTACTCGAATGAAGACCAAAACCTTGGTATCCAAAACACCGATTTTTACTTCTGAACTCATTGTTCTGAATCCTTAAAACAATTGGAACTCGTGAGAAGTATTCTAGGGAAAGGGTCTTCCTTTTTTAAACAGAATCTTTCTTTTATTTCAGAGAGGGAATAGTTAT
Source organism: Cibotium barometz (assembly GCF_041138505.1). NCBI lineage: Eukaryota > Viridiplantae > Streptophyta > Polypodiopsida > Cyatheales > Cibotiaceae > Cibotium > Cibotium barometz. The sequence goes on along the minus strand of NC_141076.1, from coordinate 33,159,185 downwards.
AAGATCAAAAAGGGAGATTCTTACTCCTGTATACCTCGAAGGTTGGGGAGGAATCTTACATCCTACCCCACTTAAAAAAGTGCGAGATGTCCTCATCTCGCAAGGTAGAGGATAACTCTTTTTCTTAAGATCCAATTTTATTCTGGGATTTCTTATATTCTGGTCAACCCAAGAGAATACTGGGATAAATATCCCTTAGAACTCATCAACAATTCATTCAAATCATATCATTCATATCTTTAACATGATAATGGTCCATTAGACCGAAAAATTTGCTTCTGAACATTCCTCCACGGGAATTTCAGTCAAGTAAGTTCTCAATTTGTCATCCCTTAACTTGATCTAACGGTCAAGTATTAATAATAGCAATCTGACAGCACAATCCACTAATCTCATAGTGATTTACTGAAATCATTATCATCATTCCAGTTATGAATATCATCACAGGGACTCATCCCATTCATCCTCATTGAGGTTTCGCTCAGCTTATTACATTTCAACCAAATTTCAGGGATCATCATTTTTCAATCAGAATCCAATTCAATTCATCAATTCTCAAACAGAATTAAAAATCATATCAACCACATTCGAAATCATCCTCTGGATAGCATTAACGCTTATAATTTCAAGTCTTAGATTTACTCGTATATACTGTCAGTAAAGAGCTGCAGTATACTCTCGGTATATACGGGTAGTCACGGCCCTTGGAATTATAAGGTAAATACCATCATGTCTAGGCCTCAAGCAAGTCAGGGATTCTGTATAATTGCGGTACTTCCATCTGAAGACCCAATTACCAAGTTACGAATTTCAGTTTGAATATCAAATTGTATGAATTATATCACACAATTATAATCTTTTTGTGTTTCTTGATAATTTTTTTGACATATTTGTCTTCTCAGTTGATCTTTGTTAACCAAATGCTCTGATACCAACTGTGAGATCCCCCTGTTCCCACCGAGCAACGGATTCGGGTACTAGCAGCGGAAGTAGTACTTCTCGCACGGGACAGGGGTCCCACATTCGGGGCCTCGTCCACGGATATCCGGACAAGAGACTAATCCGTCGGTTTTTCCAAAACCGAACCCGGAAAAACTTCCCTTACCCGGAAAGCACGGGCGATTCCACCAGGATAATTTTTTTTACTCTAACGTAGTCAAGATCATTACTGATCACGCTGATCCAACTGCACCTATAAAGATACTTGGTCGGATCAAGGAAGAAACTTGCACTTGGATCATTGGGATCAACGCTTTTTTCCCCATCAAGAGGCACAGCCGTTGATTCCTATCCATAGAACAATTACTATCCGGGACTTACTTCATTTATCGTAATAACAGAAATTGAGTCTTGGTTTACGGATCCATCAGTCCAGCCTAACCCCATCCGATCCCATGGGTTAGCCAACCGCCCAACCACTGTAGTGATGGGATCCAATTTGGAATTTGGTTAGGTTTTGTCCCGGGTACCAAGGAAAAGAGTTCCAAGGCCCCCTAGCCGGAATTTCATGCAAACATAAAACTAACCACACCACTTACACACCCAATATGAAAATTGCCTTTTTCTTAGCATCAGCTAACTTTAAAACAATCCTTTAATGAAACCATAGTACCACTGATCACAATCTCCCAATTTATCCAGTTGATTCATAATTTCCCATCATTCCTTCATCAGAGTATCTATGGCATCATTGGCAACTAGAACGCTCACCACCTGTCCACATAGAGGCCGTTTCCATAGTTCCTAGCCCATAATACTCGGCAATATAATCACTTATCAAGATGGACTCTCGTTGAAGATCAGCAAGATCAACCAACAGATCCATATAAAAGAGCCATGGACTCATCCGTTGAGGACCAGCAAGGTCAGTCAACCAGATCCATGCCCGGTTTCACAAAACAACTCTTACTCCTTGTTCCAATATCTTCCTCGACGCACGCGTGGGTATCCTGGGCGACCCAGAGCCCGAGCACCGTATGGTCAGCACCCTCTAGGATCCTTCGCAGGTGACCTAGCGCTTCACTCATAGGCCGCTTCCTTGGTCCCTCATCCACCGTACCGGAAGCTCACCATTTTAATCGAACCGAGGCTGGTCAAGACCTCGGTCGACCTTGCTACGCGAGACGTCCTCCACCGTCAGCAGTTGCAACTTTATCAGTTAGATCTCCACGACCTTAATCACAAGACGGTCAAAATGCTTCCCCAGCATTCTTGACATAAAACAGCCATTTACAAACAGCATTTACAAACAGTTTACAAATACAGTTTCTATATTAACTCTCATTTTTCCACATTATCCCTCATTAATCCACATTACTTATTCCACATTCCATGTATATGTGTACTCATCCAATCACCTCCTTTTCCATCTCTTCACTTCAGATTCCTTCACATCACATATCATATATTCACATCCATATCCACATCCATACATCCACATTCACATCCATACATCCACATCTACATGCTTATCTCCATTTTCACATCCTCATTTATACATCCACATCCCATATCCACATTCATACATACACATCCATATATCCACATCTACATCCACATACATACATACATCTACATCCACATTCCACATTCACATCTATACATCCACATCTACATTCACATTCACATACATCCACATCCACATTCCCATACATCCACATCTATACATCCACATTCCACATTCACATCTACATTCACATTCACATACATGCATCCACATCTACATGCTTACCTCCATTTTCACATCCTTATTTATACATCCACATCCCATATCCACATTCATACATACACATCCATACATCCACATCTACATCCACATACATACATACATCCACATCCACATTCCACATTCACATCTATACATCCACATCTACATTCACATTCACATACATCCACATCCACATTCCCATACATCCACATCTATACATCCACATTCCACATTCACATCTACATCCACATCACATCCATTCTCGCCCTATCACAACCCATATACATCTTATCCTATCACATACACTTCTTACCTCATCCCCCCATACACATCTTAATTCATCTTATCACATCCTAACTTATTTCATAAGCATCTTATCACCTCTTATCACACCTCTTATCACATCCTATCACTTTCCATACGCATCTTATCAATTCTTATCACATCTCATACACCTCTTATCACATCTTATCACATTTCATATCTTTTTTTTTTTTTTTAAAGAGAATTCTTTTATTTGATATAAGATTTCTCTACACATTTATTTATACATAAATTCCATTTAAGGAGACTAACACTTTCGAAATTAAAATCAATCTTTTATGCATGATTTCAATTTGGTAGGGAATTATACTTTTAGAATAAAAGAATTTCTCTTATGCATCTAAGTTAAGCATAAAATCCATTTATGAGGAAAATCATACTTTTAGTATAAAAAGAATATCTTTTATGCATACCTATATGCATGAAATCCAATATGATAAAAGTAACACTTTTGATATAAAAATTTTTCATTTATGCATACTTCTATGCATGAAAATTAAAAATGATAAAAGTAACACTTTTGATATAAAAATTTTCTTTTATGCATACTTTTATGTATGAAATAAAAATGATAAAAGTAACACTTTTGATATAAAAATTTATCCATTATGCATACTTCTATGCATGAAAATAAAAATGGTAAAAATAACACTTTTGATATAAAAATTTATCCTTTATGCATACTTCTATGCATGAAAGTAAAAATGATAAAAGTAACACTTTTGATATAAAAATTTATCCATTATGCATACTTCTATGCATGAAAATAAAAATGGTAAAAATAACACTTTTGATATAAAAATTTATCCTTTATGCATAATATTAAAATTTAATTTCTCCATGATTATAATGAAATTCTTTCAATTAATCTAGGATGATGATTCCTAGAATATGGTAGGAAGTCCTCTTTTTATGCTTTGAATGAAAAATTTTTTATGCATAATTTTTATAAAAATTTTGCCATAGCTCCGCTGCTATGACTGATAAATCTCAATTTTTCTAAGGGATAAAGCTTATCATTAAGGAAATAATTAAAATGATTCTCTAATTGGATCCTTAATCCATAATGGATTGAATCATCAATATACATAAACTAAAAGCATAAGAAAAAGCCATTAATTTGGCCTCAAGCATAGCTTTATCTTGGGTTAAGGAAAAGCTTTATGAAAAGCTTGATTTGGATTGAGAATGGGTCATGAGTATGACCATTTCTTGAGTGAGAGAGAGAATTTACATAAGAATCATTAGAATTTAAACATAAATGAAAATTAACTTCAATAGCATTTATTAAATTATGTAACTCTTCACTATTATTCAAACTTCAATAGCATTTAAAAAAACCATACCAATTAAACTTCTCAAGCTTGAGAGGGGTTGAGAAGAGAGAAACATTGAGAAATTATAGAAAGATCAATACTCACTAATTACCTTACAACTTGCTTGATTCTTTGTTCACGGTAGAGGCCCCCAACCAATCAATTGGTTAAGTATGTTGATGGAGCCACTAATGGGGATTGAAGAAAGAGGGAAGCTCCAAAAACTAGTGAATTATTAAATGAATTCACAGTTTCTGGCTTAGGTGGAGTAGAGTAACGATGCATAAACACTATATATTTTTCAACAAGGGGGAGGCCTCTATTTATAGGAAAAATTGAGCTCCTAACCAAACAAACTGATTCTAGAATTTTCTAAATCAGTTTGGTCAATTTTTGACCATTTTTAGGTCAGTTAAGCTAACTTTTTGGAACTAGACTTGAATGAGGAGAGAGGAGAGATGAAATATCTCAACTTTTATGAGTTTAAAACTCATTCAAGCATGTGAAATATGCACCTCCTTTAAAGAACTCCCCTTCCTTACATATGTGTCATAATGGAATCATTTTAATATTGCTCATAGTTTTTTTTACTAATAAACCTTGTACATTTTCAACTCTTCATCTTATGTGAAATATGCACCTCCTTTAAAGAATTCCCCTTCCTTACATAGGTGTCATAATGGAATCATTTTAATATTGCTCATAGTTTTTTACTAATAAACCTTGTACATTTTCAACTCTTCATCTTATGTGAAATATGCACCTCCTTTAAAGAATTCCCCTTCGTTACATATGTGTCATAATGGAATCATTTTAATATTGCTCATAGTTTTTTACTAATAAACCTTGTACATTTTCAACTCTTCATCTTATGTGAGCATTTACTCATTTTTGGATACCCAAAATATCTCATATTTTTAATATTGCTCATAGTTTTTTACTAATAAACCTTGTACATTTTCAACTCTTCACCTTATGTGAGCATTTACTCATTTTTGGGTATCTTCTTTTTTACAAATTGGATTTATCTCCTCCCTACACATGGATTGATGCTATTGGCCCATAGGAACCTTAATTGGACCATAATCCAAAAATTTCTGAAAATCTAGACCCTTAGGCTAAGGTCCTTTATACCCATTTCCAAATAATTCCAATTGCACATTGGAAAGTTCTTTTTGAATTTCTGTTTCAGGGGAACTTATTTTAATAACATGAGATAATTTTCTATCCAAAAATATTAAAAATTTGAATATTCTCTCTCTAGAATATTTTCTCTCTCTAGGTTAAAACAGTTAGAAACAAGTCTTTTATATTTCTGAAGAGGGATTGATTACAGGGAAAGATACTAGATATCAAAAAGGGGATGGGGGAGGAATCTTACATTCTACCCCACTTAAAAAACGCGAGATGTCCTCATCTCGCAATTTTAATCAAGATTAACCACCAAGAAAAGTCTCAAAGAGAGCAAGATAAGAACAAGATTTAAACTTTATTCATTCTCGGAACTTATACAGTAAAGATAGAAGAACTCTTTACACTTCCATAAGCCCGTCCATCATATGGTCACAAAAGCAGCACTCACAAGCTGCACAAGTATAAGGTAACTCATCTATGGGAATAATTCTGTTGGTTATTGCCGCACCTATCTCAATGGTATGAGGTGATCTAACAAAAGGACCTCTGAGAGGCAAGCCAAAAACGGGGTAAAGGCATATCTTCTCATGAGGAAGAAAACACGCCAGTAAGAAGATCCGCTCAAAAAACCCAAGATGTCTTGATCTCATGACGCAGTAGTATCGGGGACCCAAACCCAAGGCTTCGATAACCATGGCCAAGCGGACATTGTTACGAAAGTGCTGCTGACCCCAGGGTGTTACCCTAGTTATGTCTTGATAGGTCCGCAATTTGGTCTGCGCTACAGAAGTTCCTAGGTGAGGAAAAAGTGAGCGCTCATACTGTTCTATAAAGTCTTTCTTCACAGACTCTCTTGCGTCTTGAAGATGAGAAATCATCATGGATAAAACTAATTCCTGTTGCCAAGCCATGAAGGAGATTAAGAAGAAGGGAGATCGATGAAAGTAAGATTACTGTGAGCGACAAGTAAAAGTTACGACTTATATAAAGGAAGGAGCTAGCGTAACTTAGAAGCCAACAGTAACTTGCCACTGAAGTTTTACCGTCTTTCCATGATTTGGGTTTGGCACATTTTTCTATAGAAGGCATTCAGAACTTTGAGATGAGGAGATAAAAGAAGCTCGTAAGCTAAGTCACTTGCTTTCTTTGAATTCAGATAAGGCTCACAATATCTGGGGGATAACTTCTTAAACTCCCCAATAGATAAAGAACTTCTTTTGGGCCGTACTCGAATGAAGACCAAAACCTTGGTATCCAAAACACCGATTTTTACTTCTGAACTCATTGTTCTGAATCCTTAAAACAATTGGAACTCCTGAGAAGTATTCTAGGGAAAGGGTCTTCCTTTTTTAAACAGAATCTTTCTTTTATTTCAGAGAGGGAATAGTTATAAGATCAAAAAGGGAGATTCTTACTCCTGTATACCTCGAAGGTTGGGGAGGAATCTTACAAAGCCAACGCCTTTTTCCCCCGTATTTCATGGGGCACGGCCGCTGGCTCGGTCCCCTAAAACAAGTCTTGTTCGTGACTCTACTATTCCCTAAGTATCGTAAGTTACGACTAGTAGAAAGCTACCCGATTGATCGGGTCCACCCATCCTTAGAATGGTACCGTCAGGGCATCCATTCTCCCACTTTCCACACACTCACCCGTTCAATTATTTTCTAATTAAGTCCTACCACACTGTGAAACACTTAAAAACAAATTCCTTTGTTAATTAATTACACTTGATTCCTTAAAAGAAATCTTCCTTAGCACAACATTTAAATCAACAAACATACTTACAGTGAAAAATATTTACAAAGACCCTGGAACCGGGCCGATATTCCAATCCAAACTTCCATGTCCAAACCATAACCATAACCATAACCATAACCACAATCCAATCACAACCACAACCACAACCACAACCACACCGATGATCTAGAATTCGATCTTCCAGCCTCAACCAGCTGGGTAAACCTCACAGACCGTCTCCCCTCGTCGTCAGCCAGCCGATGAGGGCCAAGCCATCCTGTCACCTCCTCAGGTACTGACGCTTGTACCAAACCCTCTCGCTCTTTGGAGGGGACGTCTCCTCATGAGGTGGGGGTTAAGTCACCGCACTAGCCTGGACCCACAGAACTAGGCAGCATATATACATCACCCTGGTGGTGAAATCCAATTCCCAGTGGCATAGGAGGGGATTGCCCTGGGCCGACTCCCGGCCTCGCTATATCCTCCGCTCGGCTACACAGGCAAGCACGGAGTTAGCTAAGGGGGGGAGAAGCTATACCTGCATGTTAGCAATAAACCAGCAGTATATCCAATAAAAAGAGACATAGCCTTTATTCAATGAATTCACACGTTAACAAAACCCATCGTTTCGGAAAGACAATGATTCAAAAGCAAGATTATTTTCCTATAACTTTACTTAAGAGTAACCATAAGGTACTTTAGGCCATCTATACTAGGGGTTTAACCTTGGTTCCTTTCTTATTATTTCGAATCTTTGCATTAAGCTTCATAAGAGAGAATTTTACTTAAACTTGTTAAATGACCAACCTGGTTATCGTTTTCGTGCCTATTCGCTTCAAGAGGGGCGAAGTCGATTGCAGGGACGCGATTCGCTTCATTCCCTCCTTGGGCAACGCGTGGTTCTTCAATTCGGCGGCGTTTCGGCGCCATAGGAGCACTAGAGTTTTAAGAGGATAGAGAGAAAACGGGGTGAATATAAGAGGTTGGGAACGTGGAGAGAAAAGAGAGAATTCTACTGGTTCAAACGGATTCGAAAACGGAGTCCGTTTGGGGTAGGAAAAGCTTGTTGGGCTTATGGGTAGGAACGACCTCTTAGCCTAAGTTTAAGTCGCCGCATATGGGGGGGGATTGAGAGGGTGTCCTTAACTTGGAGAGCTCTTGAGAAGAGTGTACGTCTAGGGAGGCCTAGGGAAGAGTAAGGCAAGGGTTGGAGGAGAAGCACACTTTAAGTCTATTCACACGGGGGGGAGAAGAGTGTAGGACATGTCCTAGAGCTTGAGGGAGGGCTTGCGCGTAGGGCCTTGCTGGGGGCTTGTCTAGAGAAGGGGGCTGGGAGGGTCCTTTTATAGGTGCTGGAGGGTGGACGTCCGGGTGCGGGAAGGTGACACCTGGGTGGTGTAGGTGTCCGGGAGAGAATGTGGGCGTGAGACACCTGGGGGTGGAGGTGTCTCGAGGAGAGAGAAAGTGTGACACATGGGGGTGGAGGTGTCCCCAAGAGAGAGAGAGCGCGACACCTGTGGATAGAGGGTTCTGGGAGGAGGGGGTACGTGTAGGGGTGTGTTGGAGGGTGCGTCTAGGTCGTGTACACGCTTGGGTGTCCCGTGTGGATTGTCGGTTTTTTTCACGGGCGGCGCCCGTGTGGTGGGGCCCACGCCGACCGCCCGCCGTCGTCCCGAGGGGTCAAAAATTTTTTTGGACGGAAATGTCCGGCCTTGCCCCGTGACCATGGGGGCATGTTCCGTTCATTGATTAGACGCCTGGATAGTTACTATTTTAGGTCGGAAGTTCGCAGATTAAAGGCTTAAAAGCTTAATTAAACCCATTCCGGGTACCCGTTTTTTTAGTTCAGAAAAAACTATTTTAAGCGTAAAATTACACGTAGATTCCAAATTTGGATTCAAAATTACAAATTTCTAAGCAGAAATGGCTCATTTTCCAAAAATAGAAGTTTTTTTATCGTAAAAATGACAAACTAAGTTATATTTTTCAACTCTGAAGCAAGTACATTGTTATTTACAATGGGTATGTTACAACAACAGAAAAGCTAAAGGCATTGCAACAAGTGTTGCATTAATAGATACAGGATCCAGCCCCACAACGTAATCTCATATAATACTTGGATAGCTTTAGGAAGACCACACCTTGAACCCACGGATGCGCAAGTTTGTAGTGTGCACCTAACAACCACAAAGGTCGAAGGGTACTTAAATGTTAATATTTCCATCAGTAATAATCCCTTGGTCAGAAAGGTGTTTGTGATGCCTACATGTACAATGGAAGAGGATATGATCTTAGGACGATCTTGGATCTGTGCTAACAAGTGCAATATTCAATGGGAAGAAAGAACATCACTGAGTATCGGTGAGAAGGTCATGTCCATACCATTATGGACCTTGGTAAATAGAGGAAAACAAATCATCACTGTAGAAGCAACACCTCAAAAAACAGAATCTGCACCCACTGTGTTGAATGTGCCTACATAATACACAACATTCAAGGGCACACATAAATGTTGAAATATCAAGCTCGTATACAGCTGGAGGATAGCACATGGGTGCTGACAGAGTGACAGTATGGTAGATAGATATTGTGTGGTGTGTTTATGACCGCGTCCAGCTGGTCATGTGTGTGTGGACATTACATTAGGTTTATCTTGTAGTGTGGACATAACACTATGTTGTGTTCCTTTTTGTGTGTGTGAGAGAGATGGTGACTATGGCTTCTCTCCTTCTTTATGGTTGATGGATATGGATTAGGGTTTGCTTCCCTTGTGTGTGCTGCCTCCTGCTTCTATTTTTTATCATGGTATCAGAGCCAAGAGCTCATTAGCTGTGTTGTGAGAGTGAGTGAGAGAAGAGGGAAGAAGAAGGAAAAGCTGTGAAGGAAGCCATTGGAGCTTGGAGCAAAGGAGAAGCTGTGGAGCACACACCGGCATCAGATCTGAGAGCTAAGGACCATTGGTAAGTGTAGCAAGACCCCCTCTGCGGATTGCAGGTGCCAAAGAGCAAGTTCAGTGAAGATTGAAGTGCATAAAGCAAGTGCAAATTTCTGGTTTTTTCTCTAAAGCTTTCATGGAAAGCTTGAAGTGAATGTGCTCCTGGCAAATGTACACACAAAGGCACGTGTATTTGGGCTTGCAAATGTATTAACAAAGTGGGCACAAGCAACATACAGAATCTTGAAGCAGATTGATGCATACAGATTTGAGCAAAATCAAGTGAAAGAGGATTTATGTAAAAGTTTCTGGTTTTTCACAAAAACAGTGGACATACCCCCCGTGGAGGATCAATTGCAGGACCTAGAGGCAAAATTGAGCTAAACCCTTCAAGAGCAAGGTAGTTTAGGTCATTGCTAAGAAGCTTGTCACTTCAATTGTGATTTCCCCTCTCTCCTAGAGCTCCTGGAGCAGGCAGCGCATGCTGATGCAGATACTTGGACAGTTTGCAAAGATTTTGATCTAATTTCCTCATTTGGTCACCAAAGTGAATGCTTTAAAGCTTGGGGAGTTTAGCAAAGACATTGCTAAGGTCTTGTGATGCTTGGTTGCAGCTCATTTCATGTATTTGGAGCTCATTGAAGTGATTTATCAGAGGTGTGCAGGTTTGCAGAAAGTCTGTCCAGAAACAGAGCAGTTTTAATCAAAGCATTAATCCTTGTCTATATCAAATTGGTCTAATTCCTCTGGTACAAGTAGAGTCCTATGAGTTGCTAAACTTTTGAATCAAAAAGTTTTGGATTTGGAGAAGATTTGAAGGAGATAGAGCAATTTTAGTGAGAGGTGGTACCTGACAGATGCAGAAAAATTCAAACCAGAGGTTACAAAAATTGGTGGTTCTCATTCCCCTTGAAGAATTGGATCAAACCCTTCTAGGATATGTTGGAGCAATGTGTTGGGAAGCCATTGCAAGTTGGATCATTGCATTTGAACAAGATTTGAAGGATTTAGAGCAAGATCTTTGACTGGTTCTCTGGCGAGAAAAAAAAACCAAAAAATTTTTTGTGAAGGAGTTTCATTTGATTTCAACTTTGATCGAGTGTACATTGTTGGTGAATCATTGTGGGATGTAAATGCACACAATTTGCAAGCATTTGATGTGATTTGGAGAGATTTGGAGCATTACAGGTACTTCATACATTGTGATCGACGGGGTACATCTACTACAATTTTTTTGCAACAATGGGAGATGGTCCGATACAGATTGTTGGAGAGAAGCTTGATCGCACTAACTTTCAAGTGTGGAAGTTTCGAATGAAGAGTTTTTTGAAAGGCAAAGGTTTATGGAGTCTCGTCTCGGAGGAAGACCCGGAGCCATATCTACCTCCTCAACCAAATAATGCTCAGTTACTGGCTCACAAGCAATGGGTAGAGCGGTCTTCGAAGGTGTTGCATTATTTTTCCATATGTGTAACAGATGCCTTGCTTATTCACATCCAAGATGCAGATACACCGAAAGAAGCATGGGGTATATTGTGCCGAATGTATGAGACAGACACTGGTGCAAGGAAGATACAACTAAAGCAACAGATTCACAGTGTAACACGAAGGAATAGGAGTATACATGAGTATGTTCAGGAAATCAAGGGTTATGCAGATTCCTTGTCATCGATCCATGCCCCAATGGATGATGATGATTTGGTTGCTCTCACATTGCGTGGTTTAGGCAAAGAATACAAATATTTTGACACTTCCATCTCAGTAAGATTGGGAGGAATGCCAGACTTTAATGAGCTTATGTCACTGCTCATTGTGGAAGAATTGAAGCTTGGCCTTGGTGGTATGAGTGTTACAGGTGGTGCATCCTCGTCAAGCAATGATGAACATGCAAGAAATCAGGCTTTTTACTCATCTAGAGGCTCTCGAGGCAGGGGGAGATTTACCCCTCGAGGCCGTGGAGGACGTGGTTGGAATGACAGGTCTACTCAACCACAATCAAATCAGAATTTTCAGAATTCACCGTCATCATTTGGATCACGTGGAGGTCATGGATTTCAATCCCATAGGGGGAGATTTGGAACAGGTACTCGTGGTAGAGGACGATGGCAAGGTCCTCAACAAAATTTGAATGGGATTGAATGTTACTATTGTGGCAAACTTGGACATTTGGCAAAAGATTGTTACAAAAAGCAGAATGATGTGAGGAATGGAAGACCACAACATGGAAATTATGCATCTACCAGTAACAATGATGGGAGTTCGAATCATCTTTTTGCAATGAAGCATGTTATGGGGACAATGGATTCTCAGAATGCAGGAGATGAGTCATGGTATATGGATTCAGGTGCCTCAAATCACATGACATGTCATGGTGAGTGGTTTGAGAAGATGCAACCATTGGATACAAATGGTTATGTGGTCACAGGAGATGATACTCAGCATCTTATAACACATGTTGGCAGTGTGCCTTTGAGGATGCATGATGGAAATGTGAAGAATATGTCAGAAGTGTTATATGTACCATCCATCACAAAGAGTTTGGCATCAGTAGGACAAATGGTTAAGCAGGGACTACAAGTCAGATTCAATGAGAAAGGCTGTTTTGTGGAAGATTTTAAGCATGGCTGTAGATTGATTGCCAAGGGCAAGAAGGAAGGAAGGTTGTTCAAATTGGATGCAGGCATACCAGAATTGAGCTCAGCCATGTTTTCAAAGAGCAATGGGATTGTACAGGACATTGACATGTGGCATAAGAGGATTGGACATGTTAATATACAGAGATTAAAGAACATGCAAACAAGAGGCATTGTCAGTGGATTGCCTCGATTTAAATATGATGGACATATGCATGTTTGTGAAGCTTGTCAGTTTGGAAAGCAGGCAAGGTTGAGGTTTCCTAGAGAAGGAAACATGAGTAATAGACCACTTGAGATAGTGCACAGTGATGTATGGGGCCCAGCACAAAACCCATCTATAAAAGGAAGTCTATACTATGTGACATTTATAGATGACTTCAGCAGGATGACATGGATATATTTTTTGAGAGAGAAGAGTGAAGTGCTGGAAAAATTCATGGATTTCAAAGCTCTTGTAGAAAAACAATATGGCTGTTGGATTAAATGTTTGAGAACAGATGGAGGTGGTGAATACACCTCAAAAGCTTTTGAGCATTTCTTGCGGAAGCATGGGATAAGAAGACAGTTGACATGCAGGTATACACCTCAGCAGAATGGTGTGGCTGAGAGAAAGAATCGAGTCATATGTGAAGTGGCAAGAGCAATGCTTAATGAAAAGAGCATGCCAGATTACTATTGGGCAGAAGCATGTGCTACTGCAGTGTATATCCTGAACAAAACACCTACAGCAGCCATTCATGGAAGCACGCCAGAGATGCGGCTTACAGGTTACAGGCCAGACATTGGACATCTCAAAGTCTTTGGATGCGTAGCTTATGTCCATGTGCCTGATGAAAGAAGACGGAAGTTGGATCCTAAGGCAGAGAAATGTGTATTTGTTGGATATGCACAGGATCGAAAGGCTTACAAATGTTATAACCCTCAAACTAGACAAGTAGTCATCTCACGAGATGTGGTGTTTGATGAGCTTGCTAGTTGGTACAAAGCAAGAGATGAGGGAGTCATTGACACACTTGAGGCTAATGTGCCTGTGAACTTGCCATCACAAGCAAGTTCTAGCTCTACTACTATGTCTGGGCCAGCAGCAGAAGCTGAGAGTAGTAGCAGTGTACGTCCATGGTCAGGACGATTGAGGCATGAGAGTGTGAGCACTGGGAGTAGTGCTATGGATAAAGGCAAGAAGAAAGTCGAAGGAATTGGAATCACAGGCTATGAGTCCTCTAGCTCAGAGAGTTTGGATGAGGAGCTCGGGATACCTGTTGTACGCACACCTGGTGCTAGGCAGGACAGATATGTGCCACCACATGCTCGTGTTACAGGTGTACAGAGTGACCCGCATGCATTGCGGAGATCCCAGAGAGTCAGATATCCAGTTGAAAGATTGACATATAGGGATTTTGCTATGCATTATGCATACATGACATCTATGGTAAAGCATGTGGAACCTACATGCTATACAGAGGCTATTGGAGAGCATGTATGGGAGAAAGCCATGGATGAAGAGATGGATGCTTTGGACAAAAATGATACATGGGAATTGGCTGAGTTACCTAAAGGAAAGAATGCAATTGGATGCAAATGGGTGTATAAGGTAAAGTGCAAGTCAGATGGCAGCCTAGAGAGACATAAGGCAAGGCTGGTCGCTAAAGGATATGCACAAACTTATGGTCTTGATTATGATGAAACTTTCAGCCCAGTGGCTAAGATGGCTACAGTGAGGTCTATCATTGCACTAGCAGCACAAAAAGGTTGGGCTTTACATCAAATGGATGTAAAAAATGCTTTCTTGAATGGTGAACTACAAGAAGAGGTGTACATGGAACAGCCAGAAGGTTATGTACATCCAAAATATCCTACTTTCGTTTGCAGGTTAAAGAAAGCACTCTATGGTTTGAAGCAAGCACCTCGTGCTTGGAGTGACAAGATCAGCAGATATCTTGTCAGTATTGGATTTGTGGTTGGAAATGCAGACTCTTCACTTTATGTGAAGAAGACACATGATGGTATCATGATGATAGTCATTTATGTTGATGATCTGATTATCACAGGTGATTGTGGGAAAGGCATTGATGAGGTTAAGACCTCTTTATGCAAAGAGTTTGATATGAAAGACCTTGGTGATTTAAGGTTCTTTCTTGGCATTGAGGTGATTAGAACAAGCAAGGGTATATGGTTGGTGCAAAGGCAATATGCACTTGACATGCTGGCAAAGTATGGTATGACAGCATACAAACCAATGTTGACACCATTAGAGCAAAACATGAAGCTTCGGGCTGATTTGGGTGATGAGCTTGATGATATCACCATGTACAGGCAAATGGTTGGTAGCCTTATCTACATGACCATTACGAGGCCAGATCTCAGTTATGCAGTTGGTTTGGTGAGTCAGTTTATGCAGAGTCCTCGTAAACCTCACTTGGATGCTGTGAGACATATTCTGCGATACGTCAAAACTACCGTGCATTATGGTCTTTTCTATGAGACAGGAAAAGACATGCATGTCTATGGATATACAGATGCAGGTTGGGCCGGTAGTGCATATGACAGGAGGTCTACCAGTGGCTATGTTTTCAGCCTTGGTAGTGGAGCTGTGAGTTGGAGCAGTAAAAAGCAACCTACAGTTGCTTTATCTACCACAAAGGCAGAGTATCGTGGAGCAGCCATAGCTGCATGTGAGGCTATGTGGTTGAAGAAGTTGCTAGATGATGTCAGGATACAGAGTGATATGAGAGTTGTCATTCATTGTGACAACATGAGTAGTATTCAGCTTGCTAGCAACCCAGTTTATCATGCCAGGACCAAACATATTGAGGTCCACTATCATTTCATCAGAGAGAAGGTGCTAGATGGGCATGTTGATTTGACATATGTGTAGACAGATGAGCAGGTTGCAGATATCTTTACCAAAGCACTTGGTAAGGATAAGTTCGAGTATTTCCGTACTAGATTGGGAGTCCTAGAGATGGACATGTCGAGCTTGAGGGGGAGTGTTGAAATATCAAGCTCGTATACAGCTGGAGGATAGCACATGGGTGCTGACAGAGTGACAGTATGGTAGATAGATATTGTGTGGTGTGTTTATGACCGCGTCCAGCTGGTCATGTGTGTGTGGACATTACATTAGGTTTATCTTGTAGTGTGGACATAACACTATGTTGTGTTCCTTTTTGTGTGTGTGAGAGAGATGGTGACTATGGCTTCTCTCCTTCTTTATGGTTGATGGATATGGATTAGGGTTTGCTTCCCTTGTGTGTGCTGCCTCCTGCTTCTGTTTTTTATCAATAAATGGGTTCCCAAGAATCAACTCAAGGATCAACCAAAGAGGAAGGAGATAATGAGTAATAAACTTATTCAAGGGAAGGCCCAGTTCAAAAGTCGGACATTTCCAGCACCTACTAAGTGGCAAAACTTGAAGCACATACAGAGGTCTCATGATTGTCATCAGCAATGGGTCCGAAAAGACCTACTGTGAGAGCACAAGGCTACTATCAAGGCAATACGTCATATGGGTACCCAAACCAAAGTCCATGGCCAAAACCACAACAAGTTCGAATCAATATACAAAGGAGAGTGAGCGCTTTGCAGCATCATCTCCCCAAAAGAGCAAAAACCACAACAAGTTCAAATCAATATACAAAGGAGAGTGAGCGCTTTGCAGCATCATCTCCCCAAAAGAGCAAACCCCACACCTACACTTGTGTGGAGAATAAAGAAAATTCAGCAAACGGAGTTGAAAATGACCCAGGCAACAAAAATACCTACACTGAATATGGAATAGAACAATACATGTGAAGGTAAAGGTAAGGGTGTCCCAAATATAAGCAATACACAACTAGACATTGTAACATTAATATTTAGTTGGGTAGAAGGAACACGAACCTCCCAAATAGAATTAAAACGATTACATCAGAAAATGCCAAAAAGTGCCAAGGAGAACCTTTGGTTTCAATGTAAAATTAACGGGAAAAGAAAAACAATGCATCATCATGTGCATGTGTGAGTGTTTGAGCACAAAAGATTAAAATTCGATCTTATAGACTCCACGTGAAACTGTAGAAAAATGGTTCACGCAATGAACCACCCTACAATTTTTCACGACATGAACCATTTTTTTTAGTACTTCACGCCGTGAAAGAGTGCGAAGAAGTTCACGCCGTGAAACGATAAGAACTCAACAGCCAATTACAACATGACACGTGGCTTTTCATTTAACGTAGCTGCCTTGTTTGATAGCTACACTATAAAATCGAATCTCTGTCTTGTCTCGTCACTCGGCTTTCAGTGATTTCGTGTTTTTCCTTTAATTGCTTGCGCACCATCGCTTCCTTGCTCCCGACATCGCCTACCCGAACTAATCAAGGTGGGAGCTTTTCCTTTTGCTTTTTTTCTTTTTCTTTTTTTTTGTATATCTTTAATTCATGATAATATAAAATTGTGTCAAGTCGAGAATCCCTTTTTCTATATTGAATGTTCATGGAATGATCGATGCTTGCCATGCATTATCCATTAAATGTATATTAGCAAATTGTCATTTTACAAGAAAAAAGACTACATCCCTACATAGGTGTGAAATACATAAAAGACACGACTGCAGATTCACGTTTGCAGTCTCACGACTATGGATTCACGTCAAGACTTTCACGTCTTTGACCTTCACGTCAAGTCTGCTACTTCACATCAAGACTTTCAAGTCTTCGAACTTCACGTCAAGACTTTCACGTCTTTGACCTTCATGTCTGCTACTTCACGTCAATACTTTCACGTCTTCGACCGTCACGTTTGCTACTTCATGTCGTCAAGACCTTCATGTCAAGACCTTCACGTCTTCGACCTTCACATCTGCTACTTCACGTCAATACTTTCACGTTTGCTAATTCACATGAAGACTTTCACGTCCCTAACTTCACGTCTACTAATTCACGCCTTCCTCATTCACGACTACTCTTGCACGTCCTGTCACATACTAACACTAATTAACCCAAAAAAAAAGGTAGCTTCCACCATTCATTTGACTAATCATATATGTTGCTACAGACGTCTGTTTCAGAATCCGAATCCCGAGAGCAACCCACTACAACACAAGCTAGTAGTGCTATAGGGTCCCAAAGTACCAGCAAGTTGAAGACTAACTTCTTGGGCCCTTACGCCTAGTCATTCCAAGGCAAAGGAAGGAGGTCACCACATCACATGGCAAGGTCACTCTTCAATGCCACAACAAGGAGTGCCTCCACTTATTAGAGGATGCTAAAGTGATAGCTAAGCTAGACAAAGTCGGCTAAGGCAGAATGGCTGAAGTGCTACCCCAAGTAATCGACACCAATCTCTGCGCTGAATACCTTAGAACATAACAAGCAAACAAAAAGAGGCAAGATTACAAAGGCGAATGGCGCCACTGTTGAAGAGCTTCTTATTACAAAAAACCTCATCAGAGAAGCTTTACAGCTCCCCGCTCTGGTGAGAGTCCACAGGCACACCCTCGATACAATGCCAATCAAGGAGATGCTAAAGAGAGATTCCTATAACTCCAATGGCACAGAATATGAAAACATCAGAGATGAAGCCACCAAAAAAGCTTGTAGAGCAATGTCATTAATGATGCAGATAAAGTCGGTGGACAGGTACAACACGGTGGGCTTGAATAGAATAGCAAAAGCTTATGAAGAGAAGGAGGAGGACTGGGCATTTTACATGCATAAGGAGATGGAGAATTACCTAAAAGCCCATCAATCAAAGATCAGCAACCCGTACCTCTTAACTCAAATACTTAACCATGTGGCACAAAGGCCATTAAAAGAGCCAGAACTAGAGGAAAGCTTGCAGCTAGCTAACATCCCTACCAACCTACAGAAGCTAACTGAAAGGATGGAAGAGGGGCAAGCACTATTAATGGAAACAAAGGAGCTCATAAAGAAAATCAAGAAGGACCGAAAGAAGAAGACAGACAAACGAATGAGGGGGCTATTAGTAGATGTCATAATAGAATCTCAACAACTAGTAGCCGTAGTGGCATCTCAGATCAAAACATACCAAGAGGCCCTCCAAGAAAAGCTACAAAGCCCAACTGTGCAGGAAAGAACAACAACAACAGCTCTCCCCTCTAACGAGCCCTGCACAACTTATCTTCAAAGACCTCTCCCCACTTAAAGATTCACGACTAACGGCGGAAACACCAATAGAGGGAGCTGAAGAACAAACACCAAAGGACCATGCCTGGAAGGATGAACCAATAATCGAAGAAGCACCAGTGGTGGCAACACAAGAATTGGAGGATCTAGTAGAATCTAGTAAGCGCCCACACTCCCTAGATACTTCCAATCCAAGCAAACGAAGAAGGTTGGATGATAATAAGCCAGTGCCGCCGCAACTTGGATCTTTCAAGGACGTGGATTCTCAGCAATTCATCCAGGATACATTGGAAGGCTTAGACACACTACTCCATGATCCCCTTACAGAAATAGGAGCTGCCATTAGTACCAACTGGGAACATGAACAAAAGTTGTGGCATTGGCATTTATTGACAACACACATGCTACATGACAGGAACGCCAACCTATGGAAGCAGTTGGAAAAAGGCCAATGCATGAATACAAAGCGTAAAAGAAAATTTGGCGACAACAGAAGAAACTTATAAAGAAGTAATCATGAAGAGTTTAAGGGCTACAGAAGAACGGGAAAACGGATACAGTGCCTTGGAAAGCAATAATTTAGTTTTAAGTCAAACCATTGTACAAAAAATCAAGGAAAATGTTGACTTGAATGCAAGGCTAGAGCAAACAAATGAGTAGCTACAAAAGGAGATAGCACAAACGCAGAGTCTCACAACTAGGCATGCTAGGGAAATGCAGGAGCACCAAAGCATAATGAGGATATTCTTCGACAACAAATAGAGCTCCTCACAGCCCACCTCAAGGTAGAACAAGAAAGAGTGCAAGGACTGCAACAACAGGAAAGAGAGCAGGCTAACAAAGCACATGCAAAAAAAATCAAGAGCCTCAATGAGACAATCGTCACCAACAAAGCAGAGGCGCAAAGAAGACAAGAAACAATATCACAACTGGAAGCACAATTACAGGATACACAAAGACTCAAAGCACAATAATTGAATTAAATTACTGAGGCCCATCAAAGAGAAGCTACTGCCAGAAGAGCACATGAGGCTACAACAAGAAGATTTGAGGAACTAGATGCTGAGAGGATGGTCAAGGATATAGCCATTTTCAACCAGCTCAGCAACGCTGATATCCGCATGCAAGATCTGGCTCACCAATTGGCCGCACAAGAAAGGAGTCAACAACCGGAGCCCACCGATGATCTGCGTACCCTCCTTGAGCATGCCTCAAAATTGGGACAGTTGCCAGTAACTCCTCGGGTCCCTCCTCAAACTCTTACCTTGTTTTTATCTACACTAACACTCTCATTACTTCAATATGACATCAACTTAGTTGAAGATATAGGCCTAGGAGAATTAACCCTTATTAAATAAAATACTGAAAGAGATGCTGACCCAACAATTATTATGGGCATTTTGAGAGGGGATCTTAGATTAACTAACCCACAAGACATCTTCTTCTATCCCTTGCATCCTAGTCCTCAACCTCCGTGGTTGGTATCGTGTCTTACAAAATTCAGACATCATGGACAACAGTGTTGACAAACTCGACCTGTTTGTTCCAGATGGCATACCAGCGACGCCAGCTAACTACAAGGTGGCGGCTAATACTTCTCAATGGTTAATTAGTCATGGGTGGTTAGAAGTATATAATACTTACCAACATTTAAATCTTTGTGAGTCTACCTTATATCACCCGGTTGGCATCCTTAAATGTTAGTAAGTATATAATACTTACTAACATTTAAATCTTTGTGAGTCTACCTTATATCACCCGGGTTGGCATCCTTAAGCTCTATACTAGTATACACAAGCATTTAGAGGCTATGCTCACAAATGTAAGCTATAATTTTGATGCCACTCACATAAATTACCTGGATGTTGATAAACGAAGGAGTCCCTCAAATTCAAAACTCTTTTAAAAGCTCATAAACCTAGCCACCCACCCCTAGCTATGGTCAAGGCAAAGATGAGGGTCCATCTTCATTTTTCAAAAACACTTACCCTGTATATTCTAATATCGCCAGTAGGCTGCTTAATCCTTATCCTAGCATGCCACCTACTAACTCTTCCCAAGCTGAATGTATCTACTCTTCCTTCTCTCCGCCACACTCTCGCCCCCGAGGAGATATTGGCACCTATCCCATCTCCACCCATGGCAACCTCATGAGGTACGTAATCTGCCTCCACTTGATAATGTTGTACCTTATACTGAACAAAATATTTTGGAATCCTTGACCACAGCTACGAATATGAGGAGTTTATCCAACAAGGCAATCCACTATTACATCTGACACTCATGTTCAAAGTGCTGATGCAGATTACCCCTTTTGATCCCACTCGCCAAATTCTACCAGAAGCTTATTCGGTAGTCACACCCACAAGGCAACACTATGTACCATATCCTCTTTGTGCCACCCATCCGGAATTAGAAGAATTACTTCCGTTTGGCAAGAGAAGGAACATTGTGGGCCAATGTCACAAAACACACAAAGCTTGCAAACCCTCATCTCTCTAACTTGCTGGAAATTTGCTTGGTCACATTCATGATCAGCTATTGTTACAGAAGATGGAGGAAGCGACATCTTATGCACACCAGAGAGGTGGATATACAACCATTCACACAAATGAAGAAGCGCCACAATTGCTAGATTTTGGAGTCCAACCTACATGGAGACAAGAATTTTTAACAGTGCCAGAATACAGCAAAGCTTACATCAGTGCGCCGCCAGCACTGCGTGTGGATCCACTATACATGCCTATCAAGAGAAGGTGGATGCCGCTGGAGTTCAAGGATCCCAAAATCAGGGATTCTCATGTCTGCTGCAACTTTCCTATATTCAATCCAACAACATTTGCGAATATTCAAGAACAAAGATAGCAACTGTTGACATGGATCAAGGCTTGGCGCAGAATACCTGACCCCGTAATTGTGGCTAGTGTTAGGTTCATGAAGTTATTGGTGGTACTCATAGATCAACCTAAAGAACCTTATGATGGCTTTGAAGCGCAGCATCTACAGTTCGACATGAACAAAGGGCCTTCAAACAGAGGGATGCTGTTGTATTACCACTGCTTAAGATGTCTTCCAGCTTATATGCATCTGACATTTGAAGACATGATCGATACCGGCTTCTGAAAGTCCCACTCGGCATTCCATCAAACACTCCAGAAACTTCAGTCCAGATGTAAGTTCTGTCGACATGAATTCGGTGACCAGGTCTTCCGACCTCGGTAATAGGTTCTGAGGACAGAACCTACATCAGGAAGGGGGGAATGTTAATCCCATTCGGATTAACAACATGATCCTCAATTGAGTACATTAATAAGTGTCATGTAAAGGCACTATAAAGGTTGTACATTATGAGATATTGGCCACCCGAGGCTTAGTTAGTAAGTTTTGGGCACCCAAGTGTGAATAAGGGCCAATTATATATAAGGCAATTTCTCATAATGAAAAGGACACAATCCCCTTTGTGCTATTGAGAGCTCTTCCCTTGTGCTTGTGAGAGAGTGAGGAGTGAGAGCATTCTAGCATTGTGCCTCTTTCATGCTTGTGTATTTATGCTTGTATGAGAGAGTGAGAGTGTGATTGGTCTATGTGATGGTGTGAGCAACTCCATGGTGATAGAGTGGAGGTGGAGCTTGGAGTTTGGAGCTTTACAAAGCGAGCTTGGAGGCCTCAAGGGACTCGAGATTGAAGCATTGGTGAGTACCCAACGACGGTTATGTTCTATTGCTTATCCATTAGATAAATGTATAGAGCTCTCTCTTTGGCCCTCGGCCAACCATAACACTGACATGGCACAACATGCATGAGTAGAATCAACATGATAAACTTGAACCTCTTTAAACTTACGAGAAGTCTCTAGAGGGAGCACTTAGTGTGCCCTTGCTTTTCTTTATTTTGATCACACTGATTTTTCTCATTGTCTTTTAGCTTAGGACACTGTAGTTTACTATGACCCTTTTCCATGCAATGAAAACATAAATTTTCTTTTTTAGCTCTTTCAAAATCTTCATGCTTGTGGTCCTTTATACTTCTCAGATTGATCATTCTTTTGGTTAGGTCCCTTTCTTTTATTTTGATGGAACCCTCAAACACAGTAGATGCCCGTTGTGCATTCTGTGCACGCTTTTTCTTTCCGATAGTATCGTCAAAAATTTGGGCAAACGTAATTGCTTTTTCTAAAGTTTTCAGCTCATTTAGTTTAACTTGATTCTTATAGTCTGAATCTAATTTTCCCATGCTTCCCAATTACGATCCATCTCATTCTCTGGAAGAAATTCTTTCATAAATGCACTTTCAAATTCACTCCATGTAGTAGGCCGATTTCTGGACTCCAAGCTCATCCACCACTTGTACGCTTTACCTCCTGGAGTTAAGCTCGCTTCAAGCGTGCGTATCTCCTCTAGAGTGTGACACAATCGATGCAAATCCTACCACTTTAATAAAAAAGTGTTGACCGCATCCTTATTGTGTTCCTTCCCCTCCCCATTAAAAGTCAGAGGTTTCAAATCTTTTATAATAGCAGTAGCATCTCTAGAGTGAGATGTACCGACATTCATGTTGCCCCCTGGGGCAAGAGCCATTAATATCCCTCCCACTGAAGCACTTACAGTGGTAGAAGATTACATGTTATCCTTTAACTCCTGAAGAAAAAGGAGTATCTTATTATACTTGGCCTCAATGTCCAAAGTACGTGACTCTAGAGCCTTAAACTATTTAGTGCTGACCAAATTATTATCAAGTAGATCGTTGTTGGTCATCGTGACATCAGGATCGGCCACTGCCTTCTCTATGTCTGACAAACGACTAGGATCTCCACTTATGGACTCATAAGGGTTATTTGACTCCATGTGAACCCTCTAAATGCGATGCAAGAGAATAACACAAGCACCAACCTCAAGTCCGAGTTCTAGGAAAGCAATCGAATTGTTAGCTCGAAGCGGAATCACCGGTAGGGTATGAAAATCTGAGAGTTGTCGCGAGATGAAACACCTCTCGTTCGTCGCTCGTAAGAAGGCTCGAAATTACTCGTGAGGAGATCACCGTGGGGAACAACCTCTAACCTTTGTGAACCTTTGACCTTGGTAAAAACCTTTGATTTTCTTTTGTACTTAAAAAAAATAAAAAAAATCAAAGAATAGGTCTGCAACACGGCGGCTCTCAGGCTCTCAGGCGGCTTTGTTTTCTTCCGGCTCGCGACTGTCGGTTAAGTTTGGTGATGGCTGGGTCATCAAGGTAGCCACAGTGGCTGCAATGCCAGTGTATGACTAGCTGGCTGGCTGCGCTGGCCGGCGTATGGTGTGTATACTAACCAATTAAATTTGGCTGCGCTTGGCGACTTAGGCTACACCGACTATGGCCTGTTCTTGCCAATACTGTGGGAGTCGGCCTGCTTAATGGCAATTTTTTATATGTAGTAGCAACGATGATGGCGCAGTTAGGCGGGCGACCTTCTTCACAAATCACAGCGGTTAGCGATGAGGATTACGAGCTTTGATACCAGTGTAAAGGTTGTTGAGAGCTCCTTCTTCTCCACCCCACCTCCAAGATTGGACTCCAACTCTTTTAATAGAATATTGCTGTTCACATGTGCCCGGCCACTCTCAATAGTGTCCGGCCACTCTTGGGTCCGCACCTGGTCTTTTTGGCTCTCTTAAACCCCCCCCTCCCCCTGGTGTCTTGCCTGAACGGTCAAGCTATCTAGGCTCCCACTAATTCCGTTGTTATGACACTTTACGACTAGATCAATTCTTACTCATACACAGTAACTTTACTATTGGATCATTTCTTATGCAAAAGTATCATCTTGTAACTGAAGTGCAAGTAAAAAACATGAACAAGAAAAAAAATTTCTTGTTCATGATTTTTACTTGCTGTGATTAATGGTGTGAATAACAAACTAGGAGTTTTTCTAGTGACTAGGAGTTATTCACACCGTGATTAACTCACCTTTAGACTATCAAAGGGCTATTCATGAAAACTCATAGGAGGGATGGGAAATGGCTATCCTTCTTGATATAGATTCACTATACATGATGAAATATACCCTATACTTGGCGTACCCTTACCTCCACCAGTTTTACTACCACAACCACCCCCACCCCCACCAAAAATTACTCCAGGATCAAAGAACCATTGGAGGAAAGTAAAAATCCTAGTTAGTCTTAACTTTATGCCTGTCTTTTATGCTTTACAAAGATCCATGCTTATGCTTGTGTTTCATACACCTAGCATAGTCATCATCTCCTCAAGTTGCTATATGGGGAGGGGTGATAGGGCAGGAGATGGGAGTGGCCACTATGCCCTTCCACTCTAGAAGGTGTGTTGGATTTTCCCATATGTAAAACCATGGGAAGTTAAAGAGCCATATATAGGCTAGAGTGGCACCTTCGCGCATAGTTATTTCCCTAAACTAGTTATGGGGAAGTGTGATGGGGAAAAACATAGGAGCAGTCACAGCACCACCATGCCTGTGAGGAAAAAAGGATGAAAGGAACAGATGTATGAGAGATCAGAGCAAAACAATACAGCATGAAATAGGTGAGTGAGTCTATATATAATGGTGAGTGAACATATGTACAAGATCCCTCTAGTGGTGTGAGGTGACTCTGAGTAGAAAGACCAGTGTAGAAGCATAGATGATGGCGCAAACTGAAGCACGGTCGGTGACGAAGGCTTGCCTCGATGTGAGGCAAAGGTAATCCGAGAGGTGGTAGTGGCAATGGAAGATGAGGTGATGTAAGCTTAGGTGACAAGGGTGCTGCAGTACCTGAGGTGATGTAAGCTTAGGTGACAAGGGTGCTGCAGTACCTGAGGTGGTAGATGAAGAGCAGAGAGGGCTACCGTCCCAAGTGGTGTAGTGATAAGGGTGCTGCAGTACCTAAGGTGGTAGATGAAGAGCAGAGAGGGCTACCGTCCCAAGTGGTGTAGTGATAAGGGCTACCATCCCAAGTGGTGTAGATGAAGACCAGAGAGGGCTACCGTCCCAAGTGGTAGATGAAGAGCAGAGAGGGCTACCGTCCCAAGTGGTCTAGTGACAAGGGTGCTACGTACCTGAAGGGTGTGCAAGCTCTGGTGACAAGGGTGCTGCGTACCTGAAGGGTGTAGGCTCTGGTGACAAGGGTGCTACATACCTCAAGGGTGAAGAGCAGAGAGGGTTGTCGTCCCCGATGGTGTAGTAGAGAGTAGGTTGCTATCTCGATGGTGTGAGCTAAGGAAAAATCCTGAAGTGCTCTGTGTAGCAGAGAGGGCTGTTGTCCCATGAGCTGAAGATAAAATACTGGTATGCTCTACTATAGCAGAGAGGGTTGTTGCCCCATGATCAAATATGTAATGCCGATATGATCTATGTGCTGTTGTCCCATGAACAGATATGTAACACTGATGTATTGAGAGGGCTATTATGCCCTGAATAGATATGTAACACTGATGTACTGAACATAGCAGAGAGGGCCATCAATGTACTGAATGTAGTAGAGAGGGTTGCTGTCCCACGATGTGGCTTGTAGCACCACAGAGTGGGCTAATGTCCCAAGGTGTGGCCAATAACACTGAGGTTTTGTACTACTGACAGGTGATGATGATAAAGCAACATGGTGTGTGCACTGACAGCAACAATAATAACAACAAATGGTAGGTTAGATATGGTCAAGAAGTGGTACACTTTGATGAATGATGAGACTAACCTATATATATGGTGAGGGACTGTTGGTTGGCCAGCCTAAAGGTTGCTGGCCCAGCAGTAAAGACACAAAAATCCTAAATAAAACTAATAAAATCCTAGTAAATTTTCTTTTTAGGGTTGGACAAAAAGCTGTTTTCACACGCCCCCTCTCAGGCCAAAAAGGGAACCATGAGAGAAGATGATGGATGCCAGGGTCC
Organism: Cibotium barometz; assembly: GCF_041138505.1. Classification (NCBI taxonomy): domain Eukaryota; kingdom Viridiplantae; phylum Streptophyta; class Polypodiopsida; order Cyatheales; family Cibotiaceae; genus Cibotium; species Cibotium barometz. The sequence continues at coordinate 33,132,396 of NC_141076.1, read as the reverse complement.
CACACTGACACACTGGCAAAAGGAATGTATCCCCCTCTGGAAACAAAATATGATAAAGTCAAAGAGGGCGATCGTGATGGCAAAGGTGGTGAAGGTGAGGTGGTGTAGATGGGTTGATCATCTCCCAAAGTAAGAACGAGACTCTCCAAACTGAGTAAGTCTTATTCTCTATGTGGTCTAGATTAGAGTTTGGAGAATTAATTTCTAGTGAGAAGAACTTGTCCTCCGAGAGTGCAGGTAGACAATCCATGCTATCTGCTCTCGAGGTCTTCAAACCCTTTGCTCATGATAGCTTTGATACCATGTGAGGGCAAAAGGATGAAAGGACTAGATGTACAAGAGATCAGAGCAAAACAACACAAGGTGAAATAGGTGAGAGTCTATATATAATGGTGAATGAACATATGTACAAGAGCCCTCTAATGTGAGGTGACTCTGAGTAGAAAGACCAGTGCAGAAGCAGAGATGATGTTGGAGCTGAAGCATGGTCGGTTGAAAAAGGCTTGTGTCAGTGTGAGGCAAAGGCACTCTGAGGTGGTAGTGGCAATGAAAGATGAGAAGATGCATGCTTTGGTGACAAGGGTGCTACGGTGCCTGAGGTGGTAGATGAAGAGCAGAGAGGGTTGCCTTCGGAGTGGTGTAGTGGTGCAAGCTCTGGTGATAAGGGTGCTGCCTATTGAAGGGTGCAGGCTCTGGTGAGAGGACAAGGGTGCTGCGTACCTGAAGGGTGCAGGCTTTGGTGACAATGGTGCTGCCGAGTGGTGCCGATGGTAAAGATAAGTAGAGAGTGGGATGCCATCCCAATGGTGTGATGATGTGAGTTGAGGAAAAACATTGAAGTGCTCTGTGTAGCAGAGAGGGCTGCTGTCCCATGAGCTGAAGAAGATATAACGCTAATATGCTCTAATGTACCAAAGAGGGTTGTTGTCCCATGATCAAATATGTAACATTGATATGTAATGCTGATGTACTAAATGTAGCAAAGAGGGTTGTTGTCCCATGAATAAATATGCAACACTGATGTACTGAATGTAACAGAGAGGGCTATTGTCCCATGAACAAATATGTAACACTGATGTACTGAATGTAGCAGAGAGGGCTATTGTACCATGAATAGATACGTAACACTAATGTACTAAATGTAGCAGAGAGTGGGCTACTATCCCAAGGTGTGGCTAGTAAACGCTGAGGTACTATACTGACAAGCGATGATGATAAAGCAACATGGTGTGGGCATCGATAGGCAGCAACAACAACAACAAATGGTATCGGATATGCTCAAGAAGTGGTACGCTCTGATGATGATGAGGCTAACCTATATATATGGTGAGGGTCTGCTGGGGTCAGCTAGCCTAAAGGCTATTGGTGGGCCACCAGCAACATCAAAGACACAAAAATCCTAAATAAAACCAGGCCAACAACAGCAAAGACACAAAAATCCTAAATAAAACCAATAAAAGCCCAGTAAATTCCCTTTTTAAGGTTAGACAAAAAGTTTTTTTCACACAATGCCCTCCCATGGAAGTGTTGCTAGTTTGTGGTCTCCTTTGTGCGTGTGTTACCATGGGTGCATGTGCCGGCTTACACACTAGAGTGTCAAATTGTGTAGCTATTCTCATAATTCTCACAAGTTAGTCACATTGAGAAGCTCCTCCAGGCTCAACAAGATGCCTCGACTCCTTGATTATGAAGGCAATGCATCTACCTCTTGTCATAGGAATCTCCTTAATCTCGTTGTTTTTTGGGAGGGGTGGTGAGACAAGGAGATGGGAGCCTCATACACCCTCCCAAAGGTATGCTTCTTATTTGTGGTCTCCTATGTGTGTGTGCATGTGCTAGCTACTATAGTACTACATGGTATCAGAGCAAGGCTTGATGGATCCTCGGGCCACTTCTCTTCTTTGATTCATTGTGGCATGAATAGAGAGGGGTGTTTAGAAACATCACAGCTAATCTTAAGTTAATGCATGGCTAGGGAGGTGTGTTGGGTTATCCCCATAGGAATTCAAAGATCAATATATAGGGTAGAGTGCAATTTGTCATAGTTATCATCTCCCCCAAGGCCCATTATTTTGGGGAGGGGTGGTAAAACAAAGGTGTAAAACCCATTTTGGGGTTAACTAAACACTCTCCCACCACTCAGAGAGTTAAATGTGATGAAAATGTTGTGAAAAGGTACTATAAACATTATAATATTTATGAGAAAAAGATGGATACATCTATGCTATCTAATCAGCTATTCATAGTTTGGGTATACCCAAATGTGAAAAAGGGCCAGTTGTATATAAGTGGTTTTCTCATAATGCAAAGACATAAATCTTTTTTTTTGGTTAATTAAGATCTTGTGTGCTCTTTTGTTGTTTCTCTTGTGTTTTTGAGAGAGAGAGAGATAGAGTTGAGAGGATTAGCTTATAGTTATTAGTATATGTGCCTCCTCCCTAAGATTTATGAGAGAGAGTGAGAGAGTAAAAGAGGTGCATCCTTGCAAGGTTGTGTAGCAACTTCTTGTGACCAGAGCCAAATGTGAGGCTTGGGAGAGTGGAGTTAGCAACCACTACTGGAGCTTGGAGGCTTTGAGGTTATGGAGATCTCGAGCTTGGAAGCAAGGCAAGTATCTGCACGATGGGTGTTGCTTATTTAATTCCCTTAAGTGAATAGTTAAGAGTTCTTTAGGGGGGAAAATGAGCCATAACATTTTTTAGTGCCAGTTTGACAAGGAAATAATCTTTCTTCTTCCCTCTTCTCTTTGAGCACTCAGCTCCTTCCTTGCATGTTTACATTCGTTGTTTAATGTTTTTGGTGAAGTTTGTGAGAAGAAAAGAGTGAATAAAGTTTCTATTATGAGAAGAAAAGAGTGGATAAATTTTCTATTGTGAGAAGAAAAGAGGGTGGTGATAAATGTGTTGTTTTTAATTAAGAGATTAATTTGTACTTGGGTAACTTGGAGAAAAGCAAACCAATCATTTTTCTTTCAATTTTGTGGATTTTAGCACCGTTGTGTTTCCACATGAAAATCCATGGTGCTGCTAGTTTTTTTCCAATTAAAACCCTAAAAATCATAATTGTTGCCTGAATCTTGTTATGATTACCATTGCTTAAACCTAGTTGACAAGGATCAAACTGCACCATTGATGAGTAAGAATTACTTAAACCCAGAAGGATGAAACTGTACCATTAAGTTGGAAAAACCAAGATTTGGCACCCCAAAATAAAATCAAGCATAAAACATTGGTTTTTTATGCTAGTTGAGATAATCACATCATGAAAAAATCCCTAAAATCACGTTGTGATAATAGGGATTGCCTTAATAAAGTTAGAAAATCTTATTCTATGACTCTTATCTCTATATCTATAAATATTTTACATGAGAAAAAATCAAAGTTAGTCACATGTGACTGACTTGAGATAATCATGCCTAAAATAACAAAGATTAAGATCATTACATGGATTAGAGAATATCTACTAAAGATTAAATAGGTGAAAATGTTCGAGTGAATTTGGACTTGAAGAGTAAAGTACTTATTAAGGCTAAGAGATAGCAAACAGGGAACCACTTACCTCTCAATGTGTTGTGGAGATCTTTCCAATGGTCGAGCTTCTAACCCTTGAGGTCTCCAAGCTCAACACCACCATGGGTAGCTTACCATTTATCTTCTCTTGTGACTCTCACCTCAAATATTCCATACACACTCACTAGCATGCATTAGAGAGAAGATTAGAGAGAGGTTTAGCAAGAGGGAAATCTCAATCACACAATGGGAGAGTGTTATTTCATTATGAGAGAAATTGCATGGCCATAAGTGTTCACACACACTTAGATTGGGGCCAAGCAAGTGCCCAAAGCTTCTATTTAGCCTATTGCTTAATCTCATAATACATTACTAAATTACAACACTAGAAAGCACAACCTAGCTAACTATGCTCTTGGAGCAGGAAAAATCATTAATTATCCATCTTGGGACCTTTATGAGATAAGCTCTCATCCAAGTTTGAGATTTGAACCCCATTGCTTTGTGGCTTATTTGTGCATGAGTTTGGCATGTCCTTCCTTGACATTTGATGTAGATTACTCATGCTTTGGCATATAACTAGGTGTGGCAAACCTTGTTAACCTTAAAATGGGGTTAACATCCCCCCTTCTTGATGTCGATCGCATCCTTGTTGATTGGATTGAAGACTTTGTCAAGAAGTAGATGTATGCTTGGTGCTGATATAAGTAGATGTTGCATGTCTTTGATTGTCCAGAGGGATGAAGAAGCTAGTTAGTAAAGGAATAAGTTAATAATAGATGGGGCCTAATTGGGTTTGGGACCATTGCATGTGATTTATCTCTCTTAAGAGGGATGAAGAAGCTAGTTAGTAAAGGAATAAGTTAATAATTAATGGGATCCTAATTGGGTTGGGGGCCATTGCATGTGATTTCTCTCTCTTATTTATGTCTTTTTTTCCTCTCTTTTTTGCAATCACATGCAAGGTTACAATGTTTATTAAGGTTAGCAATGATTCTATGGCTCTATTATCAATAGAAGAAGAGAGGCAGAGGTCTGGAGGAGAATTAACAAGCAAGCCTTATGCGCACATCTTGTTGGTTAACATGTCCCTTGGAGGTTGGGAGAAGATTTTATGTTGACTTGACCTGCTTAACTTCCCATGTTCTTTTTATCCATTAAGAACAATTAGGTTCTCTTTGACTATTGGTCAAGCTGATATAGTACAAAAAAGTTGACTCTTAAAACTTTAGCTGGAGCTATTTTGTCGAAAGATTTGGAGAGGATTTGAAAGAATTTAGTCAACTCTTGCGAGGTTATGGAGCTATTTGTTGTAAAGGGTTACATGCTATTTGGATGAGCTCATTGGATATTGTTGGTGAGACTAAACTTTAAGGAATTCCAACAAGCAATGGGTCATACCATGGGTCAGGCATACACCCACCATCGTCCCCCCCATCCAAAGATGTACCTAGAAGGTGTCTACGATGACGAGGTTTCCACTAGTGGGTGAGGAAAAGTGTATTCTCACGAGCAACTGCTTCCTTTGATTATAGTAGACAAGGATTCTTTAGACATGAACCACGGGCATGATTTTGAGAATCACGATGGTGAAATGGTATGAAATTACAAAATAATGGTTTCTTGGATTGGAAATATGATGAGAAAACCTTGTGACCATGTGGCTGCACATTTGTGTGAGTTTTAGCCTTCATGATTTTATAGGTGTTAGAAATCACATCCATGATGTGGAGAAAACTCTTTGAATCCTTGTCAGTCCTTTGGTGGCATTTGACCCCCTTAAAGTATTGCACTGCTAGGAGTTGGACACCCATGAGTCCAATTTGACCTTTTATGTTAATCTTTTTTCCTTGCAACATCCATTAGCTATTGATGAAGTTTTTAACCTTTGCACTCCTTTCGATGATGATTTGCCAGATTGTGTTTGTGGGTGGTTCTTGTGGCATTCTATGGCCTGTAGTGGTTCTTGTGGCTCCCTAGTTTTTTTTTCTCTGCCATGTGAGCAACAAGTTCTTGTGGCTACTCCCATTTTTGTGAGGAGAGTATGTTCTTGTGTCTTCCCACTAAGCTTTGTTACCATATTATAGTAGTGATGTGTGTGAACACACTTAGGACCGCCGGGGCACTTTTTCCCTCACTAGGAGGTTTTTTCCCCCGTGCATTGTATATACGCCCATTATCTTCTAGGGCTTGTTATCTTTCATTTTTGGCACTCATAATACACTACTGTGTTGTGCTCAAGCTTCCTCATCTTCTTGAAGTTGTGTGTGCATTCCTGCAACCCTAATTCCAACAATTGGTATCAGAGCAGGCTTCCTCCTCCCGGGCAGCATCACCGGCACCTGCCGCTTCATCTCCTCCGATTGCAACGAGGTTTCACGAGCGTCTGCAGGTTAGTGTATGCCGTGGGCGAGCCCGTAGGGCTCGTTTGTTTCAGAATTTTGATCTGAAGTCATTTCGCCCTCCGTTTTTGCATTCCAAGTACTGCGCAGGCAAAATCGTCCTACTGTGCAGATTTTCTGTCAAGTTTAAAATCTGCAGGACAGGTGCCCATTCGTCTGTTTTGGGCTGTGCTACATAGCACAGGTCGATTTTATACAGGTTTACCTCTTACAGACAGCATTTACATCTAGTAGTACAGTCATTGGCCATGGCTGACAACAATGATGTATTCCGCATGTTGGCTGCTGAGGATAAGTTGGATGGCACCAACTATCCATTGTGGGCATATATGATGCGACATGTATTGGTAGCAAAGGGGTTATGGAACATTGTGCAGGGTATTGATGCACGTCCTATTGTGGCTGGGAATGCTGCAAACACATCAGAAACAGGTACTGTTGATGATGGTGCAGGCACAAGTGCTGTAGCAGCTGTTCGAGAACCACCACTTTCAGCAGAGCAGATTCGTTGGGATGGTAGAGATGCGCAGGCTCATGCCTTGATTGCGCTGTCTGTCAAACGTACCATTATCCCACATATTCGCTCCTGCAGGACTTCTAAGGATGCTTGGGATGTACTTGCCACTTTGTATCAGGCAAGAAATGAGGCTCGTGTTGCTTACCTCCGAAAACAGTTGGAGAGTGAGCATATGAACGAAGGTGATTCTATGGATAGCTTTTTGACAAAGATCAAGGATTTCAAAGAGCAGCTCATTTCTGCAGATGAAATCCTGTCAGACAGTTCACTTGTGCAGACTGTTTTGAATGGTCTACCAGATTCTTATCAGGGTTTTGCTTCCACTCTTCGCTTGATGATGAAAGGCAATCCCAATGCCTTATCATTTGAGGAGTTAGTTTCTGTTTTGCTGCAAGAAGACCAGTCAAGGCAAAACAGGAATATTATGCGTGTCGCAGATCAAGCTTTCGTTGCTAGTCAGAGAAGCGGGAAAGGTAAAGCTGGCTTTTCTTCTAGTAAGCAGAAATCTGCAAATGCTGCGCAACCAAAGAAGGAAGACAAAGATGAGAAGAAGGGTGACAAACAGAAGACATTTTGCAAGTACTGTAAGGGAAATGATCATGTCATCAAAGCGTGTCCTAAGCTGGCTGCGAAAGAGGCTAAGAAGAAAGAGGCTGGTATGGCTGTTGCAGATGCCTCTCCTTCTAACAATGAATCTGCTAATGTTGTGCTAGATACAGAATGGGCATTCAATGCGCAGTGCAGTTATGACCCATCTTTGCATGACACATGTATGTCTGCAGTAGATTCAGATGTATGGTACTTTGACAGTGGTGCCACTAAGCATATCACCTCGCAGCGCAGTTTATTCACTTTCCTTGAGTCTGCTCCCACAGGGAATACTGTCACTTGTGCCAATAACTCCTCTTATCCCGTTGAAGGAGTTGGACAGATTGTGCTGAATGTTGCAAATGGCAACACCTTTACACTTTTTGATGCATTGTATGTGCCAGGGATCAAAAAGAATCTGCTGTCAGTCTCCGCATTTGCCAAAACAGGTTTGGTTGTAAAATTTGTGGATGACAGATGTACTGTTCATGATCTCTCTTGTGGTGACATCATTGTAGCATCTGGTTCACTATGTCGAGGGCTGTATAAGCTCAATATGGATGGCAAATGTGTAGAGGATTCAGCATGTGCTATTATGGATACGCAGGCTATTTCAAATGCAAAACTGTGGCATGCACGTTTTGGTCATCTGAATTTTGCAAGTTTGCTGCGCCTGCAGAAATTTGAAATGGTGTCTTCTTTGCCTAAGCTTGAGGCACCTGTCAAGCATGTTTGTGAGGGCTGCATATTGGGTAAAATGCAGCGTGCTTCCTTTTCCAAAGATGGATCAGTGAGAGCTGAACGCAGATTGCAGCTTGTTCACAGTGATGTTTGTGGTCCCATGCAAACTCCATCATTTGGAAACTACCTTTACTTCGTGACTTTCATTGATGATTTTACCAGGCATGCATGGGTATATCCTTTGAAGGCAAAGTCGGAAGTGTTTTTGTGCTTCAAACAGTTTTTGGTTATGGCTGAAAATGTGTCAGAAAGTAAGATGGGCACCCTCCGTTCAGATCGAGGGGGGGAGTATATGTCTTCAGAATTTAATGCATTTCTGGCTGAGCGTGGGATAAAACACCAATGTACAGTGCCGTATACACCACAGCAAAATGGTGTGGCTGAGAGAAAAAACAGGTCTCTCATGGAAATGGCAAGATGTATGGTTAAGAGTCAAAGTCTACCACATGGTTTTTGGCTTGAGGCTGTCATGTGTGCCACTTATGTACTAAACAGGTGTCCCACCAAAGCATTACAGGTTGTCACTCCATATGAGGCTTGGCATAGCCGCAAGCCATCTGTTGGCCATTTACGTGTTTTTGGTTGCCTGGCATATGCATTAGTGCCTGTGCAACATCGCAGAAAATTGGATGACAAAGCTGTCAAATGTATTTTTGTTGGATATAGTGCTGAGAGCAAAGGCTATCGTTTGTATCATCCACAGACAAAGCGCATTTTGGTTAGCCGTGATGTTGTGTTTGTGGAAGATGCAGTTCAGCCCTTGGTTTCATGTACTAAGGAGACAGATATCAGCTCACGTGATGTCTATGATACATTGTTGCCTCTTTTCAGTGGTGCACAGTCAAGTGCAATACCTCATGAGGCAGTTTTTCAGCCTATGCAGGTTTTAAATGATGGCACAGATCAGCCTATATCTGATGCAGATGTGCATGATGCACTTGAGGATGAGAGACAAGAGATTGAGGGCTCTAGGAATATGCCTAGATGGCTGGTGCAGACTTTGCGTGACAGCAAGTTGGATGCCCCTTTGTCTAGTCGCACTCGTTCTGGCTCTCATGGTGCCTCTTATGCGTCAGATTGTTATGCATTGGCTGTTTCTAGTATGTGCGATGAAAGTGAGCCTGTTTCATTTGATGAGGCACAAAGTTCAGAAAATTGGATGGCTGCTATGCAAGCAGAATACGATGCTATTATGAAGAATGGTACATGGTCTTTATGTGACTTGCCCCCTGGCAAGAAGGCCATTGGCACTAAGTGGGTATACAAATTGAAGCGTAAGCCTGATGGCACAGTGGATCGCCATAAGGCTAGGCTTGTTGCAAAAGGTTATGCTCAAGAGAAGGGCATTGATTTTGATGAGACTTTTGCTCCCACATGTCGTATGACCACTGTTCGTAGCATCTGTGCATTAGCAGCTCATAATGGTTGGAATGTACATCAGCTGGACATAAAGACTGCGTTCTTAAATGGAGATTTGCATGAGGAGGTGTATGTATCGCAGCCTCGTGGTTTTGTTCAAAGAGGGCAGGAAAACAAAGTGTGCAGGTTAAAAAAGGCTTTATATGGTTTAAAGCAAGCTCCACGAGCTTGGTATGAAAAAATACATGCATATTTGACTGCACATGGGTTTCAGAATAGTCCAACAGAAAGCACTTTGTATGTTAAACGTGTGGATGGTGTACATCTAATCATTGCTCTCTATGTCGATGACATGCTGCTCACAGGACCAAATGAGAGTCATATTGCTGATTTTAAGGCTGATTTGAATGCCTCTTTTGAGATGTCAGATTTGGGGCATTTGCATCATTATTTGGGGATACAATTTAAGCAGTGTGATGGAGGTATTGCTTTGTGTCAGACAAAGTATATTGAAACATTGTTGCGGAGATTTGGCCTTGAAGACTGCAAGCCTATTGCTACTCCAATGGAGACAGGTTTGAAGTTGAGTCTTCATGATGCTGGAGATCACTTTGATGTCACACTCTATCAGACAGCTGTTGGTTGCCTCATTTATGTATGCATTACGAGGCCAGACATTCAGTTTGCAGTCTCACAGGTGAGCAGATTTATGCATAGCCCAGGCATTAAGCATTGGCAGGCAGTGAAGCGTATCTTTCGCTATTTGAGTGGTACTCGGCATCTTGGGTTGTTTTATCCCAAGGGGGGATCATTGCCGCCAGATTTACATGTTTTTTCAGATTCTGACTGGGCTGGTTGTTATGACACACGCGTGTCCACGAGTGGTTTTTGCTTCATGCTTGGAAGCTCATGCATATCATGGTTGAGCAAGAAGCAGCCTACTGTGGCCACTTCTAGTTGTGAAGCTGAGTACAGGGCAGCTTTCACAGCTACGGTTGAGTGTGTGTGGCTCAGACGCCTTATGGCTGATTTGGGTGTTGGGCAGCCATCTGCCACCACCATCTTCACTGACAGTCAGAGCGCATTGGCAGTTGTGCGGAACCCAGTGTTCCATGCTCGTACGAAGCACATTGAGGTGCACTACCATTATGTCAGGGAGAGACTCTCTGCAGGAGAGATCAGTTTGGCTTATGTGCCAACACAGGATAACCTTGCAGACCTTTTCACAAAGGCTCTGCCTCGTGAGAAGTTCGAAGCTTTTCGCAAAGCTTTGGGCTTACTCCCTTTTGTGGATTCGTCCACATAGCTAGACACTTCCCTATACATGAGTGCTAGCTCTTGTTCACCGCATCACTCCAGGGGGGATTTGTTACCATATTATAGTAGTGATGTGTGTGAACACACTTAGGACCGCCGGGGCACTTTTTCCCTCACTAGGAGGTTTTTTCCCCCGTGCATTGTATATACGCCCATTATCTTCTAGGGCTTGTTATCTTTCATTTTTGGCACTCATAATACACTACTGTGTTGTGCTCAAGCTTCCTCATCTTCTTGAAGTTGTGTGTGCATTCCTGCAACCCTAATTCCAACAAGCTTTTGTAAACTGTAGTAGCAACTATTAGTCCAAAGAGTGGGTTCATGTAGATGATGCATGGGGACATCTCTGATTGCATCCCTTCACTGGTGGGGGAAGTGATGGGAAATTCTTCCTAGTATGGGAAAGTAGTGTTTTCCATGTGGTTAGGCTGTGTTTGCTTGGGTCTCCACACCATAGTATTTTTTGAGTACCTTGTGTAAATGAAGCTAATGACGAAACTTGATTAATCTTGATATCTTTAGGCACGCATATGATGGTATTTCCCTTATAGTATCTGTGAGCCTAAAGTAGGTTTGTAGGTACCCATCTTTGGTGGATTCTTGGGCATATGCATGGTACCTTGGTTGATGTGGTCTCTATTTTGATACAGACTTCTTTCTAGTGCATACCTCTTTTTTTGGGAGCATGGTTTGCCTTTTTGGGATCCCAATTTGGGTAAAGGTTGAGGCTATGTTATTAACTTCATTTCTCTATGTGAATGCAGCTTAGTTTGACTAGGTAGCCAAACAAGATTGCTACTTTTATAGAATCCTTGTGCTTGAAGTAGCCACTTTTCCACCCACATTTTGATGCTTTGGAAATACCTTGATGGTCTTTTTGGTGGTAGAGAACAAGATTTTCTTGCTAGAATAAAATCATTTGTACTTGTTTTGATATGAGTTGGTGAGGCTTTAGTGTTGGGTTGTGGAAGCATTAATTGAAAAGATGCAGGGGGGAAGAGAGCTTGAGCTCTTGCAAGCACACACACACACTCACAAAACCCTAATAGAGAACACACAAGGTGAGAGGCTGAAAATCTTCTTCTTCTCTCCTCAACACTCAACACACCATATACAAGAATAAGAGTACACACAATATGAAAGGTACTCAACCAAATACATACACGGGTTCTCTATAGTGTGAACCCGACTAAATGAGCTGGCGCTATAACTATGCCAGTCTCTAGAGTGGCTGTCACACAGCCTGTCATCCCACTGGCCGCATATCACCCAAGATCTCACCAACCATGCCAGTGGTGTAAGTGCGGGGCCTATCCCCCAGGCGGGTCATCAGTGGCCACCGCCTCACTAGAGCTCGATATCTCAACACTCCCCCTCGAGCTCAACTCCATCTCATGTACACCAAGCGAAGCCCTGAATCTGCGGAGCTTCTCTGTACCCAATGCTTTGGTGAAGATGTCAGCTACCTGATCCTCTGTGCTGACATAAACAAGGTCAAGGTCTCCTGCCAAGACCTTCTCTCTGACGAAGTGGTAGTGGACCTCTATGTGCTTCGTACGAGCATGAAAGACTGGGTTCCTGGCCAACTGTATACTGCTAATGTTGTCACAGAAAATGACAACTTGTCTATCCACTGATAGACCCAAATCTCCAAGTAGCTTTCTCAACCAAGCTACCTCACATGCTGCCATAGCAGCTCCTCTGTACTCGGCCTCTGTACTCGATAGAGCAACCGTAGGCTGCTTCTTGCTGCTCCAAGTCACAGCAGCACTCCCCAAAGAAAACATGAATCCACTGGTAGATCTTCTATCTGAGATACTACCAGCCCAATCAGCATCTGTGTACCCATGTACACATATCTCTATCCCAGTCTCATAGAATAGTCCACAATGCAAAGTAGACTTCACATACCTCAGTATGCGTCTCACAGCATCCAAATGCGGTTTCCGTGGAACCTGCATAAACTGACTCACCAACCCAACAGCATAGCTCAAATCTGGTCTGGTGATCGTCATGTAGATCAAACTTCCTATTATGCGTCTGTACATAGTAGGATCCTCCAAGATCTCTCCTGAATCTGCACTCAACTTGCCATTCTGATCCAATGGCACAGAAATAGGCTTACAGCCTGTCATACCATACTTGGACAACATGTCCAAGCCATACTGTCTCTGCAGTAATCCAATACCATGTGGTGACCTAATCACCTCAATGCCCAAGAAATATCTGAGCTCCCCCAGATCCTTCATCTCGAACTTCTGTCTAAGCAAGATCTTTACATCAAAGATTTCTGCATCATGGTCCCCCGTAATGATCAAGTCATCTACATAGATGACAACAAGCACAACTCCTCTATCACCATGTCTCACATATAATGAGAAATTTGCATTGGCTACATGAAAGCCAATGGTGACAAGATATTCAGAAATCTTATCAGACCATGCTCTTGGTGCTTGCTTTAAGCCATACAAGGCTTTCTTCAACCTGCAAACATGCTCGGGGTGACCCACATCCTCATAACCAGGTGGCTGCAACATATACACCTCTTCTTGCAAATCCCCATGCAAGAATGCATTCTTTACATCCATCTGATGTAAAGACCATTGCTTTGACGCAGCCACTGCTATCACAACTCTCACCGTTGCCATCTTGGCAACTGGGCTGAAAGTTTCCTCATAATCAATCCCATATGTCTGCGCATATCCTTTGGCTACCAATCTAGCCTTGTACCTGTTTATGCTTCCATCACTGTTATGTTTAACTTTGTACACCCACTTGCATCCAATGGCTTTCTTGCCTTCAGGCAATTGCACTAAGTCCCAAGTTTCATTTCCATATAGTGCATCCATCTCCTCATCCATGGCTTTCTCCCAACACACATTTCCAACAGCCTCATCAATGCATGTGGGCTCTACAACCTGCACAACCTTTGCCATATATGCATAGTGATGTGCCACATAACCATCATATGTAAATCTCTGCACAGGGTTCTTCACTCTCCCTGATCTTCGCAGCTTTTCATTCATGGCTTCCATAGCCTTCTTTACACCAGGTGTTCTCATAGCTGGGATCCCAAGCTCCTCATCAAGGCTCATATCTGAGCCACTAGACTCTCCATCAACATGAGAATGCCCTGCAGAAATGTCAGGCATACCAAGGGACTCAACCACTTTCTCTTTTCCTTTACGTGATGTACTAATCACATTTGCAGGGCTGGTATTATGACGCAGCCTGCCACTCCATGGTCTATCAACAGACCCACTAGATGAGGACTCTCCTGGTCCACTCAAAGACTGTGATTACTGACATGCATTCTGACCTGCATTCTGTGCAACCACACTTCCACTCACATCAGCCCCAACAGCTTCTTTTTCAGCAGCATACCAGCTGCTCATCTCATCAAAGACAACATCCCTGCTTATCCTCAACTCACGTGTAGTAGGGTTATAACACCTGTATCCCTTTTGCTCAAGGGAATATCCAATAAACACACATTTTTCAGCTTTTGGGTCCAGCTTAGTTCTCAGCTCATCTGGCACATGCACATATGCAATGCATCCAAAGACTTTCAGATGAGACAAATCTGGTTTTCTGCCAGTAAACCTCTCCTCTGGAGTTACATCATGTATGGCTGCAGTTGGAGTCCTGTTCATGATGTATACTGCTGTAGAAACAGCCTCAGCCCAATAGCAATGCGGCATATTCTTCTCTTCCATTAATGCTCGCGCAATCTCAGCAATGTGCCTGTTTTTCCGCTCAGCAACTCCATTTTGCTGCGGAGTATATCTGCATGTGAACTGTCTCCGAATACCATTCTTCTTCAAGAATTCAGAGAACTCATTGGAGAAGTACTCTCCCCCTCCATCTGACCTTAGGCACTTTACATATTTCCCTGTTTGCTTTTCAACCAAAAGTCTGAAATTCTGAAAGTGAGTGAACACCTCACTCTTCTCCTTCATGAAATATACCCACACTTTTCTTGTGTGGTCATCAATGAAAGTGACATAGTACCTGCAGCCTCCCATAGACACAGTCTTCGTAGGACCCCATACATCTGAATGCACAACATCTAGTGCATTTCTGCTCACATATCTGTTACGTGGAAACACATGCTTTGTTTGCTTCCCAAATTGGCATGCTTCACATATTTTCTGCATACCTTCCACTTTAAATTTTGGCAGCCCTGTCACAATTCCTTTTGTCTGCATAGACTTCAATCTCTGCACATTTACATGTCCAATTCTTTTATGCCATATGTCTGTGTCTGCAACAACTCCTGAACCATTTGCAAACATCGCAGCACTCATTTCAGGCATGTCTACATCCAACGTAAACATTCTGCCCACTCTGTTGCCTTTTGCAACCAACCTGCACTTGTCTTTGAAATCTTCAACATAACACCCATCAGGGTTAAACCGAACCTGCAAACCCTGCTCAATCATCTGGCCAACTGAAACCAGATTCTTTGTTATGTTCGGTACATGAAGTACATCTGCAAGGTACTTCACTTTGCCATCCTGCATAGACAATGGCACATCTCCAACGTGGGCAATTGGATGAGCAGTGTCATCCCCTGTTTCCACAAAACCTGGTCTTTCCGGGTTTTTCATCTCCTTGAACCACTCCCCATGACTCGTCATGTGGTTCGAAGTGCCTGAATCCACATACCATACATTATCCTTTTGTGCTGCATCAACATTTTCAGACATGGCATTCACGACATGCTGCATAACAAACAACCTTTCATTATCCTCATTATTTCTGCTTGAGGATGCATAGTTGTTTTGCTGCACTTTCCCATTTTGTATGTCAGCCTGCTTCTTATAACATTCTGACTGCACATGTCCAGTCTTACCACAATAATAGCATTCACGTGCATCATTGTATTGCCTTTGCCAATTTCCACGGCCTCTTTGACTCCCCCTGCCTCTGAATCTGCCTCTTCCACCTGCGTGTTGTTGTTGTTGTTGTTGATTCTGGGACTGTTGTTGCTGCTGCTGCTGCTGGCCATAATTCTGATTACCTGTTCGGCCACCTCCTTGATCGCGTCCACGGCCTCCTCTACCTCTTCCTGAACTCGTGTAGAAGGCCTGTTGCTCTGAACTGTTTTTGCTTTGTGAAGACTGTTGGTCTTCACCCAAGTTCTTTTCTTCGATAATCAGCATAGACACCAAATCTGTAAAGTTGGGAATGTTTTCCCGAGTCTGAATAGACGTCTTAAACGCCTTGTATTGTGGCCCGAGACCACGTAGACAGACTTCCACCTTGTCATCATCATCTACTGACACACCAATAGATGCAAGGGATTCGACAATGCCCTTTATCTTCAACGCATAGTCATTCACAGACATGCTCTTTTTCTCCACAGTATGAAGTTCATTCTTCAACTGTATCTTACGTGCCTTGGTG
Organism: Cibotium barometz; assembly: GCF_041138505.1. NCBI lineage: Eukaryota > Viridiplantae > Streptophyta > Polypodiopsida > Cyatheales > Cibotiaceae > Cibotium > Cibotium barometz. Next base: position 33,116,554 of record NC_141076.1, on the reverse strand, counting down.
TTGGTTTCATAAAGCTTTACCAAGGTGTCCCACGCCTCCTTGGGGGACTTGGCATCCTGAATGTGCCCAATCATGGTGTCCTGTATACTAATGGAAAGCCAATACATAACCTTCCTGGCTCCTTGGTTCCAGTCTTTAAACTCTTTCACATCTGCAGCAGTCGGATTTATATCCGGTATCTCCGGTGCCTCTTCATGCTCACCTTCTATGTAGTCCCAATAACCTTTTCCCATCAGGAAATTCGTCAACCTGAACCTCCAAGCATGGAAGTTATTCTTGTCCAGCTTCTCAGCCACAATCTGTGTTATGCCATCATTAGACATCTTGCCAAACACACAATTTTACCAGAAACTGCACTCTAGTTTTTCTGCACAACAGCTGTATTTTCTGCACAGCGGTACTGTAGTACTCTCAAATGTCACCAACAGTGACTTCAATGTGCATACATACACCCAATGGCAACTGTAGACCTCTTTGCAGCACCCACAGTGTCTGCACAGTCAATCTGTCTTCCTGCAGTTCGTAAAACAGAGTTCTGCAGAGAATCGATGACTTACCCGCAGTGCTCGAAATCGCCTGCTTTCTGAAAAACGGAGGTCCAGACGCGCTCGAAACGCGTTTTCGGCCCGAAATTTCAGTCCAAAGGATCCAAAGGACTGTATAGTTGCCCTGTAGCTTCACTCCCGCGAAGAAAGCTCCTCAATCGGAGATCGTTTGCCGGTGCCTCCCGTAGAGCTCCCGACAAGGGTGTAGTCACCAACACAATAGGGAAGAGTAGTTGAAGCTCTTACCCTTGTACCGCTTCCTGTGGTTCTCTTGCTTGCAGCTCAGCCCTTAGCACGAACCAGGCTCTGATACCATGAAAAGATGCAGGGGGGAAGAGAGCTTGAGCTCTTGCAAGCACACACACACACTCACAAAACCCTAATAGAGAACACACAAGGTGAGAGGCTGAAAATCTTCTTCTTCTCTACTCAACACTCAACACACCATATACAAGAATAAGAGTACACACAATATGAAAGGTACTCAACCAAATACATACACGGGTTCTCTATAGTGTGAACCCGACTAAATGAGCTGGCGCTATAACTATGCCAGTCTCTAGAGTGGCTGTCACACAGCCTGTCATCCCACTGGCCGCATATCACCCAAGATCTCACCAACCATGCCAGTGGTGTAAGTGCGGGGCCTATCCCCCAGGCGGGTCATCAGTGGCCACCGCCTCACTAGAGCTCGATATCTCAACATTAATGATAAGGCTAGGATCTTCAATAAAGGAGGGGTTACCAATGTTGAGTCTATGTCATGGATTTTATAAAATCGAATTGTGGATCCAATTGCTTTTGTGATTATCCCAGACATGGCATGCCTTGAGTGCTAGTCCATGAAATCCATTCATGAGCCTGTAAGCTTGGCTTGCCTAGATAATGCTATAGAGATGGTTCGTGTGCTAATATTGTATATTTTACATGTACGATCGTCGCTTATCTATGCAAGGCATGCCACAAGATTAATTATTGAGATTGCATGCCTAGATTAAGTGTTTGTTGACAAGCCTAGGTGGCCTTGGAGAGCCAGTGACCTATATTTTAAGTATGTCTAGCTAAGGTGTGAATGCTTGGGGCCAAGATAAGGGTCAATTTATAATTCTCACTATTCATTCTCTTGTGCAGCTAATAGAGTGCTCTTCTTATCCATTCTCTTGCTTCTTGCCTAAGCTCTTACCTAATCCAATTAGAGCTATTATATGCTAAATGTGTATGAATGAGTGTATGTGTGAAAGAGAGATTGAGTGAGAGGAGGGTCAAGCTTCCATTAGAATGTGACAGCGGTGTAGTGGAGCTCTTGGGTGTTCTTGTAGGGAATAGGTAGCCATAAGAATCCCAACAAGAAGCATTCAATGAGGTGAGTGACACACCTCCGTTTACATTTTGTGCATTAAGCCATGGTAAATTGGCTTCTCGATTGAGCTATTTATGCTCCTAAGTGCAATTAAGTGAAGCCCCATGACATTTGGTCATTCATGTGCCTTTATCATGGTGTAAGAGCCCTCCATAAGTGGTGCCACTGCTGGGAAATAGCCCCATCGCATAGCCATTGTGCATTTTGAATGTGTGTGTGTATGGTTAATTTCTGTTATGTTTTTGTTTTCTTTTTTTTTTCAAGAATGGCAAAAATGAAAGAAAGAAAATTTGAGAAATGTGTTTATTTTTCTGATTTGTTGTGTTTCTCCATCACAAATTTATGTTTAATTTGTGTTTCTCTACAATTTCTGCTGTTTCTATAATTTCTCATATTTTTGTAATTTTTGGTGTTTCTACAACTTCTGGTTTTTCTGCAATTTTTTATTTTCTGCATTTTACATTTTTGAAATGAAAAAACAGTCAAATAAGGATATACCCGACTAGCACAAGCTTTGCATTCCTTGCTCCAAGAGCTGTCAATGCCCGAGACCCAGCTGGCACATTCCTTGCTCCAATAATTAGTATTATGGCAACCACCACAACACCTTTGACCGACAACACACCATTGCCACAAAGCTATATGCCCATAGTCACTATGGCGGTAACAACTATGGCTCACCTGGTGCCACACCCCACTCCTACTACCACTACACATACCTCTCTTGCTTTAGGCATAGTTGGCACAATTGTTCCAACTATGGGTGCTACGGGAGGAACATCCTCTTCACATCCCCCTCCTTTTGTCACATCTCACTCTAGTGCACATTTTCCTTATCTAATGCCGAGAGCGAGGGGGATACCACCACAAGCTATTGGACCCATTACTCCAACACATGTTATGAGGCTGACAACTCTACCAACGACACCATCCGGATATGCACCGCATGCTCTAGTCCTAGTCCCCCTAGGATTTAGAGCGTTTCATCCACATGTAACACCTTACATACCACATGTTGTACCCGGCCCTGTTGTTGCACTAGCAAAACAACAGGTCTAACACCAATAATTCCAGCACCAACACCAGCACCAGCTCTACCAATAGACCTAGTTGCCTTTGCTCAAGCCTTAGGAAGAGTGGTATCTGAGAGTATCACACCAGTTTTGTTAGAGATAGTTGTCAAAGTAATTCAAGTAAGGCTTCCCAGATAGCAAAGCTAACTGACAAGTTTAAAAGAGAAGGAGATCCTAGGTGACACCTAGAAGTGTTTGATCAAGTTTGCAAGGCCCTTGGGGAGCACAACGAGATTGATATAACCAATGCTTTTAGCCTAACCCTAGATGGGGGAAGGCAGCAGGGGACTGGTTTAGAACTCTCAGGGTTGAGGAACACTTAAACTTTGAAGCTCTTAGGAGATTGTTCTCAAAGCAATTTGTGCATGAGGGAGCACTGTGGAGTGTAGCCTCACAATTGCATAAGGTAGAGAGAAAAGAGGGAGAGTCAGTTAGGGAGTTCATGAGCTGACTCAAGAATTTGAACTCTCATTGTGCTTTGCATAAACGTTTTACCAAAATAACCAACTACTTGATAGTGTAAAAGTACTCTAAATACGACCTCCTATCACCTAAATTCGAATTTCTATTTTTGGAGATACTTATCTCTTAATCCATAGGCTTCAACACAAGAGATCTATAATGGCTTAGTCATTAGAGATATGACCACATGGAATGAAGTCACAGCTAATGCCATCAAGCTAGAGGATAATCTAATGATTAAGGGAGCCAGAGCATCGGATGCAAGATCGGTTGCTTCAGTTAGTGAATGGCTAAACCCTTGGCTAAAGGTAACACTATGGCATACATGAATCTCACGGTCTTCATGATGAAAGCACTACAAGAAGAGATGAGGGCCAATAAAGCTCTTGAGAATGCACATATGGACCCAATGACAGAGTTGCATTAGTGTTCTATATGCCGATAAGCTCATACAACAAGTGAGTGTCCAATCTTGAGAGTATGATACCAAGGAAACTATACTTTCTACAATCGCTAAGGTCATGATGTCTCACAGTGTCGAATGCACTTGCAAGCCATTGCTAATGCTCCCAGAGCACATCTAGCTTTACCAGTGCCACCACAACAACAAGCTATCATGCTAGCCACAATAGCTCAACACACTGTCGACCACCCGACATAGCAACCAATCTCAAAGGGCATTTATAAGGCTGCAAATGTACCTCTACCAACACCCCAATCACCCCATCCCAAGATCACACCACTTAATCAAATAGGTTTGGAGGAACCTATGGACTACCCAAGGTATGAGGTGGAATTAGATGCTACTTCACATTTTGTAGAAGACTCCACATAACTCTCTCCTAAAGTACTATATAGTTGATGCCCAAGGGGGAGTCAAACCTGTGAACCAACTTGCTACAAGAAGAGGTCATGATATTAATGCCGCTGCTAGAAGAATGCCTTTTCAATGTTATCACTGCCAAGGAGACCGCACAGAATCTTTAAGCATCAAGAGCCATAAACCACTCAAGGTGCATCTTCTACACCACCACCTGCCATTTATAGTCATTTGCAGCATAGATCATATGATCAAGGATTTCCCCATGAAACCTGGGCAACTAATCGATAGAGTGGTCCAACAACCATCAGATCTCAATATGATTGGTGTAAGTGACAAGTCAAAAGAAAACTCAATAATTCTTCCTGTCAATGCCATAACCAGACTTATGGCTAGAAACCAGCCAATTTTGGAAAGAAAAATAGAGATAGTTGGACTCAATATTTCTTCATTTAGTTGGAACATGCCTGTGCTTCATTTTGGAAAGAAAAAAAGAGATAGTTGGACTCAATCTTTCTTCATTTAGTTGGAAGCATGCCTATGCTTCTACCCCCTTGTTTTCCCATGTGGTGACACATGACAAAGTTTTGTTTCGGGTTTTTGTTTGTGTCCCACCATGAAGCACTTGCAGCCCACTCTCTTTGTCTGGCTAGCAAAAAAGGAACTTATTTTTTACTATCAATGTCCATAGTTTCACAAGCAAGTTTTGATGTTTCTTGTGCAGCGGGATGTTCTTACATTCTAAGTTGAATTAAGTCCCTTTAGTGAGATTGTTTTGATTTTCCTATCCTCATTTGAGCTTGTTTCAACCTCTACCTTTTGCTTGTCCTTGGTTTTTGGTTTTTGAGGTTCCAGATCTCTTTTCTTCAGTTGAGATTTCGGTTGGTTTGAGGCTTGTTTATCTTTATTTAGTTTTTGTTTCACTTTTTTGAATTTATCTTTCAGCTTTGGATCCTTGCTGGTCTAATGTGTTACATCATTTTCTCACCTTAGCTTTTAGCCTTGTTGACACATTCAATGGTACGGTGGTTAACGGCCCATTATGCACACTAATAATATTGAGTGGTGTAGCTTCTATTATGCTTGGTTTTACTATGTTTAGTTTTGGTAAACAAGTGGTATAATGCACATTGCTCACATAGGGGTTTCAAAGTGTTGACACAACTGGAGATGAGGTCTATTATCTTGTGTGGTCCATGACAATAAAAGCACTCGAGTGATGGTCTTATCACATCCTTAACAATTTCTACCCCTTGTTTGGTCTCATTCTAGGCCCAGGATCACCAGACTTTCTAATGTGAGTTCTTGGATTTACAGGGTTTGAGGATTTTGTGTCTCACATTGATTCATTTATGTCAAATTTCACTAAGTTAAATATGTAGCACTGTTCCACCAAGGTTGTTGTACAACTTATGTTTGTGATTTGGTTCAGCGGCGGTTGCGCAAACCTTAGGACAAAGTGCAGTTTCATGGCCGCGTTTGTAATATGAAAGCGTTCATGACCGTGTTTGTAATATAAAAGCGTTAGCTTTTATGCCCCCAGGTGGAAAAGGTTTTAGATTTTGTTCATGTGTAGCTCCTTTTTCATCCTTGATTTCTCTTCCCATCAAAGCAATGTAAAGTTATTGAGTGGTGATCTTCGAAATCAATTTATTTACAACCCTTTCCATAGCTAGGTCCTCATCTAGCTTATTGTTAACTAATCAGATAGCCTCTTTGAAACATTGGTCAAAGGTCTCAAGATTTAATACAAGGGTTAAATTGTGTAAGCCATTTTTCTTTAGCCCCATCATAAAACATCGTTTCAATTGAGCGTCATTCAATTTTCCCATGGTTCACATTGTGAATCCTAAATTTTTATCTAGAGGATAAAATCTCGTAAGGTTTCATCAGTTTTTTGCTCAATTGAGTAAAGTTCACGTGATACACACCACCAGTGGCATTGCCTCGAGAACCCATAGATGAAAGCTACCTTCAAAGTTTTGAAATTGACTTGACCTCGGGTCAGAGTGTGGTAAACCATCAAGTCAGGCTTTTCTCGTTAAGCATAATGTAAAAGCTTGAGCCTTAGACAGGCTATTAATAGCTCCAAATGTGTCACAACATTGTTCAAACACTTGCATGAACTCATATAGGTCCGTGGTACCATCAAATTTATTCATATATTTGAATATTTCTAAGGCAATATGTTTAACGGTATCCCTTGAGCTATGTGCGACCCCTTCTCAGCCCTAGGACATCTTTCAACCCATGACCGACCCCCCTTCCTAAATTGTTGAAGGGCATCCCTTGAGCTATGTGTTGTTCCTTCTTGGCCTAGGACATCTTTTAACTGAGCAACCCCCCTTCCTAAACTATTCAGCATTGGAAGAGTTTGTTTACTAAAGGATAAAGGGATTTAAGAAGTGATTGGGTTGAAATTAATGTTATACAAGAGATTTGAGATTGGTGGCATTAGGGTCATTATAGGATTGGTGAAACCCAGTGAAGCACTCGTGTATAGTGTTAGTCTCATGCAGGTACAAAGTCCCTAAGGATTGTGAGGTCTGAATGGGTGGCATAGGTCTCAATGGTTGTCTAAGGCTAGTTTCAAGAGCTAAATCAAACATCTGCATGTGTAGGGGTAAGCGTTAACCTTCTAGGGACAACACTCTAAGTTTACAAAAAAACATACATTTATTAGGTACAAAAAAGTCCATACAAATGAGAGATCTCTAACCAAAATGAGCAATACAAATGAGAGATCTCTAACCAAAACGAGCAATACAAATGAGAGATCTCTAACCAAAACAAGCAAGTCCACACATTTACATCTTCTAGTTACCATGATTATTCTCTTTTATTCAATTCATGGCAACACTATATGGTCTATTACCACTTCTAAACTAGGTGTTTTTTTCTTGCACTCTCTTCCCAAGCTCCTCTCAAAGAACGGACTCTTTGTTATTGCTTATGCAGCCACATGCATGCTAACTCCCTATTGCAACACTCAATTTCATATTCCATTGATATACGTCTCCATCTTCAAATGGACCATCTTCATTGAGTTGCTCCATAGCTTTGTGCTTCTAGAATTTGCTACATGCGATCTAACACTTCATGTCCATTCTAGATCTTGTCTTTCATATGCACCCTTTTCTTAGACAAGACTATGGAGATGGCTTCTTTCATGTTTGGCATAGTGCTGATCGAGCTAGACATGTTGGAAGGATGAGTGAGAGAGAGAGAGGAGAGAGGGTTTGGGGTTGATGAGAGAGAGAGAGAGAGAGAGAGAGAGAGAGAGATAGAGAGGAGCAGTTTGTTAAGGGGTTATGGTAGATCTAATGATCTCCAAGCCATCCGTTTATATAGTTTTAAGTATGTCTAATTATAGCCTTCGCATGTCACTTTCAATAGGGATCCCTCCTTTTTTGTTGCATGCAAAAAGTAGTGATTAAAGGAACACCTCTCATTTTTTTGGTGCATTGCAAAAAAAGAGTGATTAAAGGAACACCTCTCCTTTTTTTGGTGCTTTCAAACTAGGAGAGAGTATGGGACAGAGAGAGTATGCATGATCCCAACCTATTTACGACCTAAACACTCAATATTTGATAAAGGTAAGGTGAATACTAATTTTATGGTTACTTTAATGAAATTTGATTATCAGTACATTGTTTAAAAGGTCGTTTGAAAGACACTCATTCCCCAATTGTTAGGTTCAATGTAAAATCTTTCAAAACTTGTTTTAAAAAAAATCAGAGAACACTTCATAAGTTCTAGACAATGTGCAAAGACACGCAGGTTAAGAAATCCAAAACCTTTTAAAAAACTTGACATAAATAGAAATATAACAAAACCATTTTGATCATGACACTGTAGATCCTCCCATCATGCCACTCTATGACATTATCAAAAAGAGATAGACACAACACTTTCCTAGGCACACCATGCTTACATTGGCATTGACCTTCGGGCACTCAAAATCCTAGCCAGATCTTTCTTTTTGAGATTTGCTGGTGTATAAATATATTATTATTTGCATCGAGCCCAAGTACACACAAATAGACAAAATACATGTGCTTACATGCAACAAACGCATGTCCGCCACCTGCTATCATCTGAAAATCTAGATGTGTATAGCATGGTAGCTTTGCAATTGTGACATCATACCTTTCACCTTGCATCCTTGAAGAATCAATCTCTACTACAAACACCTCATGTTCCATTTTCTTCACGAGCCTTTCTACAATGATTGAAGCTGACAAAGTGAGAGCATTTTCTATCTTCTTGGTTGCTATTTGTAACACTATTGTCCTGTACCTCAGGGTTGTGCGTCTGGTTGTGTTCTATCCTCTTGGTTGCTATTTGTAACACGATTGTCCTGTACCTCAGGGTTGTGCTTCTGGTTGTGTTCTCTTCTGTAGAACAAATCCAGCTCCTTCTAGAGCTTGCATCTCACTGCTTGGAAGGTTTGTGTCCTTCTAAATTGGCCAAACATTTGGAGGCCACATAGGTGCATTTGTGATTGTTAAGCATATGGACCATGTGTGCTCCATGCTTGTATTATAGAACCACATGAACTATATACACTACCGACCTGTCCACTTGTGCATTCCATAAAAGCTTGGTGCACCACCACAATGAGGGTCATGAAGGTTCTTCGACGCGGTCATGAGATCCACCACCACTACAGACCCTGATGGAGCATCTTCCATGAGATCCACGAAATTGTTTTTGATGTTTGGAGCAGACTGCTCACCCTCACTTGATATAATCACTAGATATCTATTCCATAACTCCTTGTCAAAAACATACATGATAGAGAGAGAAGTGGTCTTGCTTGAATACAATTGCATTAAGTGATATGGGTTATCTTCTAACTCACAGATGGTGAAGACACTAAGAGAAGAATACTGATATAGTAGAGCAATCTATGCAAACACAAAAGCTCAGATAGCTCAGTGCAAAAAATTGAAGATAGATTAGCACAAAAATGTGAGAGAGATGTGCAGGACCGAGGCTGGAACGATATGTAGCGCACATGCAAGTTTAATTGTCATTATGGTTGACAACATCTAAGAATACATGCAAGTTTAATTTTCATTATGGTTGACAACATCTAAGAATACATGCAATGTATGGTTGGTATGTGTAGTGATTTTCATTTGTTTTGAGATTGCTTATTATTACAAACATGGATACTTGTGATGATGGCTTTCATGAGAGAAGGCGCTGCACTGCACTATGATGCTCCACAAGTTTTTTTAATGACTACACAGAATGTAAATGGTCATGAGACAAAAATGGGAAGCCATGGAGAGGTAAGAGAAATTTCTAAAATGGACCCCATTCATAAGTGCCAACGTATAGATATTTGAGGCATATTTTTTGTTGTTTGTATGTGTAGGAAGCTTGCAATGTGCTCGACAGACATGCGAACATATATTGGATTCTATAACAAAACCATGGGATGTTATCCTAGACTTGTTTACTGGAGCAGAAGATTTGGAAAGGGCATGTAGACATGTTGGGAGAAATGTTGTTTGTGTTTAGCCCTATGTTAAAGTGGTCACACATGCCTTGTTGCCACTTGCTCAGTTGTAAAAATCTTCCCTGATGGAAAAATATCCTTGAAGAGGAACTTCACCACCTCTTCTACGGAATTTCTCTTCACAGCTTTAGCTTCCGGCAATTTGGTGAAATAATCAGTCCCACAATGATGTATTCACACATGTTGCCTTTCGTGGGTGGCTTGACTGGTCCAACAAAATCCAATCCCCACTTCATGAATGGAAACAGCAAAAGTGTGGGCGAGATGGGAAATCTATTAGAATCACCAGGTTGATCCATCCGTTTCACATTGCTTTGCTTCGCTGTTGGCATCCCTCTCATGATCGTTGGCCACCATAGGCCTCCTTGCAAAAATTTTTAGGCTGTGATTTATCCGCCTATGTGTCTTCCGGTAATGCCACAATGTGCTTCCCTTAATACCGCTTGCTACTTATGGTCCGGGACACACCTTCATAAGATCTGGTCTATGCCTCTTTTGTAGAGCTGCTCGTCGACAATCATTTGGAAGTTTCTTCTCCTTAAGGCAATCCTTTTCTTTCTGTCAGCAATGTAACCTTTCAGGAATGTTCCATCCTCTAGAAACTGCATCATATCATAATACCAATTCTCACCTGCTTTTGCAGATGCTACTGTGAATAGGTTGGTATCCGGGAGTTGGCCATCCACTCCATATAGAGCAGGTTCTCCGATATCTAGTCTGGATAGAAAGTCCATCATCGCATTCTCTTTTCCTGGCGTGTGTTGGATGGTGAACTCAAAATCTTGGAGTAGAAGCATTCACCTTGCCATTTTCCCCACCAGAAAGGCTTTGTTCACCAGATAAATGAGGGCTTGATGGTCCACGTGGAAAATAAATTTGTTTCCCAAGAGGTAGTGTCGGAACTTGTAGTTCCTTTCTGGCTTTGTGAGGGCTTTTGTAGTATAATGAATGGGTTGAATATACCCCTCTTGCTTCTCCTGCATCAGTGCACTACCCACTACCACATAAACATGGAATATTTCATTCCAGTCTGGGGTGGTTACCCCACTTGTGCAGTTGACACCATTCTCTTTAGCCATTGGAATGCTTTTTGACACTTTGGATCCCATTCATACTTTGCATCTTTCTTGGTAAGTGCATACAATGGGTTAGCCACTTGTGCTAGATATTTCAAAAATATAGCATGCCACTTAACCTTACCAAGGAACCTCTCTAGTTGCTTGATGTTCTCCGGACCAGACATTTTGGATATGTCTTATGCTTTAGTAGGATCTATGGCCAATCCTTGGGCTGACACTATGTGTCCTAACAGTGTTCCTGATCTTACTACAAATGCACACTTGGCTGGATTTAGCTTAAGCCTTGTATCTTTGCATCTTTGCAGACATAGCCTCAGATGATAGATGTGCTTTGCCTTTTCACCAAACACATTAAAGTCATCTACAAATGCTTACATGAAGTTTTTCAAGTAATCATAGAAAATCTCTTGCACCATTCTCTAAAAAGTAGTCGGTGCATTTTTCAAGCCGAACATCATGATAGCCCACCACGAAGACACCCCTTTCAATGAGATGAAGGTTGTTTTCTCTGTCTTTTGGCACCATTTTTACTTGGTTGTACCCACTGAATCCATCCAAAAATGAGTACATTTTCTTCCCAGCTACCTCATCCAGCAAAGAGTCCGTAAACGGAAGTGGAAAGGGATCCAAGGTCGTTTGCGGCATTCAGCTCTTACGGTAGTCCACACAGATTTTGATCTTCATGGTCCTTTTGGGCACTACCACAATTGGGGATATCCAAGTAGCTTTCTCTACTGGCACAATGAAACCTACTCTTAGCAATCTGTCAATTTTTTCTTTGACTTGTTTAGCGTAGTTAGGGTTCATTCTGTACCTCTGCTCTCTCTGATTAGTAGGGCTCCTTCTCTTAAATTGATGTTGTGCTTGCTGGAAGAATTTAGGGCCCTCCATGTTCTCATATACGACCAAGCAAAGACATCTTGGTATTCTTTCAGTAAGGACACCAACTCTTGCTTAAATTCTTCTTCTAGTTCCAGACTAATCTTCACCGCCTTTTCTTCTTTTTCATTTCCTAGATTCACCTCTTGTAGTTTCTCTGGGCTTTTACGGCATTTCCCTTTTGGTTCTCTTTTTGCTTCTGCAGCCAATCACGGATCTCTTGCATTTCTTTCTCTTGCTCCAGATTCCAGGCCCATTCAACCCATTCCGAGGCTTTCTCCTACATGGTTTTGCTCAGTTTTGTTCTCTTGAGCCCTCTGGTTTTGTGGAATTTGATTCTTTTTTCTTTATTTCTTTGGTTGCTTCTTCCGCTTTTCCATCTTTTGCTTCCACATAGTGCCCCATCACTTCATCTACATGTAACATGTACAAGGGAACCAGGTTGGGATGTTCACGGAGTATTATCTCCTCTTCATCGTCATCAAAGCCTTCTAACATATTGAATGTTTATGCATGAACTGGCCTTTGGGCAGGTGTTACCGATCCCCTTACATCGAAAAGGTCAACATGGACTTTTCGCTTCCCCTTTCTGATAGAGATTTTGGTTCTACCCGAGTCCTGCTTCACTTTGTCGTGTCTCAATTCAACCAGGGCCTTCCCATAACACCTGGTAAGACCTGGCATGGTTTTTAGTGGTTATTACCACTAAGTTGACCTTGAAGTCTACTTGTTTGATTTTCATTTGAACATTTTTGACAATTCCTTTAGGAACCACCAATCCATTATCTACCACTCTTATGTTGAATGAAATGGGTTCAGGGGCCTTTTCAATAGTTCCTAGCTCATAGTACCCGATAATATAATCACATAAGAAAATCCAGATGGACTCTCTGTTGATGATGATTAGCAAGATCAACCAACAGATCCATATAAAAGAGCCATGGATTCATTTGTTGAGGACCAGCAAGGTCAATCAACCAGATCCATGCTCGAGTTCAGAAAACAACTCTAACACCTTGTTCCATTTTTTCTTCCTCGGCACACGCGTGGGTATCTTCGGCGACCCAGAGCCCGGGAACCATATGGTCAGCACTCTCTAGGATCCTTCGCAGGTCACTTAGCGCTTCACTCATAGGCCGCTTCCTTGGTCCCTCATTTATCGTACATACCGGAAGCTCACCATTGAAATCAAACCGAGGCTGGTGTCAAGACCTTGGCCGACCTTGCTACGCGACGTCCTCCCGATGACTGTCAGCTGTTGCAACTTTATCACTTAGGTCTTCACAACCTCATTCACAAGATGGTCAAAATGCTTCCCCAGCATTCTTGACATAAAACAGTCATTTAAAAATAGGTCATAAATACAATTTCTAATGAACTCTCATATTTTCACATCGTTCCACATTATTTCCCGTTATTCCACATTCTTCTAAATCAATTCACTTTGCTTAATCCACATCCAATCATATGTATTCCCATTGTCCTTCATCCATTCTTATCCAATCACATCATATTACATCTCATCACATCACATCACATCCATTCTTATCCAACCACATCATATTACATCTCATCACATCCATTCTTATCCAATCACATCATATTACATCTCATCACATCACATCCATTCTTATCCAATCACATCATATTACGTCTCATCACATCACATCACATCCATTCACATCTCATCTCATCCATTCACATCTACCCTAATCCACATCACATCACATCACATCACATCACATCCATTCATATCACATCTCATCCATCCATATCACATCTATCCCGATTCACATCACATCACATCCATTCATATCACATCTCATCCATTCACATTTATCTCCCGATTCACATCTATCCCGATTCACATCACATCTCATCCATTCACATCTATCACATTCATTGTATCCCCATGCCATCACATACATTCTATCCACATGATATCACATCCACATCTATCCACATCATATCTCATTCATTCCATTCACATCCACATCCATCTATATCTCATCACATCCATACACATTCCATCTCATTCATCCACATCCATCTGGTCATTCACATGCACGTCCATCCACATCCATCCATTTATTCACATTCACATCCACATATATTCATATCACATCACATTTCATCCACATCTCATCACATTCACATTCACATCCACATCCCTTTACATTATATCACATCTCATCCACATCCCCGTCCACATCCATTTACATCACATCACATCTTATCACATCCACATCCACATCCATTTACATCACATCACATCTTATCACATCCACATCCACATCCATTTACATCACATCACATCCACATCCACATCCATTTACATCACATCACATCTTATCACATCCACATCCACATCCATTTACATCACATCACATCCTATCACATCCACATCCACATCCATTTACATTACATCACATCTTATCACATCCACATCCACATCCATTTACATCACACCACATCTTATCACATCCATATCCCCATCTTTTTACATCCCATCACATCCTTTCACATATCCTCACATCTCATTCTCATCTCTTCATTCACATCCACATCCATTTATATCACATCCTTTCACATATTCTCACATCTCATTCTCATCTCTTTATTCACTTTCACATCCATTTATATCACATCCTTTCACATATCCTCACATCTCATTCTCATCTCTTCATTTACATCCACATCCATTTCACATTTAGTAACATTTTCTATTTTTGATACCGATGGGACTTTTCTAATATTTCTGCCAATTGCTTGGCCTAGGTAAAGGTTCTTTTTCTCAACGGATATTTTCATATTCTTTCTCAATCTTCTCAAGTGAATTATATTCAATATTCTTCTTTTTGAGTAAAAGATTAATGGGATTTACAAAAATCAATTCTACCCATATTTTCCAATAATACTCAAAATTTCACTTTTGATAAATACTCATAATTTGAATTATGCTAAAAATTTCTCTTTTTCTATTTAATTTCTTGGATCTCAAATATCATGAAAATTTCTCTTTTTGCATTTAATTGATTGAATTCCAATTGTCATGGGAATTCCTCTTTTATCATAAAATAAATTTATCTAAAATTCCTCTTTTCTTTAATAAAAATATCCATTATTTCAAATATATCAAGAATTCTACTTTCACCATTTAAATGATTGAATTCCAAATGTCATAGGAATTTCTCTTTTATCATTTAAAAATTTCTCATGCATAAAATAAAATTATCTAAAATTTCTCTTTAAATAAAAAATATTCATTATTGTAATATACCAAAATTTCTCTTTTTCCATTTAATCACATGGATCTCCATTATCATGGGAATTCCTCTTTTTGCATAAAAATAGAAATACCAAAATTACCTCTTTTCTTAATTACTTATTTATGCATAAACCTAAAAATTAATTTCCCATGAATTTGATGAAAATCATTCTTTTAGCATAGGATGTCCCATCCTAGAATATGGTAGGAAGTCCTCTTTTCACATTATTCATAAAAATGATGTATTAATTTCTTAAAAACTTTACCATAGCTCTGTTGCTATTACTGATAATTTTTAATATTTTTAAAAAGAATAAGACTTTGTAGTATGATTATGATAGAATAACTATCATTAGACCTAATTCTAATTTATGAAATTAAATCATAATTTTATTAACATATAAGCATTAAAAAGCCATTTCTTTAACCTCTAGCTTAACTAGCATAGAGTTTGATTTTTGAATTAAGAATTTATCAATGAGAAGCATCATTTGAATAGAGAATTGGTCATAGGAATGACCATTCTTTTGGAGAGAGAGATATATACATAAAAACATCCTAAATTAAGCATAAAGATAAACTTTTCTTAATTATTCATTATAACTCTTAAGAAAAGCTTGATTTGCATTATAAACACTTAATTAGAAACTTCTCAAGCTTGAGAGGGGTTTGAGAAGTGAAAACATTGAGAATAGTAGAGAAAAACCATGAAATTATATCTTACCTCTTGATTTTACTTGCTTCTCTATCTTAGAAGAAGCCCCCAACCAATCAATTGGTTAGTGTGTTGAAAGGAAAGCTCCATGGTTGAAGAGAGAGAGAAGCTCCACTCTCTCCAAAAGTAGAGGATTTTTAAAGGATAATAGAAAATATCATTATTTTAATGTAATACTGGCATGGTATAGCTCAAAGATGAGAATAAAAAAGAATGAGGGTCTATTTATAGGTGAGGGAGGCCACTAACTAAGTCCAACTAAGTTCTAGAATTTTTCAGCTTCAATTTGGCTGAATTCGGACAAGATTTGGATCAGTTTGGCTCCCTTTTTTATTTGGTTTGATATCCAAGAGAGAGGAGAGATAAAAATATCATAATTTTTTTGAATTAAAAACTCATCCACATGTATGAAATAGGCACCTACCTCAAAGTCTCCCCCCTCCTTACCAAGGTGTCAAAAATGTATCATTATTCTAAAATATCTCATTTTTTTAGTAATATCTCATAGTTTTTAACTAATAAACCTTGTACTCAGTCAACTCTTCATCTTATGTGAGCATTTACTCATTTTTGGGTATTTTCTTTTATTCTTTGGATTTATCTCATCCCAACACTTGGATTAATCCTATTGGTCCATAGGAACCTTAATTGGACCATAATCAAGAAATTTATGAAAATCTAGACCCTTAGGCTAAGGTCCCTTATATCATTTTTAATTATTTCCAAATGCACATTGGAAAGTTCTTTTTGAATTTCTGTTTCACGGGAAACCATTTTAGACACTAGGAGGATTTTTATATCCAAAGATATCTCAATTTTGGATTACCTCTATCTAGACATTTTCTCTCTCTAGGCCAAAACAGGGTAAAACAAGATCTTTCTTCTATTTCAGAGACGATATCAGACCAACTAGGCAATGCCATGGGAGACATCTAGCCGTCGAACACTAACTCTTGAGTGGTCATGGGGGACTCTCAGAACCGCTTAGCTTT
The DNA here is from genome assembly GCF_041138505.1 of Cibotium barometz. Classification (NCBI taxonomy): domain Eukaryota; kingdom Viridiplantae; phylum Streptophyta; class Polypodiopsida; order Cyatheales; family Cibotiaceae; genus Cibotium; species Cibotium barometz. Next base: position 33,099,831 of record NC_141076.1, on the reverse strand, counting down.
AGAACCTCATGCACTCTCACTTCATTCTCACACTGCTACATAACTCACTCACTCTCTTTCACTTGCACATCATGTTTATTATTTTAAAACAAAGACACATAGAAATAAAGTGAATGGAAACATTGCTCTTGTTTAATGTACTACTTCTAGAATCAGTACAAGTTCACTATTGCTCGACACAAGGCTAAGACCTCCTAAGAACTATGACTATAGTAAGTTTCACATCATTGGCTGTCCACTAGTTATGAGCTAATTGCATCATGCAACTTCTGCAACCTACAGCTAGTGCCCCTGTTGCTCACCTTGCACCATCCTTTTAAGCTTAATCTTGTTGATCTTGATAACGGCTATTCTGGTGGTTACAGCTTGCCACCTTCACACGTGCAGTACCAAAGTGGTGCTCACGACATGGAAGGTGGCTAGACTGAGTGTTCTATCACCACACTAAGCCATTGGACGCAACAAGCTCCTCATAATAATAGTCATTATTAAGTTAAGAATCATGATTAAATTCACTTTTCTCTAGTGGTTCTTTAATCTCAAGGTAATCTTTGGTGGGGATGGTTATGGTGGTAAGACTAGTGGAGGTAAGGGTACATCATGTATATGTTACATGCCATCATGTATGAATCTTTATTAACAAGGGTAGCCATTTCCCATCCCTTCTTGGAGTTTGAATAGGTTCCAATGGTGGCATTTCCTTTGGCTTGAGCAATAGCCTGGGCTTACACCCCCAAGGTCTTCTCTAACTCGTGCTTGTAATCTCATATCAAGGGATTCCACTCTCTCAAATGTTCTTTGTTTAGCTATATCCCTCCACACATCAAACTCTTGTTTTTGGTAATTTAGTATGGATTCTGTTTCACATCCAACTACTCTAGAGTGGAAAAGAAGATTTTCCTGCTCTTAGAGGCACATTCAGTGTCTATCCTTTATCTAGGAGTGCACATTATTTGCTTGTTTTATGTCACAAGGTTCTCTTTGTAAAGATTCTTATAAGGGTGTGTTTTTTGGGTAGCATCTCTTCTTATTGAGGTTATTTGACCTTTTTTCACATTTTGGGTAGCCTCTCTTCTTATAAGGTTATTTTGTAAAGATTCTCAACGGATTGAGCCTCTTACTCTGCACCTAGTGTGGGTTTCCAAATAGCACTTTAGCAATGTTCAAAAAACCTCTAGATACTATGGGAGAAGTTGTAGCTCTCTCCTCTTCCTGATCTTCATTGAATGGAGCATCTTGATTCCTTGATACTATTATCAATTGAATTTAGTCCTCCTAGGTGATCATGCTTTGATGTGTGCTAACCAAATGACTTCATCCAATGTTCCAAAACAAATTTTAAAGAGAGTGTTTTAGTCTAATTTATTGCTTGATTTGTTGTTTTCATGGTGTTTGGAGTGATTAATGGTGTTAGTAGAGCATGCATGTAGGTGAAAATAGGTTTGGTATCTAGGGAGAGTTTAGAATTGCATTTTTGTTTTCTTTCATGCTTAAACATAGAGCTTTTTTGCTGAATTTTTGCTTAAATGTTATGTTTTTTTGTTATATTTAAGTGAATTAGATTGTTAGTAACTATGTAAGAAGCTTAATCATCAAAACAATTTTAAAAAACCATGGAAAAATTCTTGAAATTCACTAATTATGCTTAATGGACTGGCTTTTTCCATTAAGGGGGTGATTAATAAATTTCAAGAGTCAAATAATTAAAAAAATGTAATTTTGTGTCCATTTTGATCATATAAATTAAAGTTTTTGAGTGTTTTGAGAGCGTGTAGATGCATCAAAACACCCAATTACATCATTTTCTTTGTCATTTGGTGAAATTTTGCTCTCTTTTGTCTCATTACACTTAAAAAAATGAGCATAAATTAATCCTTAATTAATTTTTAATTATTAAGTTAATAACATAATAAACTATGCAAATAGTTTATTATTTTCATTAGTAATCTAATGATATACAACACTGCATGGATTAATTCAGGATTAAGGATTAATTAGAGCCCAAAAATTGAGCCACAAAGAGGAAAAAGTTAGCATAAGTGTTAATCTTTGATTCGTACTTAAGCTAATTTTTACACAACTCATTAATGTTAATTGGAGCTTAGTTGTCATGCATTCAATACATGTGTTTGAGATGTTAATCTTTGATTAGTACTTAAGCTAATTTTTACACAACTCATTAATGTTAATTGGAGCTTAGTTGTCATGTATTCAATACATGTGTTTGAGATGCGTAAGAGGTGTGTAAGAGGGGAGTGGGCATAAACCAAGAAAAGATTACAAGTTATCATATGCATTGAATGAGGTGTAAAATGGAGAGGGCATCCAAAAAAAAAATTCAAAAAAAAGGGAGTGGGTACTTTTCTTGCTTTATGCCCACTCCCCTCTTAACTCGTGAAAAAAATTAGAGGGGTGTGTAAGAGGGGAGTGGGCATCGAAAAAAAAAAATATTTCAAAAAAATCATGATGCCAGGTCACCAATCCTGATGTGTTTGCCACATCACCGATCACAAGGCATGATTACCACATCACCAATCACGTAAAAAAACACGATGCTATGTCCATCGACAATCACGACGTGATTGCCACATCACCAATAACAACATGGTTATTGTTATATCACTAATCACGTTTAAAAAATAATCATGATACCACATCATTGATCAGGAGGTGATTGCCACATCACCAATCACGTAAAAAATTAAAAATTAAAAATTATTTAAAAAATCACGGTGCCAGAGCACCACCAATCGTGGTGCATGGTTGTGATTGCCATGTCAGATGATCACGATCCACCAAGAGCATACAGCCTTGTAGGCCTTTTGTTTCCGAAGCTTCATGGGAGTTGCTGCGTTCCCCAACCGGATGCTTGGATGTGAGCTACACTCCGTAAGGGATGCCGCGAGTGTAGATGGTCTGTCTCAAAAGAGCGGTTCATGTGGTGCCACATCATCGATCATGCCTCTTGAATCACGATCGTAAAAACTTAAACCTGCAAATCATGGTGCAAGAGCAAGGTTAAAAGAGGAAAGAATGGGTACTTACTTGTGTACATGAAGTTATTTCAACAATTATGGTATTGTTTGATTTTTTCCTTCAATAGTTCTTCTCTCCTTAAAGTTGACTTTTTGAGTATTTGCGTGCAAATAAATTTGTGTTTGAGAGAGAGAGAGAGAGAGAGAGAGAGAGGGAAAATGGAGAAGAAGAGAGAAGAAGAAAATCCATGGTTAGAGAGTGAGAGAAGGTGAGAGGGAGAGATATGGAGAGAATGATAGAGAGTGAGAGAAGGTGAGAGGGAGAGATATGGAGAGAATGATAGAGAGAGAAAGATAGAGAGAGAGGGGGGGAGAGGAAGGGAGAGGGAGAGAGAGCAATAGAGAGACAAAGGGAGTCTAAAGTGTCATAGAGTTAAACACCTAGCTGTGTTTACATGGACTTATAAAAGACTTAAAGGAGATTAAGCCGAAGTTAGTTAAAGTGGGATATCATTTGGAGAGTCTCTAAAGTGCCTTAGTTAAACACATAGCTGCATTTTCATGGACTTATAAAGACTTAAAGGAGATTAAGCCGAAGTTATGCCAACACTATAATGACCTAGAGCCAAATGCACATCCCATCTATCAGTGACAATATCGTCGACAAACCCAGTTTATATAGAGCTTGTTAAGACAGAAATTACTAAGTTACTAAATGTGGGGTTCATCTATCTAGTATCTAATAGTGAGTGGGTATCACCAATTATGATAGTTCCTAAGAAGAAGAAAAAAATTATATTTGTGTAGACTATCGACAATTGAATAATAAGATGAAGAAAGACCACTTTCCTTTGTCGTTCTCACTGATCAGGTTCTAGATAATGTACCAAGCCATGAGCTTTATTATTTCACGGATGGTTTCAGTGGATATAAACAAGTATTAGTCCATCATGAATATCAACCCACTGAGTGGGAGACATTTGCGTAGTATAAGGTCATGCCTTTTGGTTTGTGTAATGCTCCGCCTACATTTCAATGTGTAATAATAGCAGCATTCTTCAAGGCTTTTTAAGGCAATGGATGGAGGTCTTCCTAGATGATTTCTACATTTTTGGTACTTTTTAGGATATGCTTAATAAGTATGAACAAGTATTTAATAGGAATATTAGGGTGAGTATATCCTTGAATTCAAAGAAGTGTGTTTTTGACATGGAAAGTGGCACTCTCTTAGGTTATATAGTATCCAAGAACGGTATTTCTATGAATGAGATAAAGTTCAAGAATATTAGTAAATTACCACCTCTTGAAAATCTTAAGAAATTACCTCAAAATTACATGGGTTTTTAGGTAATGTGAACCATTATCACTGTTTTATACAAACTTCACGATCGTTGCTTTGCCTTTGACTATGTTGTCGTTACAAAAGGATAATCCTTTTATCTAGATATGAGTATGTCAAGATGCTTTTGAGCTTCTTAAGCAGAGATTTAGTGGAAGCTCCAATCTCAATATCTTCGAATTGGTCCAAGGAATTTCACATCCATACAGATGCCTCGATGATGGCAGTTGGTGCGGTGTTATATCAATCTAATAATATTATGTTGGACCACCCAAATCTAAGTGATGTAGAACATAACTATACAACAACAAAAAAGGACTTCCTTTCAATGGTATTCTTAGTTGAGAAGTTCCGTCACTACCTTTTGGGAAAAAAAAAATTATGTAAATCAATGCGGCTCTAAAGTACCTCTTGAACACAAGCCAGAGTTAGCTAGACGTGTTATCAGATGGATGCTCTTATTCTAAGAGTTTGATTTTCAAGTGGTTACTAAAGCAAGAAAATTGCATGTCTTGGAGAATCATTTATCTATATTATTGACAGATGATCAAGAAATTGGTGTAGAAGATGATCTTCCTGATGCTCAATTATTCTTAATGGAAACATGAGTTCCATGGTACGCGGACATCACTAATTTCTTAAGCACATATCAATATCCACCTACATCAGATAGAAGGGGAAAAATATATTTTATTGCAATCGAGGTCTTTTAGTTTATTGGGTGGATATCTTTATAAGTACTTTTCCCGGAAAGGAATTTATCATCGTTGTGTGTGAGAAGACGAGGTTCCTATTATATTAAAAGCTTTATATAATGAGCCATATAGTAGACACCACATCAATCCTTATAACTCATAAAGTTCTTCTGGCTAGTTATTGGTGGCCAACATTATTTAAAGAATGTAATTTCATTTTTATTATCGTAAATGTGATAAATACCAATAGGCCATCTAAATGGTTTGCTACATTTTTAATGCCAATTCTAGCTTTAAAGCCTTTTGAGAAATGGACAATTGATTTTGTAGGGCTAATAGATCCTCGTTTGTGATATTGGTCTGATCAATATATCTTAGTGTGTACGGATTAATGTGACAAAATGTGTAGAGGAAAAACCTTTGAAGATGGATAGAGCACTTGATGTAGCAAAAAATTTTGTATGAAAACACAATTACTCGTTTTGGATGTCCTTTAGAGCTAATATGGGACCAAAATTTTCAAATCACATTAATTAATTAGTTTTGAATGGAGATAACCTTATGAGTGAGGGAACAGAACCTTAGGAATATTAAAATTATAAAACCTTAGCGCGCACAGAGGTTTTCGATGAGGGTGCCTTCTTGGAGACGAGGAGTAGGCTCTCACACATTTTTCAACTCTCTCTCTCTCTCTCTCTCTCTCTCTCCCCTTCCACACAGACGAGGAGGAGGCTCAGCAAGATGCGGGGATAGGAGGAGTGCTGGGGGCAGGTCGCGTGCCCCTCTCTCTCTCTCTCTCTCTCTCTCTCTCTCTCTCTCTCTCTCTCTCTCTCTCTCTCTCTCTCTCTCTCTCTCTCTCTCTCTCTCTCTCTCTCTCTCTCTCTCTCTCTCTCTCTCTCTCAGCTATCCTCCTCCACGACTAGCGCCTCTCTCAGCTATCCTCCTCCACGGGGTGCTAGGAAGTTTGCTAAGGTTTTAACCTTAGTATATTAATTAATTAACGGGGCTCATCAGAGCGTCGTTAATTAATTAATGTTAAAGAGTGAATAGGGGTAGTAGAAAGAGTGTAGCATTAGCAATGCGATTAGGGGTAGTACATCTTTTAATTTGGTGTATGAAACAGAAGCTATATTTCCTATTAAACAAAAAAGTACAACATTGAGTGTAGCATTAGCAATGCGGTTAGGGGGGAAGCATACATCCTTGAATGACCGATTGATGGAGTTAGTGAAATTAGATGAGGAACTATTGGTACCTCTCTAGAGTTTAGAAGCTATGCAAAAGTGTGGCATGATCGCAATATCAAAATAAGAGAGTTTAAGAAAGGAAATCTTGTGCTAGTCTATGATTAACTCCCTAATAAATTAAGGATTAGATGGCTAGGATCTTTTAATGTTTTAGAAGTGTTTGATAACAGTTCTTTGAGTATACGAGAGAACCATTTCGAGTTAATGTACAAGAAGAGAATTAACCATTTCGAGCTATGGTTTACGCGAGTAAACCATCATTATGTGGCATAGAAATGGAGATAACAAGGTAATGGGTATTTGGGGTATAGGTAGGTTGTTTTACTTATTATATTATTTGTTATTGGGAAGATGATGTGGGGACAAGTCTAGTTTAATGGATTTCACATAGAGTGACATGGGCATACCAATTTTGGATGAGGGTAGCATAGGAGTACATCATCAAAGGTATATTTTTCTATTCTCTCTTTTCGTACACATTCTCATCACTGTTTTGCATATAGAGGTGGAAAATGTAATGGGATATCATTTATCGATTTGTTTTTTCTTAATTTTACCCTTTCATTCCTTGTCGAGATTGTGAGAGTCATATGTTACAGGTAGCATCATCTTTATATTAGCAATGCCATACCTATTGTAGATGGTATGAGACAGGACTTGTTTAGAACCCTGGTGTGGGAGTATTATTTATTTAATTCATTGGTTATTAAAAAAGAAGTAAAATTAAAAAAAACCAAAAAATCAGGTGCTAGTGAGTTATAGTGCTATGAAAGAGGTTCCAAGTTGGGAGTGTGAAGAATGTTACTGTACGAGAGGAGCTATAGATGTACATAAAGAGAAAGTATACCTACATCTTCCTGTTCTTATGTGACTAGGATGAACACAACAGTTTCTGATTGTTTTTGCACTGTAGTTTCAAATTCTATGGCCTTGTTTTTCAAGCTTTGATACTCCTCCTAAGATTCCTCATACTTGTGATTCAATTCATAGCTATATTTTTCTTATGCTCTTCTTGGTAATCCTGAAGCTGTTTTTCAAATGTCTGTTTGGCATCGTGGAGTTGGTTTCTAGCTTTGTTGCACTAGGCTTCAGGAATTCTTACCTACTTATTTCTGTCTTTCAGTTCCTGTTTTACGTTTTTGCAATCTAGCTCTAGTTGGGCTTGCTCCTCCTTTAGCTCATCTAGCGTTTTAGCATATTCCTTTTCTTTCAGCCTAGATTTCTCGACCTACCTCTGCATTTTAATATATGATTATCAATTTTTCTCCCAATGTTCTTTCTTCTTCTACCTTAGATAAAAGTGCAGTGATAAGTTCCTCTTGTTGCTCATGTCCTTTTAACCTGGCTTCAAGCCTCTGAATTTTTTCCCATTGCTGAAGAACTTCCTTCTTGTCCGGCGGCTTTCTGTTCATAGAAAGCTCCAGTTTGGTGTACCAAGAACTCAGAAATCTAAATAAAGATGTCACTTTTTTTTCATGAGACTATTCAAGTTCCTTCGCTTTAAAGACTGACATGACCTGTTCCTTACCCTGATTCACTTTGAGATATTCTTTTTCTTCAATCCTTTGCTTCTTTTTGGTTGGCCTATTGGATGGTTCTACATTTGTCTGCTTATGCCTGCCTTAGATTCTCATGCCCTTTTGTATGTTGACCATAATCTCTTCCAATGGAACATTGCCAGTATTATTCATCATCGAGTTTGGTTTATGTGAAATAAGTTGTAGTTGCTTCACTACCTTTACATGTGTAGCCTTGAGCTTCAATAACTCTAGCTATGTGCTTCCTTTGAGGTTAGAGACAAGAGACGATATAGTGCTACTTGTAGTCTGGCTCCTTACGTCATCCTTGAGCCTTTGTTGTTTTTAATGGTTTTGAATTTTAGGATCAATTATAGGATTGGGACTTACCTCTTTTCGAGTGTCAGCAACTTCTTGGATCCATAGGTGATCAGTTGATGTATTAAATAAGGGTCAACGACCACTGTTCTTTGTGCAAGATATGAGAGAGATATGTGCAAGACACAAGCCCAATATTTTTTCACTCCATGAACGAGCAAGTAGAAGTGCCTAGGTGACATCTTGATATATCTATCTAAGTATTTCACTTGAGTGAGCAAATTTAAGGCCTTTCTAGCTTTCCGCAAGCCTTCATCCAAAATGTCTTCAAACGGAATCCTTGCATTACTCACTTTTTTGATTTTGACATGAATTCCCTCCACCATGTACTTGGCATGCTTCAAGTTAGTTAGCAGTCCAAACGCCTCTACCACTAGCTTGCTGGAGAGTTCTACTTTTATTGTAACATCACCAAGCTCTAACATTCCTTTATTTAAATCTGGGTCAAAAGTGTGGATGTATCCAAGGATTGTGAGAGGGTCGTAATTAAAGCTCACTAAGGCTACCATTTTTCCTAATCCAAAATCTTGCAACCTATCTATTACTTATGGCTCTTGGAAGATGGAAAAACAAGCCAGTGCATGGTAAACAAAGACCCACGATTCCTCTTTTGGCCCATATTTCATTCCCTGCACCTCAATTCTTTCCCTATGTTTTCTGGCATCTCTAAGCCACACTTTTGAGTAATTGTGTGTGATTTTCCACCCATCAGTATCTATATTGAGCTCGTTTGGGACTTCTGACCATTGTTTTTGGCTTTCCTTTTTAATTTGGTTGCGCCCTCGTGTGAGTTTTCATTGACATTTTATTTGCACTCTGAGGCTATTGTTAGACCATGTTGATTCATATAGTGTCGTGAAAAGATAAGCGTGTGTGTATTCTATAACTTTCCCTATTTCTACTTCGGATTTGGTCAAGGTTCTAATTAAAAATATGAACCCACTTCCGTGGCAAGTTCTGATAGCCCTTTACCTTCACTTTGGAGTCAAAAATTTAAAACGTCTGAGGATTGGCTCATAAAAGGGAAGTCCTATGTTGCATGCATTCAAAGTCTAGGCCCTTTGGTAGGTGTAATAGGGTAATGGAAATGGTCATATAAATGCATTTACCATGGCCAAATGCCTTGCTTGCCGGGTTATGCATAGCGTTTGCAAAACGACACTTTTTAAAATATCTCGATCTAGGTCATGTGAAATAGGCCGAGCATTTGCAAGCTTGTTTTTTGGCAAGTCAAGGGGCACTAATGAACCAAGTTTGGGGTCCATCGGGTCTTATGCAGGCAAGTTGGGTCAAAAAATAAGAAGTCAATAGCTTTGCTTTTTCAAAAAATAACTGTCTATGGACATCAGGTTGGCATACATGTCCATAGTGGATAGCTAAACCAGCCTATGAAATCTTATTGAATTATGATTGTTTGATAATGAGATTTTAAAATTAAGCATATTTGCGGGGGTGACGAAATTCTAAAAAATTTCAGTAAAATCTACCAACATTTCAGATAAATTTTTAATTAAAATAAGGTAAAAAGATTAAAAATATTTAAAGATAGGGTGTACAAGAAATCATATTTACCTTTTTTTGAGATTAAACACCTTAATCATGATTAATTATACTTAATCCCAATCCAAAAATAGTGTAGACTTGTAGAAAAACATGAAATTTCATGAAATATGGCTTAAATTATGCATGAAATTGTAAAAAGGAATTCATCTCACCATCTTATGTATTTATGGCAAGAAAAACTGAAAAAATCACCCAAAAAAACATAGAAAAGTAGTAATTTTTAGCTTTGAGGCGTACCCGTAAAAAGCTGTTTGAAGCCTATGTTTGCTTTTAGAATATGCAACAAAGAAGATCCGAGAAGCTCTAGAGAAAATTGTTTTTCTCTTTTGGGGTCTTTTGTGGATGTTTTTTTTAATGAAAAAGCAACGGAATAATAAGTGTAGACAAACACAAGCCTGTTCGGATGTGGGGCTCTATTGGTGTACGACAGATGCCAGAGGGCAAAGGGAGATTCAATCCGGGGATGAAAAATGTTTTTCTCTTGCTGAAAAATGTCTTTGAGAGGGATTATAAAAATAATATAACCCCTTTTGAGTATCATATAAATTTTAATGCATAAAAATGTATTTTTTTACAGGTTTATATTTTATCATATTTTTGATGAATTAATAATCATAGAAAAATATGCTAGATTTAATGTGTGCAGGAATTGGCTTAATGGAACGTGTGAATGTGCACAAGGTTATTGTATGTGCAAGTGTGCACAAAGTTATTTCATGTGTAAAATCCCATTAGCATTTATATTTGGGCAAAGGTTTTAATATGTATAAACCTTAGGAACTTTCATATGGTTAATAATATGTAAAGCAATACCCAAAAGTGGGGAAAGCAAGCCCAAATTGTACGCACATCTGTTATTAGCTCCTTGGGCTACTTTTTTATGAATATAATTCTCTGAATACTCATGTCATGGAAGTGGAGCTACACGCATGGGGGGGAGATTGCACCCAATCTTATCTTGATGTTGATGTTATTCTATTTCTCTTGTCTTATGTTATGCTATGCTCTTTGATATTAAATTAATTCAAGTCTTTGTTTTAATTTTTGATGTATTTTGTGAGGTTTTAATTATTTCTTCAAAAGGGTCCCAATGACATTGGCATCAGAGCTTTGGATTAATTCAATCTTCTTGAAACTGGTCATCAAAGACTTGTGGACAAAGAGGTGAAATAGACAAGGCAAATGTGATATTGGTAATTTTTCAATTTAATTTGAAGAAGAACATGTTTATGGTTATGTATGGTTGAAAGAAGACTTGCTTTTAACCATTGGACAACAAATCTCCATCAATCTTTTGCCCAAAGGGTAAAGCAAGGTGGAAAACCATTAGTGGGCTTGAGAAAAACCACAAAACCACCTTTAATCTCACTAATCCTCTTCGTAATCCATCTGTATGGATTTAATCAAGAAATTCAGGAGGTCAAATCTCTGATTTCAAAATTGCTAAATCTATCATATGCTCAATTTGTATAATGGAGGGTTCATAATTTTCCTTTTCCCCTTCTTCAAAAATGTGCTGCGCCAATTTCAAGAGAGTTAAAGTCTTATATATATATATATATATATATATATATATATATATATATATATATATATATATATATATTCTCCTTCAAAATTTTCTCTCCTCTCCTTCGATAGTGGTGGGCAGCGCAACATCTAGAAATTTTTTTCCCTTCTCTCTCTTCCACTATGGACAGTCTCGATGGCAATGGCGGATTTTTCTTTCTTTTTCTTCTCCTTTGCGCGCTACGCAAGTTTTCAGCATGGAGAGGCGCCTTAAGATAAGTTTTAATTAAAGCTTAATGACAAATTATTTATATATATATACATAGGGCCTCATGTCCCTTCTCCTTTTCGTTGCCCAATCAACTTTATTACCAAGCTTAAAAACTAAGCTTTTTAAAGTTTATATATGTATATAGGGTCCCTGTATGTTGGCCGCTAAGCTTAAGCTTTTAAGGCTTTAATTAGAGCATAGAATATATCCAAAATTATAGACTTATATATATATACATATACTTTTTTAAATGCCCTATGGGCTGGCCGTTGGCACCATCTGGCCGAGAAGAAAACCTTGTTTTTTTTAAAGGAGCTTTAGATTAAAAAGCTTAAAAATTAAGCTTTGTAATAAAGCTTTGGTTTAATCCTTCTTTAGCTTAGGTATTTAAAAAAATTAAAGCCTTTTATAGAGAGAGAAGAGAATAGAGCTTACTTAAAGCTTATAGAGCTTAATTTAAACCTTACATAAAACTTTAATGCAAGCTATTTAAAAAAAGAAAAAGAAAAAAAGAAGCTTTAATTTTTGGGTGTTTTAAGAGAGAGGGAGCCCTTTATTTGGGGCACTTTTATAAAAGCTTAAACAAGCCTTGACTAAGCTTAAATTATTATAAAAAGCTTAAAAGTTTTTAACTTAAAAATATATGTACAAAGAGGGCCATACCGCTCAAGCACAAGCTTCAAGCGGATTCAACACCACGGATTACAAGGAAATGCAAACTTGAGCGAACTCAAGATCTTCAAAGTATTATCCAAGGCTCAACATAAAAAATCTATAAAATCAACAATGTCTTATACTTTTGTTAAGACTTAATTTTTACATATTAAATCAAGGCTTCCTAATGACACTACTTATTCTTCGATATACGAGCTTCCGACTTCTTACAAATTACGGGTGAAAGCTAAGTTATAACTACACTTTCTAAATTTCATATATTGATATTATATTATAAATTGAAACTAATATGCAGATTAATATATGCAAAATCCCCAATGATTTACCAGTTAAGTACTTGCCTTATGTAATTTGATTGCTTGCATAAAATAAAAAATTTTGTTTGTTGATTTGTTTTCTTCTAACTAATATTTTGCAGTCTGACCTAAGTAAGTTTCTCCAATTTTCATAATTTTAATCATCAGCAAATTGAAACATTACATATGCTTGTGATATTTGTGTCCCTTTATTAATGATGTATTTTATAGCAAAGCTATCTGACATTGCAAGTAAGTTGCTATCCTCCATAACTTAGTTAATAATTCTTCTAATATTTCTATATATGCTTTATCTTTCAGAAAGTGATTGGAACACTTTCCAAGTAAGCTTCTCATTTCTATCCTTATACAAAAGTGATTGGAACACTTCTCATTTCTATATATGCTTTATCTTTCAGAAAGTGATTGGAACACTTTCCAAGTAAGCTTCTCATTTCTATCCTTATACAAAAGTGATCATGATTAAATATTTATGCATAAAACTTCAAACCATATTACTATAAGTTTTATTTCTTATAAGGTCATAATTTAATATAACCCTAGTTAAATTTGGAAGAATAATTATTTCCATTCGCATTGCTTTCTCATTTTTCTCAATGTAGAACATCACTGCAATCGAATATATGTAACATATAACCTTCTTATGATTGCTAAGTTTCATATTTATTATTCAAGTTTATTTCAACTTCAAATGCAACTTAATCTTTACATCATCTAGACTTGTTTATTTACAATTAATTCTATCCATTGTTTACTTCAACTTCAAATGCAACTTAATATTTACATCATCTAGACTTGTTTATTTACAATTAATTCTATTCATTGTTTATTTACAATCTCACACCCTCTCAAATAGCTTTTCAACTCAAGGTTAGTATTTTCTACCCTTATACCTCTAATCAATTTATCTTTTATTCTCATGTTGTTAAGTTTCTCATGAAATTCTATTTGATAACTTCATATACCCTATCCATAGAAGCAATAATGATTCACATCTCTTTCAAGTATTAATATTGTTTTTGATAGATTATTTCAATTACACCACAACGATGGAGGTATGTATATATTCACTTCCTTTTGTAAAACTTTTTCAAAAGCCTTCTATAATATTTTTACAACCTAAAACCTAATTAATAAACCATAGATTCAACATTAAGATTAGTTGAAATTCAGTAACTTAAATAAATTTTTAAGATAGAGAAAATTTATGTCGAAATTTAAGTTTTAGAGGGAACTGGCCACTCCGCCTCAAACTTCTATTCTGAAGTGATGTATGGCATTAATTTGGTGGTATGGGACATCAGATTGGTTTCATATACTTACTCCAGACACATTTATGTCTTCTATCTTTTACCATCCTGTGTGTATGTGCAACGCGCCTATGTGGTATGGGACACTTAGATTCGTCTCACATACATTCATTTGGTTGATTGCATATACACTATGTGTTGATCGAGTCTTCCACACCAATCATGAAGTCATCCTCTCATGGATTTACACAACCCGAGCAAGAGGGAATGATATGAGAATTAACTCTTGTGTATCGAGAATTATATTATTGGGGACGCCCGTGTGTGCTGTGCCTATTGGCCGTGTGTACTTGTTTTGGTACGTGTATTTTGATTTTATGGTTGCCTATATCTCATGACGATGTTGGGATTAATTGATGTGCTCAATTAATTATTTAACTAATGTGGATTACGTCTATGAGTATAGCTACCCACACCATACGAGGGTATCGATTGAGATGTCGTATGGCATGAGATGTGCGAGGGTACCGAATGAGGCATTGCACTATACGAGGGTACCAATTGAGGTGTCGTATGGATGGTGGATTGAACGGTGGCGTGAAGATGAAGATCATTTTGTTAACCATGTATTAGAATTTTATGGCATTTTGTGTATATGATTTGTGATTTGATGATGAGTGCGAGGATCACCAATTTAGGTATCACCCGAGTTTTATTGTGGTATTCCAGGTCCATCAGGACCTCTAAGCCATGCCTAATCAGCCTCTGAGCCATGTTCAGACCTCTGAGTTTACCTTGCAAGTTATGATATCAATAGCTACGAGCATAATGTTGTTGTTGTAGTATTTTCTTCTACACAACTGAGGACAATTGCTTCCTCAAAAATGGGAGGACTATTACAAGTATATATTTTATCATATTTTTTATGATTTAATATAATCGTATAAAAATATGATTGATTTAATATGTGCAGGAATAAGCTTAATAGAATGTGCGAATGTGCACAAGGTTATTGTATGTGTAAGTGTACACAAAGTTATTTCATGTGTAAAAGCCCATTTGCATTTATATTTGGGAAAAGGTTTTGATATGTATAAACCTTGGGAACTTTCATATGGTTAATAATATGTAAAGCAATACCCAAAAGTGGGGAAAGAAAGCCCAAATTGTACGCACATCTATTATTAGCTCCTTGGGCTTTTTTTTATGAATAAAATTCTCTAAATACTCATGTCGTGGAAGTGGAGCTACATGCATTGGGGGGGGGAGATTGCACCCAATCTTGTCTTGATGGTGATGTTATTTTGTTTCTCTTGTCTTATGTTATGCTATGCTCTTTGATATTAAATTGATTCAAGTCTTTGTTTTAATTTTTGATGTATTTTGTGAGTTTTTAATTATTTCTTCAAGAAGTACAAAAAGGGTTTCGTGATAATTTTTAAAAAATACCAAAAATAGTCCAAAAATAGGAGAAATACATCCCAACTCACACACATTGATTTGGCTAGTGATTAAGTATAAAAATAACTATTAAAGCATTTAATCCCAAAAACTTGCTTAATTTGGGCATGTGCTAAAAATAGCATAGATGCTCTAAATGTTGGATTCACATGAGATTTAGGGTGTACATACTCCATGACAAGATAAACATTCCTACCAAATCTTATAATAATCAGATATGCATAGGTTCCTCAAATTAGCAATATTGTAAAGCTACCTAGCAAATGAAAGTACTAAGGATATAGCCCAAGAAGCAATGTAATAGGAGATCTCAACACATTTGGCTGCAACTGTAATGTTGAGAAATCACAATACTTACAAACTACCAAGATAAAAAAGCTGATGGAAACCCTTAAACAAAGTACTAAATCTAAATGGCAAATATTTGAATGGTCTTGGTGAGAGAGAGAGAGAGAGAGAGAGAGAGAGAGAGAGAGAGAGAGAGCACGCAAGCAACAACAAAGAACCAACACACAACAATCCACTCAGATGCAAGATACTAACATAAGAGCACACATTAGATTTAATTGTGATAATGGGATTGTCTTTTTTCTCATGACTCAAAATATCTTGTATACTAGCACAAGAGCACACAGTAGATTTAATTATGATAATGGGATTGTCTTTTTTCTCATGACTCGTATATTAATCCTTCTATTCACAATGACAAACAACCCATAGAAGGTGCCCAAAAATAAAGAAACTTAACCTAGGTTACGTATATACAAAGATCTCAATAATTGGCATTACATATATGCTTGTAAACTTGACTAATCCCAAAATCATTGCAATGAAACACATTACGCAGATATAAACACATATATAGCACACATATACAAAAGATAAAGTTTTAAAAAGTGCTTGTAATGTTAACTGGTATGATTAACATGATTTCGTATAATCCTTCATTGTTTTATAAAGTGGAAAAATAAATTGTATTAGTGATCTCTATCAATACTCTATTAGGGTTTTGTTTAGTCTACATGCACGCACGCACACGCACATGCACACGCACACACACGCACACGCACATTAATGCACATGCACATGCACACGCACACGCACACGCACACGCACACAATTCCTAGATTCTAATTTCGAATCTAACTTCTAATTTCTTATGTCCTCTTATGCCTTATGAACCATGTGTGTGTGTGTGTGAGGGGATATATATATATATATATATATATATATATATATATATATATATATATATATATATATTTCCCACAAAAGAGTTATGGTACCCTCATAATGCGGCCCTTAGACTTCTATGTGGATTTACATTCTTACAAGGATATCATGCTCATATACTTATAATTTAATAAATAATAGGTTATCAACAAACTTTAGGGACCTTACCCCATCCCCACATTGCTCATTTTATGCAAAGCAATTTTTGAGGTTCAAGCCACACATTACAAATATCAAACTATTTTAATGAGTTGAAAGAAGGAACTCCTCTCAAAATTTATGCTCCACTTTTCTTCATGTTTTCTTACTCTTTGAAGCATGAAACTTACAATGTGCAATTAAGTTGATCACGAGAAATTAGAAGTTCAATCGTCAAACTTGCTATGAATCAAAAATCTAGATTCTTGAATATTGATTGAACCAATTACATCAAGCTATATTATTTGAATTGTGCATTCTATTTTAAGTGTGCATATACTACTATCCAATCAAGTTGTCGATAACAAAGAAAAAATGTAAATTTACAAGGCACAAACACGAATGAGAGAGAGAGAGAGAGAGAGAGAGAGAGAGAGAGAGAGAGAGAGAGAGAGAGAGAGAGAGAGAGATGCACATGGAAAAGTGTTTGAATGCACTAAATGGTTTGACAAAGGGAACACATTTTTAGAAATCACTAGCATGCTCCCCGTGCTAGTGTTAATGCCATGATATGCTCACTTAACTACATGAAATACTTCTGAATCACTAAAGTCTCAAAAGAAATTAAACTTTTAATAGAGCCTTCAACTTATGATATTTTCTATAAGTCAAAGATGTACATAATGTAAAATGAATTGCATAGACTAAGCACCATTATATCATTTCTTTTATAGTTTTTTATGATAATCAAAAATTCATGAAAGATACACAAGGTCTACAAGTCAAAACCAGTTGCATACAGCTTTTCAAATTGATCGTTTTATGTTTTGTGTGTGTGTGTGTGTGTGTACACATGCGCATGCACATTCATGTGTAGATGTGGGTGTATGGATGTGTGCATGCGTATGTGTGGGTTTGCATGCATGTACACGCACACATGAGTGTGAGTGTGAGTGTGCATGAGCGCGTGTACATGGCAAGTTACAGGTAAATACGTGGATATGTGGGCTTAGGTATTTAACATGCCAAAATAGTGGCATTAACATTCATGTGTAGTTGTGGGTGTGTGGGTTTGTGGGCATGCACATGTGGGCATGCACATTTGCATGTACACACACATGAGTGTGAGTGTGAGTGTGCATGAGCATGCATACATGTGCGAATATGTGTGGGCTTAGTAAACTGGGCTTAGTAAACCAAAGAGGCATATCCTCATAATTTTCATTTGGCTTGCTTTAGAGGACTACATGGAACGAATTGTTGCATAAATGCCACTAAATGCATGTAATGTAGTTTAAGCATTCTTTCTTGTCCCAATACGTAAAGTGAAAAATCCTTTACTTCTTATCATGATTGACAATACATGGAAATGTGCATGCATTGTCAATGTGAATATAAAGTTTCAACATGATGGAAAATAAACATAAGGAAGACCTAAATTCTTTTATCTCAAATAGTAATAATATGTGAATCAAAGTTGCATGCTGTATCAAGACTCCTTCACCTTAAAAGGTATTGAACATATGCTTTCTTATACTAATACACTTTGTATACACATAATACATGTACATGTTAGGGAAAGCAGTGTGCTTATTATCCTCTTCTTACTTGGTTTGCTTTAATGATTCATGTACGGAAGGGAAAATGTTTCTTTTAGTACATGAAAAGATGAGAGATGATCCTAGGTAGAAGAAGTGGGTGATTCCTTGAGGAGGGTGTACTGCCGGTGGAAAAATATGCTTCCCTTTTGTCTTCAACCATTGATTGTCTTCATATTGTTATCAATGGGACAATGTTGTGTGGTGGTTGATGCGACATTGGAGGAGCTAAGAAAAGTGAGAGGAGGAGGAGGAAAAGTTTTCTTGAGGAGATAACGGAGGTGATGAAAGGTTCAAGGGTAGGGCATGAGTTGTATGAAAGTTGGTCAACAAGTGAGATTGGTCAATGTGGGGAGGGGCTTGCACTCATTGAAAGCCTTGAGGAGGGACATGTGATGTAGGTAGTTTGTGAAATTGTGAATTGGAGAAAGTTTCAAAGGTGGGTGTAGACTTATGGAACACGTTGTTAAAAATCCACGAAGATTCAACAAAAGCTTCTATCTTTGAAAGGAGGCTGTGGGGCAAAGTGTGTGCGTGTGTGTGAATGTTAGGAGAGTATATTTTTCTTAACCAGTTTGAACAAGGAGAGATTTTTATGTTTCAGAAATCTACAGATCAACGGATTTTATAACTATAATTCTCAAAATCGTTACTGTATTTGAAGGACAACACAAATTTCGACCGGTTTTTTCCAAATTGAGCTGTGAAAAATACACTAAAGACTGTCTATATCTAACACTGGGAGAGGGGGGGAGAGAGAGAAGAAGAGAGAGAGTGTGAGAGTGTGTTGGCCGTGGGAACTAGATCTAAGGTGGGCTAAAAATGGGATTAAAAATATTCGTTAATTATTATATATGTGATGGCCGGATGCAGGCCGTTGGATCACGGGCTAGATCGACGGTTGATACAAAAGCGAGAAACAGCAAGAAAAAAAGCGTGGCGACAAAGACAAGTGTTCGGAGAAAGCGTGTGGAAAAGCCAGCACTCGATTTCATTCTTTCATCTTCTCCTCCTCCTCCTCCTCCTCCTCCTCGTCCTTATATATTGTTTTACTCTGCGTTTGGGTCTCTGTGTGTGCTCTCTTCATACCCCCGAGCTCGCATTCCGCCATAGCCAAGACCACCTCACTCTTAGCTTCCTTTTTTTGTCTCTTGACAAATTCTCCACCGTCCGATCGAACCAGTCCAGGAGTTGCTCTTCCATCGATCATGTCGATTTCATTCTTTCTGCTGGATTTCCACATTCGAAGCCGACAGGCTCCGTTATAAACATTGAAACAAAAAGGCCCAGCTCGAGGTTACAGTAGAAAGCAGAAAATCAAGGCTCGAGGTTACATAAGACGCAATCAAGCAAAGCTCGAGGATTGGCGGGTATGATTTCTTTTTTATTTGTCATTTATTATTAGTGCCCCTTTCCTTGGTCTTAATTAACTTCCATTTTTGAAGAAAGAAAAAGTCCTAAAATTCCGGAAATTAAAATTTGTAACAAAGGTTTTACGGATTGAGGATTTTTTTTTAATTTTAAAAATAATAGCTTTCTGAGCATGTATTCATTTCTTGTTATGATTCAATGTAATACTTTTTTATATGTCATCTGGTAACCCCTTTTTTTGGCCTTTTAAATGCTTTATTACAAAACCCAACCTCCCCTTTCCTTTGGCAATGCTCCTGATGCTTGTATGGGAAACCAATGTTTTTGTACAAGGGCAAACTCTAACTCTGTGTGTGTGTGTGTGTGTGTGTGTTTTGCTTCTTGATTAGTGGCTTCTATTACCTCTGGACACAAATGAGGGCACCCTCGCTGCTTGCCTGGCTCTCCGGATTGGCACCGTATCGCATTATGCACGCCTTGGAGAAGAGCGAAGCGCTCTACCAAGAGATTCGAAACAAGGATGCACTCTATCCTCCTCCCGCTCCCGTCGAGGTTCTTCCTTCAGATGTGAGTTCACATGCACCCTTGCAATCATGTGTTTTGAGTTTCCCTGCATATCTAATTTCTTATGCCCATTGATAACTGTTTGTTGTTTCCGTGGCTATCACTGTATTGGTTATTCCTCTAAATTCTTTAACCATGTACATAGATGGATGGGCATATGTTATGCAATCCATAGCTATGTCAATGGGTTGTGTATGTTCTCGTTAGACGAATGTCTCTTGAAGGACATGCCTAGTTGTGTGTGGCCTCCGCCTATGTCTATGGTTGTGTATGTTTCTATAGGGTGAATGTTCATGAATGACATACCTAATCGTGTGCCCATCTATGCCTGCTGTTTATTGTTTTGTACTTACATGAAAACTATGGCCATAGCAATGCGCGTTATGGCTGTGTTTGTGAAGCATTGTTTATCGGTGACCATCTACTTGCAACACACCTTGAAGCTGTTTTTATTGGCATACGTTAAAATGCCATGCCCTTTTTGTTGGTGAATCTTAGCTGTTTGTATTGGCGTATGTTTGTATATGATACGCTCTTTGGTTCTTAACTCTGCGACTTATTTGGTGTATGTTTGTATTTGTGGTCATGCCTATGGATGTTATGGTGTGTTCTTTGCGTCATAATTCTTGTGGTTATGTCTGTTGGTATATCAATGCATAATGGGCTTGAATTTCAAGAAGGGGCACGATTACAAAAATATTTTTAAAAAGATAGTATTGTGTATTTCTTGGACAGGTTGTGAAGTCTAAGTCATTTGTAGCAGATACAATTAATTTACAAGGAGGCCTCACTTTATTAAAGGTAATACATGGTATACTTATGGTGTTGATTACAAGGTAATTTTGAATGGTGACTTAATTATTTTTTGAACCATTTCAAATGGGATATGTAGGCTCAAGCAAATTTTGCGGATGTCAGCCATGTCGAGAATGCTGCTGGAAAATTTGAAGGTGCGCATGAATGTGTGTTTTTTTGTTTTTTTGTGTGTGTGTGTGTGTGAGAGAGAGAGAGAGAGAGAGAGAGAGAGAGAGAGAGAGAGAGAGAAGATATGACCCATTGGACCTTGAAGGCTGCTTAACAATGATTAAGGATAAAAGTAAAGCAATAACAAGCTACGAATGAGCTTGTTTAGTTTTGCGGTCCAGAGATATATCAGTCAAAAGACTGAGAGTGTATTGATTTAGGGACATGAAAGTTCTGGACGATGACTTTTGCATAGCTGTCTAGACATCGCAATGGAATGGAAATGGCAGTCCCAAAACATTTTCAAAACGGCAAAAAAATGAATAGGTAAAAACGTGAGGATAAGGTTGGGATCTTGCCAATGCCAAGTTTTGACAACTGTCATACTAGGCTCTCCCGCTTCTACTCAAGCTGTGTTTGCATGAGCTCCTTTGCTATTGTTGTGGCTTTCAAGGTTTTCATTGCTTGAGGATTGCGAGCCTGTCTTCTCTAGAGAGGAGGGGGGGAGGGGGGGGGGTTGTGTATTGTGACACACTTCATCCTAGGTACACATGGCTGGCCGGTAGGAGTTGGGCAGTAGGTGTGGGAGACTGGCCAACGCAGGTGCCAGATGGCAGGTGATGATGTGGCAGGTCATGAATAGGCCCAGAGCATTTTTATGCTGGCCGATCAGCACAGGGAGGTGCTACATATAAGCATTTTGGAAAATCATCATAATCGTTTGCATTGCTTATCAGCGATCAGAGCCCACAAAGCATCTCTTGCAGTTCAGGCTAGACAAGGAGATCTTAGGCAATGTGGGTTGAGAAGTGACGTCTTCATTCTCAGTCATCTTTTGTACTTGAAGTAAAGTTGTAACACTTCTTTCTTGTACATAATACATATCAATAGTGTAGGACTCTTGTGTTTGGTCTATGTGTGATTCAGCCACACTCTTTCCTACTCTTTCCTATCTCCGAAAACCTTAGCACATAGGCACAAGTGCTCTACAATTGGTATTAGAGCCTAGTGAATCTGTAAATTTTTTCTTTTCTGGCACTCGTGTGTGTTTATTGCTTGGATATGGTAGACTCCCTAAGTTTTAAGAGTGCACAAGTGCTCTACAGTTGGTATCAGAGCCTAGTGAACCTGCAAATTTTTTATTTTCTAGCAATCGTATGTGTTGACAAGCATGCTTGGATATGGTAGAGCCCCAAAGTGTGGACAAGTCCAAGTTTGGAAAAAAATCACTATCTGGGTTCATTCTGGTGTTTTGGTGTCCCCTTCATTCCACCCACCCTTCCTCAGTGCGAAGGGTTGCAACCTTCGCCATCATTTTCTATCCTTGGTTTTGGGCCATGGATTCATAGATCATTGATTTGCATCTTAGCATGAAGGCGTCCATGAAGAAATAGAAGGGTTTTTTGGCAGATGTGTCACTCCTGTTTAGATAGAGTGGAACGTACACGTCGAGCCCTTTTCCAGTAGGGGCATGACTATTCCAAGATGAAGTGGCGAGACTTTTTGAAGCAGGGTTTTGGATGCAGGCAAGGATGTATTGGATGAGCTTTGCTCTCGGTTCGGCGGTTGTCATTCTATACATGCACGGTAGGAGAGATGACGTTCACATCACCGATGGTCTCCTTTGCGGAGTCTCTTCATCGGATTCTCGGGATAGTTCCTCCTTGCCTTCATCGGCTTGACTCTTGGGGACTATCGATTTGTCGGGTTCTATTGAAGCTTTTGAAGCCTTTTGACTCCAAGGACCAAGCCCAAGGATCATATGACCTACGCATGACCGCGATTGATTGTGGCCAGCGACTTACCACCCAACTGTAGGTTTAGTGCCTCGAACCACCCCCAAACTTGATATCTCATTGCCACGAGCTTGGTCGATACCAATGGCCCCAACCTAGCATCCCATACCACTAGGCCTAACCACCCACCTTAAAGCTCCATGGCCTTGAGGTCTTGCACGCCCCTGGTAGCCCTCATGTCTATCGCGTGGATACTTCAATAATTCATAAGTGTCCTCAAGGTCGCTTCTATAGCAATAACTTGGCTATTATTGGCCCTTGGTTTATTTGTAAGCTTTCTTGCTTTACTTATAAGCTTTTTGCCATTATTAGCCTTAGGCTATTAACAATAAGCTCCTAGCTAATGTAGACCTCATCCAGCTAGCACCCTTAGCTCACGTGTGAACCCTCCAGGTCCCCATGTCCCAGCTAAGCAGAGTTTCGGATCTAGGTCAGATGATCCTCGGGCTTGGTCCTTGGAGACCTTATAGAAGGCTACTTAGGCATCACTCCGTTTCTTGCTAGGACCGGTCTTGAAGTAGTTTGTTTCTGTGGACTTTTACCATAGTCACAGGGGACGGAAGGGACGGTAGCTTGGGACATCGTCTAGGGACGCGCGAGAAACAAGGACGGAAGGGGATGGTCGGACGTCCCCTTGGAGGCGTCCCTCACAAGGGATGGGGACGGCTGTTGGCTAGGGAACGTTGTGGGAGACGGAACTGTGGGGGGATGGCAGGGAGCCGTTGCGCCTTGCAACGGTCATTTTTTTGCCCGTTTTCTGGCTGTTTTTGGCCATTTCTGGTTGTTTGGGTGGTCGTTTGGGGAAGCCTTGGCCTTTGAGGCTTGGGCCTTGGCCCTTGCCTCTCTCTTGCCTTGGCCTTTGAGGCTTGGCCCTTGCCTCTCTCTCTTGCCTATCTAATATCTATATAAGAACGAGGCTACAAGGCTACAAGCACACACACACACAAGCACCTTCAAGCAACTCTCTCTCCCTCTAGTCTCTTGAGTCTTGAGTCTTTGGCACTTTGCAAGTTTGCTCATTGCTCAAGCCTCAAGCTTCAAGCTTCAAGCGGCAAGCCACACTCTATGAGTGTATCTACTCTCTCTAGTCTCTCTCCCTCAAGCTTCTTCTAACTTCCAAGTTCCAAGCCTCACACAAGGCTCTACTCTCTACTATCTAGACTCTCTCTCTCTCTCTCTCTCTCTCACCTCTCCCTCAAGCCTCTTGAGTCTTCCAACTTCCAAGCCTCTAGGCTCACACAAGCACTCTAGAGTCTAGTCTCTAGTCTCTCTCCCTCAAGGTCAAGCCTCTCTCTCTCTCTCTCTCTCTCTCTCTCTCTCTCGGCTCAAGGCTCAAGCCATCTTCAACCATGGCATCCTCCTCACGTGCCGGGGCTTCCCGTAGAAGGACAATGGGATGGACATGGTGGGAGGAGGTTAACTACACCCCATCTGCTCATGGAGGCGGTTCTCGGCCATGGGCATGCAAGCTTTGCCAATACCGGCGAACGGGTGGCGCCGACAAATTGCGAGCCCACCTCTTGCATGAGAGTGGGCATGAGGTGTGGTTTTGCACGAATGTCACGCCCGAAAAGAGACGGAACTTCTTGACAAGCTTGCCGTCTACGAGGCGGTCGAAGCAGCAGCAAGGACACCATGAGTGGCTGAAACCGATCCCGTCAAGTGGGGGTAGATTCCGTTGGACACCCACACGCGTAATAGCACAACTTAAATATCACAATATGAATGGACAACTCAATAACAATTGAAAAACTGAAATGAAATGATGATCAATGGACACCAGCACTGGGGCCGGAACGGGCCTACCCCCCCCCCCCCCCCCCCCCCCCCCTCAATATATGATATATTATTGGGAGTATTTAAGTGATACAATGTTCCATGGGTTCAATGAACCAGATGATGTCCATGTACAACTGAAATGAAAAAACAGTTACCAAACAAAAAACTTGAAGTAGACGTTCGTAGTAGAGCGACCCACTTGATGAAGTCTAGTCTCTACGGTCCCGTGCCTTCACTGGAATCCGCAGAGAGCGCCCCACTGGTGTTCCAGGACCACGCACAAACAGGCGCTCCCGTACAAATGCCTGGCTCTCCTGATCTCGGCACCCACGGACCGTGGTTCTCCAAAAGCTTGGACTACCCGGCACCGAACGGGTGTTAGCAGGAGTGAATATCCCTCGAAAGATTTACACCAAAGACCTTTGCTTGAATCTCAATCAATGTATCTTGTAAAACAATGAGTATGGCCTCTAGTAGAACTAGGCACCCACACATGAGAGGAAAAGGCTCTATTACTACTGTTGTTGCCCGCCCGCAAGTGAGAGTGTCGCCTGTAGCTCGCTAGTGGGAGAACAAGAATTAGAGGCACTTGAGTGCAGTTGCATAGGGACAAGGGAAAAGTGACACCTGGTTGCAGCCACCTACGGGCAAGAGAAGAGCGACCTGTGCGCAGCCGCCTGCAGACAAGAGAAGAGCGACCTGTGCGCAGCCGCCTGCGGGCAAGATAAGGGTGACCTGTGCGCAGCTGCCTGCGGGCAATATATGACAGGGTCGCCTGGTTGCAGTCGCTTGCGGGCAAGAGAAGAGAGGCCCTGTGCGCAGCCGTTTCAGGGGAAGAGTAGGACGCCTGGGCAAAGGTGGCCGAGCCACGTACAGCTGGCCGACTCACCCTTTGCATGGGGGGCAGCCAGTTTGAAGGCTTCCAAGGGAGGGTGGTTAGGTGACCATGCACCCACCTCTCCCAACCATGGCCCAAGTGTGGGTGCCCATAAAGGGTGCCCTTGTGTCTAGGAAGGTGGAATTCCTACTACTCTCCATTGCATGCAACAGCTTATGTGGTGGACCCAAAATTCCAAGGCAACAAGTAGGAGAGCGACTGGGAGGTGAGCGCTAGATGGAGGATCATCTTGGACCGTCTTGTGCCTGATGCATCGGTTAGGCACAAGATCAGGGACTAGCTTTCCATGTACAGGTCATTTCATGGCTCCTATGGTTGTCATGATGCACAGATCGACCGCTCCAAAGTTGGTGCTGCACTATGGTGGGAGGACTTTGGTTCGAATGGACCGGAGCTATAGCAGCTGGCCATCCGCATACTTAGCCAGGCCATCAGCTCCTCTTGCTTGAAGCAACTTTGGAGCACCTACAGCCACGTTGCCTCTAGGAAGAGGAACCGACTCGGGGTAGAGCGTGCCAATGACCTTGTCTTCGTCAGCGCGAACTTGCGAATGCTTTGCAAGAGCGTGACCAAGAAGGCAGATCCCTTCACCCAGTGGGAGATGAGTCAACAAGGCGAGCAACAAGAGGATAAGGTGCAGCAGCAGCATTCCAGTGAGGATGAGCTTGATGCTCATTTGGCACAAGCTACCCATGACCATGAGGCGAGCGCTTCACGTGGATGATCATTCATGGATCATGATTCATGGGCTTATTACTTAGCTCTAGCCACTAGCCTCTAGGCTTTAACATTTTTTGTCACACTCATTTGAGTCCTTCCATGTATTTTGCCTCCTTAAGGCTTAGTTGAGTCATGCCTCATTTTGTATCTACTTAATTATTAATACAATCAACCGTCAATGCCTTCACTCTTTGATCGGCGTGTTAATATGACTCAAAAGCTTACCATTTTAGTGTAAATTTGTGCTCATTTTGATGTACTTCCAAAGTAGAATAAGTGTAGAGTAGAAAAACTTAACAAAAAAGTATTTTTTGAGTGCCGTTCCCTCCCCTGTCCTGTTCCCTACTTATGGCCGTCCCCCATCCCGTGTGATTGACTTTTATGGTGAGCTAAAGCGGCAATGGGAGCGCTTTGCCCAGAAGCAGAGAAGCAGGGTGAGTAGATAATTGACTACTTGTAGCACTTCTTTGGAAGTTTCTACTCATGCTTTAAAGGACCGTCCGGCGGTCGGAGCAAGTTAGTGTTTTGAAACTGTCCTTGCAGGCTGATGTTCATGCACATCAGCCTTGTGATTTTTCAGACACGGTTCATGTTGAGGAGGCAGCTTCTTCAGAACCGGAGGATGAGTGTGAAGGAAATGTGTGTGCATGTCTCAATTTTTTTCATTTCTGGGGTTGAGGCTTGAGCACACACCCATGGTGCTTCATTGCATCATGCCACATGCTCAAATAGAGGAAGTTTCCAGCTAGGTCTCTGAGGGAGAGTTTTCATAGTTGCCATCTCCACTAGGTGGAGAATCTTTGGCCTCATTGTGGGGGTGCTTTCTATTTCAAGGCTAGTACTACAGGAGGACTATTCTCACCTGCCGTTTGCAGTGGGTGGAGTTTCTTTAGTGCCTGGTGTCATGGAGGCACCATAGGAGGACATGTCACTAGATTTGTCCTTACATTGGGAGGATATGCTAGTGGGAGTGTCTTCACAGTACATAGTTTTTGGAGATTGTATCCACAACAATTAAAGTTTTTGGTTCGGTGTATCAACGGATTTATTACTTGGAGGGAGTGTTCCAGAGAGAGATGATCTAGACATACAAGTGCCAAGCAGTATTGACGGATACAGATTTGGTGCAGGTCCTCTATGGAGCCTTGTTCTTGGTTCTCTTTTCGTTCTTCCTGGTGCATTAGAGTTGGTGCAAGCAAGCATTGTGATCCGAGTCGATGCGTTAGTGGCTGGAGTGTGGATAGTGGAGTTTTGCCAGGCCTTTCTCTTGAGTGTGCTTTCCGTGAGCTACCAGAGGATACTTGGGCCTGTAGTGATTATTAATAATGAACGTTTGGACACATGGAAAGTGCCGGATCTTCGCACCGGACGCAAAGTGGTCTCGTAGTGTTCAAGATCTTGGGGTATTTTTGCTTGGATCTTTTCCTTTTATGAAAGGGCACTTTATATAGACATTGTACAATTGAGGGCAGCCCCAATGCAAGTGGGGGAGAATGTAATACACCTCACCCTAGGTGCGCATGGCTGGCCTGTAGGAGTCGGGCAACAAGCACAGGAGATTGGCCAGCGTAGGTGCCATGTGGCAGGTGATGACATGGCAGGTTGTGAACAGGCCGACAGCATTTCATGCTGGTATGTTCAAAAATCGTCTTAATCATCTACATTCTTCACAGCGATCAGAGCCTACAGAGTGTCTCTCCTGCAGTACAAGCTGGTCAAGGAGATTTCTGTGAGAGGAAGGTATGGATGTCATAGCATCTCTTGGGTATGCATGGAAAACAAGTACAGATAGTGGTATAAGTTGGGCATTCCAACGGGGTGTGTTGCTCAATTTCCCCATTGTGTGCATCTCCTCTCTGACTGAGATCCACCTTGCCATCATCCCGTTTCTGTGTGTAAATGGTGGGTGTGTGGTCAAATGACAGCAGTTAAGCAAATATTGGCCAGCGCACGCCGCAGGTGCCATGTGGCAGGTGATGACATGGCAGGTTGTGAACAGGCCGACAGCATTTTATGCTGGTCGACCAGCATAGTGAGGTGCTATATGTTCAAAAATCTTCTTAACGATCTGCATTCCTCACAGCGATCAGAGCCTATAGAGTGTGTCTCCTGCAGTACAAGCTGGTCAAGGAGATTTCTGTGCTAGGAAGGTATGGATGTCATAGCATCTCTCAAATATGCAAGGAAAACATGTACAGATAGTGGTATAATCTGGGCATTCCAACGGGGTGTGTTGCTCAATTTCCCCATTGTGTGCATCTCCTCTCTGACTGAGATCCACCTTGCCATCTTCCCGCTTCTGTGTGTAAATGGTGGGTGTGTGGTCAAATGACAGCAGTTGTGCAAATAATATATTATGGCACTGGTTCAATTATGTAGGGAGTTGTTCTGCAACTTCTTCAGCAAAGAATACAAGCTTGTGATGTGTGTGTGTGAGTGTGAGTGTGCGTGCGCGCGCGCACGTGTGTGTGTGTGAGAGAGAGAGAGAGAGAGAGATTCATTGCTTATTTTGTATCTCAGCTGTGGGATATACTTAATCTATAATTTTGTGCTGTTATGAACAGGGAGTTTGAAATTGTCCAAATGTGCTGTTGAGCTCATCAACACGTTGCGTCGGGAAATTCAGGACGGGCAGCTGTCGTTCCGAGGAAAACGAGTACTCGAGGTCCGTATTTCAGCATGCAATCTTTCATTCTATACAATGTTCTTGAAGTCATTCAAAACATTGGAGATGGCTGAGGCTTTGTTGGTGTTGTCTTGAACAGCTTGGGTGCGGCCATGGTCTGCCAGGCATCTTTGCTTGTCTCAAGGTTAGTTTTAGATTTAATTAATGCACATGTTGCTTCATAATCAAGTTCTATGACTCTTTGAATTCATCTACCATCGTTATAGAGTTTTAATGTTGCAGGGAGCATCAGTGGTTCACTTCCAAGATCTCAATGTGGAGGTCTTAAGAAGTCTCACGATTCCCAACGTGACTGCCAATCTAGATCATGCTCAGTCTCGGCAAGCTCGTCTCAGTGATGCTGGACAAGCCACTGCTAAGACAAGTCAACAGTTGAAACCAGAACTTCATTATTATGCAGGAGACTGGACAGATATGGACAGTATATTGTCCTTAGTAAGGCCAGATGAAGCTGATCTAGCGTGTGATAATGATGACAATGGACATTTTAATCCGAGAGTCTCAGAGGTTAATGGAGTTTCTGGTAGTACCAGGCACGTTGACAGTAATCAAAGCCTTCATAGATCAAGCCATAGTATGACCAAGATCAAGAGGCCGTTGTCAGGAAGCCGTGCTTGTGAGAGGGGGAATGTATCTGGTGGTCTAGAGGGTGGATATGATATCATTCTGATGTCAGAGACTGTTTATGCTCTTCTGTCTCTACCCAAATTGTATAACCTGATCATGAAGGTAAAGTTGGAGTGCTGCATCTCACTTTATATTCTTTGTTTTGTTGTCTTCTTAGCTGGGGACACTGAACTTGGCTTTCATGCAGTGTCTTCGACCTCGCTATGGGGTGGTGTATTTGGCTGGTAAAAAGCATTACTATGGCTCTGGCGGAGGAACACGGCAGTTCAAGTGTATAGCAGATGACGATGGTATTCTACACTTTAAAGAAAAACTCTCTGATGGGTTTTTTGAGTCTCATGTGGTCTCCAATTTAGAAGTTTATGGTAGCCTAATTTTTGGGATTATGGGTTTTACAGGTGTCTTGGGAGCCCACCTTGTTGCAGATTTTACAGATAGCTCATTTAATGCGAAGGAAATATGGAAGTTTTTTCATCGGTGACACGATTACCAGATTCACATTATGCTCACATATCTCAGCATTTTGAGTCCAATGAGCTATTGCTTATATATTTATCTCCTCATTATTCTGAATAGATGGGAATACATATATATATGTTTCTCCCCTCGAGGAATATTCATTATTTAATTATTGGGCACTTCAGACTCCCATGAGAACGAAGGGCAGTTATGTACCAGGATGAGTGAACATACTATTGGCGGTGATAGTAAAGCTGTGAACACCTGAAACAAAAGATTTGTAGAAGTTATAAAAGAATTTTGCCTTTAGAAAGATTTTTATACATTCCATCAATGTGGGTATTGTGTATGGCACAGTGCAAGGATCTTTCAGTATTGATGTTTCAGAGCTGCTACTCACTACTCGTGAGTTGGGTAGTTCCTTGTCTTACCCACTCCCACTGCAGGCACACCACCATCCTTTCGTGCGTGTGCACATGCACCAAGTGACCTTGTTGTCAGGTGAATGGGTGGGGTATATGTGAGGCTGCCCTCTCCATGTGAATGGTCTCTTTGAGTGCATGCACTACTGCAGGATATCCAATTTTATGGGCACCATGGCATCTTCACTATCGTTCAATGGATTCATTTGCTTGCAGAGTTTTAGCTGGCTTGGTACTTCAGGAAGTGTATTAGTGTAGGTATTGAAATCCCTTTCTTTGTCGCTGATGCAAAATGAGGTTCATGTTTCAAGTGGGGATCAGTATATAATTTAATGCCTACTTGAAGCAGTAATCACCACTTGAGAGGCCTTTGATTAGGCCTTTACTAGGGTGGTAATTGGGCCTTAGCAAGCCAGCCAATTAAGTTATCCCCTCATTGTAATTATCTTCTTATGTAAGAGCCTTAAAGTTGCCACCATGAGTCTATTGTGCCCACTAGCCTCATGACCCTCTTAAGCTCACATTTATGAGCATATCCATAATCTCATGGATGCGAGTTAAAGGAACCGTCTGTTCATGAATTTTGCAAACCTTAAACCTTATCCAATTCAAATTGTGTTAAGCAGCCTCACAATTTAAACCACCCCCCCCCCCCCCCCAAAAAAAAAAGAAAAAAAGAAAAAAAAAGATTGTTAACTTGAAAACCACTCTATGATTTGCTTGACCACTCTCTTCTCTTCTTATTGCTTGTCTTTTCTCCCTTTGTAGAGCCTTTTAGCTCACTTTCTTGCCTTACATGAAGGTTAGAAGGTGCGGCGTGTTTTTTGTCCTCCAATTTGATGTCCTTTTTAAGTATTGGCCAAGAGTGTAGTCGATTGGGAGCAGCAATGGCCATGCCTATCCCATAGTTTGTCGGGCTAGTTGGGCCTTTTTTTTTTGGGTTTACAAACACAATCATCATCATTAACATCAAGACCACCATCATCGTTAACATAAGCATCATCATCAAGGGCTAAAATCAAGGTCATGAGCATAATCATCATCGTCATTATCATAAACATAATCAATATGGCATCCAAATGCTTTTTGCATTTACATTAAATATATTTTGTGGGATTTTCAAGAATAAGAGTGCTTTTCTAAGGTTTCATTTTAGTATGTAATGAGTAATATTGCAACCTATTGGAGAAGCTAGGTGGACAAAATCATTTTAAGCCCTTGTCCAACGTTGCCAATATCATCAAGATTATTAACATCTTGGCATCACCAACATCAACATCAAGATCTTGGCATCACTCTATCAAGATCTTGGCATCACCAATATGAAGATCTTTAAGACCTTGGCATCACCAACATCAACATCAAGATCTTGGCATCACTCTATCAAGATCTTGGCATCACCAATATGAAGATCTTTAAGACCTTGGCATCACCAACATCAACATCAATATAAAAATCATCAACATTATCATTAACACATACAACATCAAGTTCATCTCCTTTCTCACACCATGAGGGCTTAAATCGGCCTCTCCAAAATAGGACGCGATATCCTGGCCAGTTGGAGATGCTAGTTATAGGTGATTGTTAGTGCTTCAAGGCTCGTTTTTGCCTTGATTTTTGGGTTGAATTTTGAGGCTACTAGTCGAAGACTAAAACGAAAGATTTTGACCTCAGATATTCAAGACCAATTTCGAAGAGCTCGATGCAGGCTTTCTGATGAGCACTAGAACGTGTTCATCGGCCTCACGGTTTAGGAGATATAAGCCTCCAAATAGGGCTTTTTTTTGCCCCCACGGACCCTTTTGAGTGTAGGGACCTTTTATGCCGTAAAATGGATCTCACGAACTTAATTAAATTTATTTATTTTTTCGCGTGAGCCTATTTCACGACGTGAAACAGGTGTTTCACGGATTTTTTTTTCGCGTGGGCCTGTTTCACGAAAACGTGAAATGGGTGTTTCACGGTTTTTATTATTATTTACGCGTAGCTTTTTTTAAAGCATTATAAGCCGTCCCTCACCCTAGACTTGTGTCAAGAAAAATCATCATCATCAATAGGCTGGGATATCGCGACCAATTTGGAGACACTAGTTGGGTTTCTAAAGCCATCCCTCACCCTAGACTTGTGTCAAGAAAATAATCAAGGGCATCGTCAACATCACTATCATTGTGTAATCATGTGGGGATGTAATCAGAAAAAAATGTCCAACTGCTAGCCTCTCCAACTAGCCACGATATTGTTGCAGCTTATTGGGCTCTTTTTTTATTAAAACAACCCTCTCACCCTAGCATACATACATCAAGGTCATACATTTATCATCGTCATCAACATCAGCATCTTCACCGACATCAAGATCACCACTAACATCTAGAAAATCACCAACATCAAGCCTATCCTAGCAACAATATATTACCCATAAACATTTTAAAACATGGGGCATCTAGTCCCACCAAGATGCTGTAATATCATGGCCTTTTGGTGGGGCTAAATGCCCCATTTTTAATATATTTCAACCCTAGAATTGGGTCAAGAACATGACTAGATCAAGGTCACCACAAACATGAAACCCTAGAATTGGGTAAGAACATGACTATCATCAAGGTCACCACCAACATCAAGACCAACATAAAAGTCACCAACATCAAGACCACCTTGCAAGCAATATATTACCCACAAAAGTTTTAAGAAAATTAAGCTCCACGAAGCAAGCAATATATTACCCACAAAAGTTTTAAGAAAATTAAGCTCCACCAATAGGCTGCAATATCATGTCTTGTTGGTGGGGCTAGATTTTTAAACATTTTATGGGTTGCAAATCCTAGCCTTGGGTAAAGAATAGGACCACATCAAGATCCCCACCAACATCAAGGCTACCTTAGCAGCAAAATATTATCCATAAATTTTTTTTAAAATGGGGCATCTTAGCCCTATTTTAAAAATGGGCATCTAGCCCCACCAATAGGCCATGATATCATTGGGAGGACTAGTTGCTTCATTTTTTTCTTCATTTCACCAATTGTAAAACCAAGCAGAAGCATAACCTAAATTTTAGTTTAAGCAGATGCATAGCCATTTTAGTTTGAGAAAAATCCCTTTTAATTTAAGTAGAGCCATTTTAATATAGCCTGTTGTTTGGTGGGCTAGGGGCTTTTAAAAAAAAATGGTTGCATTTCAATGATGGCAAAACCAAGCATCGCATGAGTTTTAGTTTAAGCAAAAAGCAGAGCCATCAAAGAAATGAATGCTATAAATTTTAGTTTAAGCTACCTGCTTGTGTAAACAATAAAGAAGAGAAGCGTAGACTTAACATGATTGAGCCTGCATGCTTGAAGCATAGACTTCACTTGCCTACTCTCCTCTCTCCTTTCCTTATCACCTTCTCTCCTCTTCCCTTTCCGTATCTAGGTGAGCATGTTTAATTTAAAGATAGTTTAGTAAAAATGTTTGATTGAATAAAAGGACTCTCCTCTTTTTCTCACAAAGATAGTTTCAGGTAAAAGATAGTTTTAGGTAAAAGATGTATATATATATTTTGAAAAGACTGGAATTATATAAGAAGATGAAAAAGATACATACATCTTTTTCCCCGAGGAAGCCTAACTTCAATACTAAATACTGAAAATTGAAGGGCTTCATTCTTTATCTATGACTTCTATAGCCTTGGTTAGTTGACATATGTATTCTGTGACAGCTCCTCATCTTGGGTGCTTAGATTAACAATGGCTTCTTTTTCTTTGGTAATCAATGAGACAACAATATTTTCTTTGGTAATCAATGAGGCAGCAACATTTTCAATTGATTCCTTGTGCCGACTTTGTTTTGGTTCCGCTTCTAGCATATCAACAATTTTATGTCCCTCTAACGATAAGATGGTAGTCGAGCACATCTTCTTCTTTAGGCCCAGTAAGCCTTTCATCTGGAAAAATGAAGAAGTTTTCAAATCCAAGTGCATATCAGAAAGGCATTCTTGTTTTTCCATACATTCCAGAAAAATTATGATTTGATGATATTCCAAAGGTTGGTTGAGCAACCATTAGCTTCTCCTAATAGAATTTCTTTGTGGTTGAGGAAAGCCAATACAGAGGAGTTCCATACACAATTTATGAACACGTGGGCTATGGTTTCTTCCTCTCTTTTGCATCTAGGATAGAGGCCTAACCCTATACCAATCTTGGCAGCACACTAATTGGTTCAGAGAGCTTTATGGAGGATAAGCTACAAAAGGCATGACTTTTTAGGGGCTATTCTTTTAGATCATACATGCTAAAATTTGAACTTCCACTGGCTACTGTGCCAGTTAATGAGCCATCTAGCATTAAGTCTGACATAGAGAGAGGGGGGAGGAGGAAAGGCAAGAATGGGTAGGAGGTTAGATTGAAAGTGCCAGCTAAGCGAGTGAAGGAGAAGGGGACTTTTGACCTAGATGAGGGGAGATTTATCGAATGTAGAACTTACCAAACTCTTCCATGCGGAGGAAATCCGTCCTTCTACCATTGTGGTTGTATACCAAAAACTTCAATGGGGGGGTGTTGATATCATCTTCTAGATGATTATAATTATATTGGTATAGCTTAACATGTGGGGGATAGAGGGAGCTTTCATGAAGTTCAAGGTATTTATGTGTGTTGTATGTCTCTAACCACCCTTGTGTAGTGAACCACTCAATACACCTCTATATTATTCTAAGTGTGGCAGGTGTTGAGAATGGAAGAGGTTGTGGGATGGTGAGGTCTAAGAATTCCTCCCTATATTCTATAAAAATGGTTGAGTTTATAAGTACTCATCAACACCACGATCCCAAGTTAAGTACTATGGGATGACGGGGGTAAGAATATATAGCAATATTATCAACGAGGTATATAAATCCACAAGGAATATAGACATGATTATTGTAGGATCAACATATTTTACTTTATTAATGCAATATCCCCTAGGGTTAAGTTAGCAGTAGTGTTAAAGTTATGTTGAACAAGGGAGAGTATTACTGAAAAAAAGAAGAGGCATAGAGTTTGTGGAGGGTCCCCTATAGGAGTTTACTTGCAAAAAAGTAACAAGTGTGTGGACACTCTTTCAACGTGGTATAAATCCACATGGAATATAGACATGATTATTGTAGGATCAACATATTTTACCTTATTAATGCTATATCCTTTAGTGGGTTAAGTCATTAACACTGTCAAAGTTATGTTGAAGAAGGGAGAGTGTTATAGAAAAAAGAAGAAGAGGGATAGAGTTTGTGGAGGGACCCCTATAGGAGTTTACTAGCAAAACAACAAGTGTGTGGACACTCTTTCAATGAGCTTGTTCATTATATCATTGATATCTAGTAAAGGTGGTTCCCTTGTCTACTATGCTGGTGGCTGCTTCTTTGCTATTGTATAATATGTGCCTCATGAGATGAGCTATTCATTAGTGATGGTTACCTTTGGTGGTGGCTTGAGTTGCATGTAACTCGTCATACCTCTTGTTGAGTTATTCTTGCTAGCCTTCTGCCTCCGGGAAGTTCAGGTGTGAACAAAGCTGATCATGAACACTTTTTGCCTTATGTTGGCAGGGTTTTTTTCTTGTGAGAACACACCCTTAGTGTGTTGCTACTAGTACCTTGTACTCCAGTCGCTCATAATCTATTGAGTACATTCCAGCTATTGATATCGTCTCTATCGCTCTCTGAGCTCGTGTGCTTGTTTTGTCTATGAGTATGTGCAGTGCATCTCTTGTCACATCCAACATTGGTATCAGAGCTTTGTTGTCTTGAAGATAGTACCTAGGGTTTAGAGTTTGGCTTCATAGCCAATAGCTCTTTGCCGGGCCAATCACTGTCGGCTCATTAAGTTGCACCACGGTACATCTCGGGTAAGGAGCTATCTTTTCTTGATTTCTAGTGTTTTCGTCCGTGTACTGTATTTTTTGGTGTATCTAATTTGCATCGCTATTCATCAAGTTTGTATTCACACTCAGTTCTCAGATCTAGGGTTTTTTTGCCTTCTTTTGTACATTGGTGCCATTTTTGTTAATACTACTGTACTACATACAAGGCTCACCCCCTGCACTAGCTTCTCACTTAGCTTACATCAAAGTTTTTCAGTTTGGTTCTACTCTTGCTGCTGCTGTTGTTCAGTCATTCAGCTTTCTTTTGACATTGGACTTCTACGTCCGTCAGCTTTGCGTGTCAGCTCCTTAGCATTCTTCTTGAGCATTTGACCTTTGCATCAGTTGATTTTTCTTGGTCAGCTCATTTAGTTGTGTTAGTCAGTTTTGCCTTGTCTGTAGCTCAGCCGTTTGCTTTTCGTATTTAGTGTCTAGCTTTTAATTTTTGGCATTCAGCGCTTTGCTCTCCGTCTTCAGTGCATGGCTCTCGACTTTCAACATTCATCACTTTGCTCTACCTTCAGAAGTTTGTTTTTCTACCTTCGACTTTCTATCTTCAGTAGTTAGCGCTTCACATTTTGGATTTAGCTTCCATTTAGTATAGTTAGTGCTTAGCTTCCATTTAGTAGTCAGCTTTCAGTCTTCAGCTTTTCGAATTCAGTAGAGTTGGTCGGGTTTACTTCCTTGGTTGGGTTTACTTTTTGTCTTGTGGACTTTAAGTCATCTTTCGGATCTATTGTAGCCATGTCAGCTCAGCTTTGGTCACTACATTAGCTTTGGATCTGCTATCACCACATTAGCTTCGGTCATCGCATCAACCTTAAATTTGCTACTGTCGCCACATCAACATCAAATCTGTTATTATTGCGCACATCATCATCAGACTTGTTGATTCCATGTCATCAAATCTGTTATTATTGTGCACATCATCATCATCAGACTTGTTGATTCCACGTCAGCATCATCAGGCCTACTGATTCCACGTCAGCATCATCAGGCTGACTGATTCCACGTCAACTTTTATCTTGCTGATTCCTAGTCAGCTCTTTAGACATGTTGTGCATCGGATCTGTTGTCTCCTTGATGTCAGCAGCAGCAGCAGACCTGTTGATTCCACATCAGCTTCCGTCTTGCTGATTCCACGTCTTTTCGATTAGCTGATGTTGACTTGCTGCTTTCCCATCCAACCTGCTAATTTCGCACCTTTAGATTGCTGATCTGGTAAGTTTGCATAACCCTCTATAAATATTTGAAGTACTTTGACTCCCTTGCAAGTACTCTTTGTGCTGATATACTTTAGTATGTATATTCCTTTGCTATGCAACGTTGATAGGTTTTTTTGTGTCCAAACAAAATGCCCAAATGATATGTCCACACCACCCCACCCCAAGTTAAATAAATAAATCATTGATGTATGGTTAGAAACCTTAGGAAAGGAAATTTATGCATGGCCACTTTCCAAAAAATTGAAATTAGCCGTTGCCACCCTAGCCAACAGAAGAAAGTACACCTGTATGTAGTAGAGAGGGCAGATTGCGAAAGAAGAGCAATTGTTTTAGGAAGCTGTGGAGAGAAGCTTGGAATTGGAGACGCGTGGAAAAAGAAGTTAGTAGACAATGAATATTGGATTGTGCGTGAGATGGACATCGAGAAGAGAGTAGAGAAGAGAAATCGAGAAGAAGGTCGAAAGGGGCGTAGAGAAGAAATAGAGTCATGAGGAGCGAAAGAGGTATGTTTTTGGGGGTGCAACTATGGTGGTTGTTTCTGGTTCTTTGTGAAGTTAAGAATACAATGTTTTTGCTAGGATAATTGTGCAGAGGTTCCTTGGTAGTATCGTTGTGTTCTATTTTTCCTACTTTATCCCCAAATCTCAAGGGTGTTGAGATTTGCTCAGTTGTATGTATACAGGGAAGTCTGTTTATATTGGATTGATGAAATCTTATGTTTTGGTTTTAGTTATATTGTTTTGATGGAGTTTATTGAGAAGAAGCAATTGTATGTCAAGCGTCGACTGGTGTTGAATCAAATATGTGTCAGTTAGTTTGTGTTTGAGTCATCTAGCTTTAAAGAGGGCAGCTTGATCAGCTGTGTGCATCAGCATAGGTCAACTGAGGTTGTTTGAGTTTTGGTCTGCTGGTCTTGTTTAATATTTGTGAGGTCTGGGTTAACAATCAGAATTCAGTCTAATAGGTCGAGCATTTCTAGTGGTCTAGGTGCGAGTTAAAGTTTGTGTCAGGTCAAAAGGAAGTTGGCCTAGATTAGCTAAGGCCCATTAGAGGTTCATAATCAAATAGAATTAAAGGAAAATATATTCCTGAGTTAGAAGAACGTCAGCAGGTAGGTGTCAGTTATAAGTTTAGGGAGATGAGTCCTCGTAGGGTTTGAGTGTTTTGAAGGCTTAAGAGGGTCAGTGGACACAGAGGATAAAATTTCTTCTCCAATTAGGATGGTTGGGTCAGTTTGGTCAAAATAGTCAGAATACAGTTTGTTGGAGTCTGAAGTGAGTCTTTGGTGTGGTATCTCATTGAGATTGGAGCAGCTTGAGAGTCAGGGAAGGTTAAAGGACCCGTGAGTGAAGAATTTTGCTTCAGTGAGACAACTGGATTAGTCAAGACTATTTCAAAACAGCTGACTTTGTCTCAACCAAATTCAGGCTTTGAGGACAGGTAGATTGCAGGCAAATGTATCAGTTGTAGGCAGCAGAGATCTTCTAGGGTGATATCTTGATCAGATAAGTATAGCCTAAGAGTCGACGGATGTTAGAGGTATTTTGTCAACATCTGATCTGTTTGTAGTAGGTTGAGAGTAATTCTGGATATTTAGTAGTCAGTTGAGGTCAAGATAGGCTCTTAGATGGATTGTTAGAGCTTTTGGAAATCAAAGCTGACCTGGGAGGACGTCAAAAAGAGTCAGCTGATCAGTTCTAAGAGTTTGGTGTGAGTGCTTAAATGTCCGCCTGTGTTAGCCACAGATCAAGGGATGTCAGTTGAGTGTATTGATGACTTGGTTTGGTGTTGTCTACTGGTGTTGTGGTGTTGGTAGTAGTTCTCTCCTCACGGTGATGTGCTTTGGATAGGCTATAGAGGTAGGTTCTCTTGGACACATCATTGTTTTGGTGCCCCCACTGAGGAGGGCTTTGAAGCACCCTTGCAGTCTGTTTCAGGTCAGAGAGTTTTCAAAAGAATAGATGGCATTCATGCTTTCATATCCGGTGTTCTATGGGCATGCTGGAGAGGATCCAGAGGAATTTTGGCGGGAATGGAGTTGGCAACATTTATCTTTGGGAAGGAATGAGATGAGGATAAGTTAGCCTTATTGTCAATGTTATTTAAGGGAGATGCCAAAAGGTGGCTCTACAGACATGGAGAGCTCAGCTAAATCAGGGTCAGTCTTATGAAGATGTCAAAGTGGCCTTGGTACATCATTATAAGCAGGGGTATCTCTAGATGCTCTATGATGGCAAGAAATCTAGAAGTTGAAACATAATCTGTCTGATGTGTCTGACAGATTTGTGGATCATTTTGAGGACCTTTGGAGAGGTAAGATGGGATATGTCCCTAGGAACAGAGTATCTACCTATTCTATTGAAGAATGACATGTTTATCCAGTCCCTTCTGTTGATCTGAAAGAGAAGGTGGAGTTGATGAGACTTGGAACCTTTGAAGAGGCTTTGAGGATAGCTAGAGAAAAGGAGTGGAAGCTACAGAGGATGGCTTAAAAATAGAGGGAAGTTTAGAATCAAGGAAGGCTAGTTGTGCCTGGGGAGAGAAGAGCAGAGGGAGTTGTTCCATGTGTCCCAGTGGTTTCTGATCAACTGATGCAGGGAACTAACTATCTGACCGAACAGATGGATGTTAATCCCATTTTGGATTAACAAATATGCTCCTCCATTTGAGGACATTAATAAGTGTCATGTAAAGGCACTATAAAAGTTGTACATTATAAGATATTGGCTACCCAAGGCCTTAGTTAGTAAATTTTGGGAGCCCAAGTGTGAATAAGGGCCAATTGTATATAAGGCATTTTCTCATAATTGAAGGACACAATCCCCATTTGTGCTATGAGAGCTCTTGCTTGTCTCATGAAGGAGAGAGAGAGAGAGAGAGAGAGAGAGAGAGAGAGAGAGAGAGAGAGAGAGAGAACTTTAGGACATGTTTACTTTCTATGCATGTATGTGTGGAAGAGAGAGAGAGAGAGAGAGAGAGAGAGAGAGAGAGAGAGAGAGAGAGAGAGAACTTTAGGACATGTTTACTTTCTATGCATGTATGTGTGGAAGAGAGAGAGAGAGAGAGAGAGAGAGAGAGAGAGAGAGAGAGAGAGAGAGAGATTGCCTTGTGTTGTGGTGCGAGCGACTCTACGGTGACAACGTGGAGGTGGAGTTTGGAGGAGTGGAGCTTCCAAAAGCGAGCTTGGGGACCTCAAGGGATGTGAGCTCAAAGCATTGGTAAGTACCCAACGATGGTTGTTGTCTATTTCTTCTTCCAATTGTGAATGGTTAGAGTTCTCTCTTGGGAGGTGCGGTAGTCCATAACATTTTTGGCACCGTTGCCAGGGAAACACCATTGTTTTTTCCATCCTCTTGGAGGTTCAGCTCCTACTATGCAAGATTCATGATTGCCTTTGCATTCAAAAAGTGCATTGTGATGAAGAGAATGTATAGATAAGGTTTGATTGGTAGAGAAGAGTTGTGAGAAATAGTATGTTTTTGGTGTGTGGGTGAGTACTTGGTTGTCTTAGAAGAAAGCTGCACTGTTTTTTTCTTTTGATTTTGATGTTTGTATCACAAAACTTGCTACCATGAAAATGAGCAGGTATGATACTTTGTTTTCTATTTTTTTAAAAATTCACAAAAATCACAAAAATAAGGAGCCAATGGCTGTGCTTATAACTTGCATTACATTCCTTACTCCTATCACAACCGTTTTGGAACATTTGGATAGGTGAATTACACTACAGGCTTCATTTTGTCGATGTAGGGGCCAAACAAGTGAAAGTGCAGAAAACGGTTCATGGCGGGGGGCAAACACGTGAAAGTGTAGAAAACGGTTCATGGCGTGAACCATTTCCTGCTACTTCACGGCGTGAACCGCCTTCCGTAAAATCAGTGCCGCAAAATTCAGGATTACCTTGCCAAAAATAGGCACCTTATATACTGACACCTCTGACACAATGGATCTGAAGGAATCTTATCTTGTGAATTAGCAGAGTAAGATAATTCACGACTTGAACCATTTATGTTTCACGGCGTGAACCATTGATGACTTCACGACGTGAACCATTGAAGACTTCACGGCGTGGACCATTTACGATTTCACGGCATGGACCATTCATCATTTCATGACATGAACTGTCCTTTGCGGTTTCACGGCATGAACTGTCAGATACGGATCTAGTTCACAAACTAAGGGTTGTCAGACTAAAGTTAGGGGAGGACCTTAATTGTGTAATTGGAGTCCAACTAGCTCAGATTAAGGTGACATTGACTTGAAATTTCGAGTGTCTATTTAACACGTGAAAGTGCAGAAAGAGTTCACGACATGAATCATTTACGTTTCACGACGTGAACCATATCTTGTTGCTTCACGCGACGAGAACTGTAGTTTGCAGTTTCATGACCCAAAAGCTCGATTCAAGAGAAACCTATGAAAATCTAATTGGGGTAGTGATTTAGCCTATTGAATCACATTCTCATGCACTTGAGGTTTGGTAAACTCATTGGAGATTATCTTACCCCGATGATAGTGTATCCAATCACCCATGATCTTCCTATCAAAGGAGTGTTGGTTTAGGCCACTTGGCGAGCACTTAATGAGTGTTTCAGCTCAAGGAATCTAACCACTGTTGATACAAGTAGTGAAGAGTCCATGGAAGAAGGGCTACGACTCTCTGGTTTTGTAGAGGAAGAAAAACCATTTTCCCCTTCAAGATCCAGTGGTATCTTTGATATAGCCAGGGGATGTTTTGGTCTCCAACCCAGCACAAAATACCAAACGCAATCTGTAGGTACAGGCCCGTCCACCAGCACAACCGGACAAGGTACAAGACTAAAATTACCAACCCAACCTTATGGTTCTAGGCTGACTAACGTTGTTAGGATCAGTGGAACTCCCAGGGTTAGGAGAGATAAAGAAAGTGCGACCAGGATAGGTCAAGTATTCTTCCCTACATCTCAGAATAACCAACCCAACCTTCTAGTTCCAGGCTAACGCTGTTAGGATCAGTGGAACTCCCAGGGTTAGGAGAGATAGAGAAAGTGCAGCCAAGATAGGTCAAGTATTCTTCCCTACATCAGAGGAAATAGAAATCGACTTTTGAAGAGGGTTGAGACAAAGCGACAATTGCGATTATTGAGCTTTAAGAAACAAGAGCTCGATACTCAAAGAATAAGGGTGAAACAGAAGGAAAGGGAGAATGTAAATCCCTTTCAAATCACGTGGTAAAGAACCAAAAATGTCTAGAAACGCCAATGATAGTATGGGGATGGGTATGACTGAAGGAGCAATCCCAAATCTAGAACCCATCAATGAAGAGCCAAGGGCGGAGGAAGGCTTTAATACGCAAAATGAAGGAGACCACTTACCTAAGGAATCTAGAGAGGGTGAGGATTGCCTTTATACAAGGGATGACATAAACAAATAATCAATGATCCCACATTCTTGTAGGGCATGGAGTTCTTAATCCAATAGGCCGCTAATGAGCTAGGCCATGATGAGTTGGTCGGTCCTAACCATGGACTTGAACTGCCTGGAAGAAAAAATGCAGGAAGAGGAATAGGTCTAGGTAGGTGGGGAGTAGCTCCTCAAAGGCCAATTGTGGATCTAAATGTAGATCTTAATGTGGTAACAAGGGCTGATCTGCTGAATATGGCCGCGAAAATGGGCCAAGGAATGGTTAGGGAGCTAGGCACTGCTCTAGAAACTAGACCATCCCGAAAGTCACATATCATTTCCAAACTTGTACATAAGTTCTTAGGGGATGGAGACCGGATCCAACATATTGAGATCTTTGAGTTAACTTGCAAAACCTGTGGGCCAGTGAGCGATGTGACCATGATCCATGCCTTCTCGCTGACCCTAGAAGGAAAGGCTCATCAATGGTATCAAGGTATCAAAACCTAAGTCCAGAGGATAAAGTCAACTTCACTAGGCTTAAGAATGTGTTTGTACCAAGCTTTGCTTGAAAGTGGTGACAGATGGAGTCCTGTGGCTCAGCTTCACAATGTTAAGCAAAAGGAAAATGAGTCCATGCAAGACTATGTATCGCGACTCAAGCACTTGAATTTAAGATGTAAGCTACCGAAGAGGCTAACTGATAAGCTATTGCCTTGCTTCCGAAGAGGAGTCCGAGATCATAAAATGCATGATTATCTAGTATTAGCATGACCGGCTACTTTAGATGCATGTTGTAAGCTGGCAATAGAATATGAAGATAACATGCATGAATTACCACAACCTGAGGATGCCAAGGCAGCGTCAGTAGCAACAACATCGCGAGTCTCAAGTCACCAGGACACAGGATCCCGGAGTAAGCAAGTTGGAAACATGACTATGTAATGCCATACTAGACAAATTAAAAGTCAAGGATGGAAGAGAAGCATCAAGGATGGAAGAGGAGCATCAAGGCATGCTCATCTCTACCCCTAGAGGGATCTGGTATGGTGCTCCCTTTGCAAAATAAACCAGTACCACCACAGGCTAAAATCAATCAGGTGTTGATTGAGGAGCCCTTGGACGAGGGTGAAGTCATGCGTGAGATAGAAATCAATAATGATTACTCTGAGGAGGACGCGGAGATTGCACCATAGTTTTATGTCTTACAAAATAACACGCCAGTACCAATTTTCCAAACCATGGTACAATGGAAAGGTAAAGACATAAACTCAACTACGAGAAGGGGGCCTCTATAGTGTTTTGCGTGTGGTGGATCTCATCGAATAGCAGATTTTCCTAACAAGAATGTGGTTCATGCGCACCAAGCTCAACCAATGGCAACACATC
Organism: Cibotium barometz; assembly: GCF_041138505.1. NCBI lineage: Eukaryota > Viridiplantae > Streptophyta > Polypodiopsida > Cyatheales > Cibotiaceae > Cibotium > Cibotium barometz. Next base: position 33,055,512 of record NC_141076.1, on the reverse strand, counting down.
CTAATGACATGCCAACACTTACTTGTGTTAAGTGTGGGGTTGATCATGTGATCAAAGACTGTCCATATCGCACTAGTTGTTCTACTTCCACTTCTAATCTAGCCACTATTAGAACCACAAGTGTGTAACCCGTGGGAACGTCACGTCATTGGTGAATGTCCTGACACGGGCACAAGCTAAACAAGGGGATAAAGGGAAAAAACTAGCAAGTGTCACAACCTCTAAAACTGGGAGAGAAGGAGAAGAGTCAAAAAAGTGGGTAAAGGTGGCACCATGGTCACAATCCAGGATGGATCCGAAGAAGATACCATTGACACAAAATCCACCCAATCAAAGGAAGAAAGCGACTAAGCGCCGAAACCAAATGAGAACACTCAAGAAACACAAAAAGAGAGACTAGCAACCCCTAGGGGGTTTGGTGAATATCTGAACATGCTGAAGAAGAGATAAGTAAGCTTGACGAAGCTAAAGCCTTGGTGGAGGAGTGCCAAAGCATTCACAAAGCCAAATTAAGGCCTAACAGGGTCAGGGATACAATGTATCCCAGACATAAGCTGATAAAGGAGTAGAAATTGGAGTTGCCTACTCCAATTCTAGAAGAGTCTGAGGGAGGGACTCACAGTGACCTCATGGCAAGAATGTTTGAGGAAGTAGTATCACACACACACACACACACACACACACACACATACATAAAGTCTCACAAAGTTGATGCTTCACAAAGTAAAGTAAGAGAGAAAGTCCTTTATAAATGAGGACTTTTACAATCGAGCTCTCACACTAATGTTTCATAAAGATGAACACAAAGTTGATGTTTCACAAAGTATGAGGACTTGTACAATGGATCTCTCACACTAAAGTTTCACAAAGATCACCGCAAAGTATGGTTAAAACATTCACAAAGGTGCTCACAAACAGTTAGAAGTGTTTTTTTCCCAAGGATTTGAAAAACTTCTCAATGATAAGAAACACCAACGACAGTCTCGCAGCCGTATTGCCCACACTGTCCAAATTCCGTTAGGACCATTGTAATGCAATACACCGGCATTATAGGTAAACATAAAGGATTGGGTAGAGGGAAGATTAAACCCAATATCCACTGTAGAGGAGACCTAGCCACCCTCTAGCAGAGAAAGACCTAAACCATGCAGAGGTGAGAACCCCCAAATTTGTCAAAATACCAGTCAACCAATTGGGTCGATATTATGAGAGTGATGACACAAATGCTACAATCCTAATCCATCATTAACGGGTACCAAGAATTGGCTATCTTGGATGGAGGAGAGGGGGTCAGCATCATTATGAAATGATGTTGGGAAAACTGGGGTAAATCAAATTTGGAAAGAGCAGATCTAATTGTCAAAATGGCAGACGAAACATCTTCAAGACCTTATGGGGCTATTGTTGAAAAACTTAAGACTTAAGCTCTTTTTGTTTCGCTACTATCATACATTTGTTGTGATGGACTTTGTACGCCAATCGGATTCATATGGCATCATCTTGGGCAGACCTTTCATGAGGGAATCCAAATTGGTGCATGACTGGGCATTAGACCACGTGTATGTTCGAAAAGACTCGCAATCCTAAAAATTGATCTACAAACATGGAAGGTACATCCAATGGAAGGGCAATTGCTTGGCAATGATTCGGCCACCACCACTGAGCAAACTATGTCCTTACAAGTCTGCCAACTAATGGTTGAGAGTTCAAGAGAAGAGGAAGAGGCTGCAATGTATGCATCGCTTCCACCTCCAAATTTCAGTGAAAATTGGATGCATGTGCTTGCCACTATAGATGTGTTGCAGAGCCCAGAGGAATCTAATATGTTGAATTAGGAAATGTTTCTACTACCTCGTTGTGCATGTTAAATGTGCAACCCAAAGGAAGAAGATATGGAGGATGAAGCCTCCAGCAGCACAGAAGGGACTGTTTCACAAGGCTACACCAGTGCCCAACACCTCAGAAGATGGCAAAAGTAGAAGAGGTATATCACTTGACAAAATGCCCTGCTCCAAAGAAGTAAACCCACAGATGCCCAGTGGGGGCTGAGATATCCTCGAAGCCACTAGGTGCACAAGGAGTTTTCTAAGAATTGGGGCGAAGAGTTGAGTAAGATATCCCTGGAAGATAAACAGGAGGAGAAAATTATACCACAAGAGCTAGAAATGCCCAAACTTATAAAAGCAGGGTGATGAAAATGGAACAAGGCTCCGGCAGAAGCTAAGCGTACGAGGCTAGAAAAGCAATGGCTCATTAAAAAAAAGGGGATGAAGATAAACCAGATCTACTCTCAGTACTAGACCATTTCAAAAGTTACACTATTGTGACAAACGAAAAGTGGTCCAATTGATGGCTAAAAGAGTAAAGGAAGATGGTCTATCCACGTCGTACGACGGTCTAACCAAAGTTAAGAAAATTTATATTGCAGATCCAGGGGAGGAACCCAAACATGTCTATATTGCTCACACAGGACCTCAAGGAATGCAATGATTGCTTTGCCTAGAAATACACAGAGATGAAGGGTGTACCGCCAGAAGTGTACAACGCACGATTTTGATCATGGAAGGATCTAGACCATCCAGGCAAAAGCCGTACTAGATGAATCCAAAATATGCAGTGAGATTGTAAAGGAGGAAATTGACAAACTCATTGTTGTAGATTTCATCTACAAAAGTGAGCACCCCAATTGGCTCTCAACCAATCATGATAGTGTCAAAAAAGAATGGGAAATTGAGGGTTTGCATTGATCTCAAAAAGGTCAATGCAGCCACTAGGAAGGACCATTACCCACCACTGCCATATACCAAACATGTATTGGAATGGGTAGCTGGTGAAGAATCTTACAGTTCTTAGATAAATTTTTAGGCTATAATCAAGTGTCCATAGCACCAGAAGACCAGCACAAAATAGCCTTCAACACAATGTGGGGAACATATGCTTATAAGGTTATGCCTTTTGGCCTCACCAATGTCCCAACAACCTTCCAACGATTGATGTGCATAGCCTTTAAAGACTACTACAGAATTGGTTGGAGGTATTCATTGATGACTTGTGTGTACACTCATGATGGTCTGAATATTTGGCTTATTTGAGAAAGGTGTTTGAGTGATGTCGATTGTATCGTATATCCTTAAACCCTTTGAAATGTCAATTCTAGGTCAAGCATGGTGTAATCTTAGGGCATATTGTATCTTAAAATGGTATTTCCATGGACGAAAGCAAGGTAAAGTTGATCTTGGAATTACTGCCACACCCACCAACTACAAAGGTGTACAAAGGTTTATGGGCCATGTTGGGTATTATTGTCGCTTCATCATATTCTATGCTGAAATCGCTAGACCATTGTATAGACTGCTCATTGTCTTTGAATGGACTGAGGAATGCCAAGAAGCATATGATAAGTTGAAGAAAGCACTAGCTAGTGCACCTATCCTGAGACCACTCAACTAGGATTTTATGTTCCACGTACATATCGATGCATCAAACTTCGCAATAGGTTGTGTATTGGCACAACCTGGGGAATTCAAATTGGATTACCCAGTTTGCTTTGCCAGCCATCAATTAAACGATGCAAAGATAAATTACACTACCACGGAGTGTGAAGGATTGGCCATGGTTTATGCTGTAAAAAAATATCGACATTACTTACTAGCTAACAAATTTGTATTCTTTTTGTGGACCATCAAGCCCTATTATATTTGGTGAACAAGCCTTGCACCATAGGAAGAATCACTCACTGGTTACTTTCACTCTTGGACTTTGACTTTACGATCACAGTAAGAAAAGGGACACAATATGTGTTGGCCGACCATATGTCTAGAATTCCGAATGGAGAACCTGCAATTGGTGTGGATGATGACCTTCCAGATGCTTGTTCGTTCAAACTAGACACGGGGCCTGAGTGGAATGAGGAAATATCTGACTATCTAGCTCATAGTTTTTTGCTAGAACAGCCCTTGAACAAGGACAAAATATGATAGCTTATTAAGCTAGCTACACCTTATCAATTGATTGCTAGAGAATTATATAAGCTAGGCAAGGATGATCTCCTTATTAGAAGATGTATGTGAGAAGATGAATTTGTCACACAATACTAGAGGAAGCACACTCAGGAATAGCTGGAGGACACTTTGCTAGAGAAGTTACAGCTTTCAAGGTTCTTCAAGCAGGACTATGGTGGCCTACGTTATTTGGGGATGCCATAGAGTTTGTGAAAAGATGCGAGGAATGTTAAAGATTTGCTATTCCATAACTAAGAGACAAGATTTCGCTCATGCCGGTGATTGTAAGATAACCTTTTGAGAAGTGGGGATTGATTTTGTTGGACCTATCAGTCTAGCAGTACATCCGTCTCAGAAGCAAGATATGTGATCGTAGCCACAGACTATTTCACAAAATGGGTGGAGGCAAGAGCCTCTAAGCAAGATGATGCACGCACCATGGCTAAATTCTTATACGAACATATCATTTCAAGATTTAGCTGCCCACTTGAAATAGTCAGTGTGACCAGGGTTCACATTTCATTAATGAGGTGACCGAACACTTACTTGCTAGATTCCTTGTAGTCCATCAAAAGTCATCACCTTATTATCCACAAGAAGCAAGTGGTCAATTAGAGAGCACAAATAAGATTCTGTGTGCTATCTTGACTAAAACATTAGAGGCCAGTAGCAAGGATTGGGAACATAAACTGATTGTAGCTCTATGGGCGCATCGTACATTGTAAAAGGTGGCCACGGGGTATACTCCCTTTCGTATAGCTTATGGCATTGATGCGGTAATGCCTATGGAGTACTTAGTTCCCAAGCCTGCGAATTGCAGTACATGAAAGACTTACTGAAAATGCATTAGAATAGATTGGTCGACTTAGAGAAACTTGATGAAACCTGGCTAATTACATCACATGGTCTTATGGTAGAGAAATCGGAGAAAGCGTTGGTTTGACCATAACCTGAAATAAAAGGAACTGGAAATGAGGGACCTCGTCCTCATGTATGGTGTCGAAAGCACCAAGAAAAAGAAACTGAAATACATGGGGTTAGGACCTTTTAGAGTGTCCAAAATCACACCTCAAGGGTTGGTCCGAGTTGAAACCATGGGAGTGTAGATGGAAGTATATATCAATGGGAGCAAACTCAAAAAATATTACGGACCACTAACCTAGGAGATGCTCACACAAGAGCATTTACTGAAATGAAAGAAAGAGCTGGCCAAAGAAAAAATCAAACAAGCTCAAGAAGAAGCCAAGGCAAAGGAAGCCAAGGTCTAACAGACTCCTCCAGGAAAGAATATTGCATGTGAATATGGATTCACTCAACACTTCTTGATGAGGTTGTGACCTGGACATTGAGCCAGCACGTCTTAGTGTCAAAGTCTCTACTAAAGAGAGTCATGCAAAGAGCATTGCATTGATTGATAATACGGGATCAAGTCATAACTTGATCTCTTATGAAACCTGGAAGCCACAAATGCACAAGTCTGAAGTGTGCATTTATCAACTACAAAAGTTGTAAGATTTTAAACATTAATATTTCTATAAGAAATAATCCTTGGTGGAGAAGGTGTTTGTCATGCTTGCAGGATCCATGGAAGAAGAGATGATCCTTGGGCGATCCTAGATCTACACTAGTAATTGTCATATCCAATGGGAAGGAAGAGTAGCACAACTGAATGATGGCAAGGATACCATTACTGTGCCATTATGGAGCCCTTTAAACAAGGGAAAACTGGCAAAGACAGGTGATATGGAGCCACCAATGCTAGAGAAACCAGAGGTCATAACCGAAAAGGCATCCACATCACAACCTCACCACCATACGACAAAACCACATAAACAGCAACAAAAGTATCCAATACGTCAACAATGCATCAACAGTGGGTTCCCAAAACCCAACTTCAAGCACAAGGATACTATGACACAAACAAGGTCTCCTATGGAGATTAAAGCAAAACCTGAAATAAAACTGATGAGACACGTCGAACTAGGGATGCAAAGACAAATCTAGTGGACAAGACCCTACAGTCCAATAGAAAAAAGACCACTAGGAGGAAAAAGAACCGAAACAAGCGAACTAAAAGTGCATCCACTAGTTCTCAAGATGCCTCTAAGCAAAACATGAGGGATCAAACTTTTACATCCCAAGAAGTGCATGAGGAACATCAAACTCAACCTGGGCCTAGTGCTAAACAAGATGAGACTAGTACGACCGAGGATAGTTCTGGGGGTTCTGTTTTTGTGGATAAAGTGAATGAGACTCTAGATGCCATCATTGATGCTCATAGAAGTCGCATTGCAGCTTTATCTGAGCTACCCAAGAAGCTTCAAGAATACCCAAACCCTCATGAGGAGAAGATCAATCTAGCTGTACATCAGCAACTCATTAGGGAAGCTCAGTCAATACTTGAGGGACCACCACCACCTATTCCTCGGGGCCCAACCTCTCTTAAGCCAACATTAGAAACCATACCGGAAGTATCATCAAGTCGGGAAATGAAAAGTGAGCTCATTTCACAAGCTCATAGCGAGAGGTCTGCACCAATTGACACCTCATTGAAAGAAGAAATTCTGCCACCACACCTAGCCTTGTCTTCCCATGCAATGATGAAGTTATTGATGCTAATGAGGACATGGCAAATGAGATGTGGGCCGCAGTTCATGAGAAAGTTAATGAGAACATGTCCTCTATTAGTTCGCCTCCATTCTCTGAGGTGGATTTTACCAGGGGCATGGAAAACAACTTTGGACGCTCGAGCATCCAGGAGGAAGTTCAAACAATTGTTTCTCCTAGAAGTAAGCATACAATGAAAACCTTACCATCATATCTTGGAGAATATGAGAACTGTTCTCAAACCTTGAGGATACCCTCCATGTATAAAAGGTTGACAAAGGAGAAGGATATGAGTATCGTGCAAGCTATTTTGTCAGCCCAGTAGCTTGTACCTTACCTTTGCTTGTTGACTTGATAAAAATTCGACCTGAGTTGTGGAATGATATTGCCACATGTTTGTCAGAGCAGGTATTGCTACAAAAGGGTCACCATGAGTGTATTATACACCCCGAGACAAAGCATGTTATGCCAGTTCCTACAAAGTAGGAAAATTTTGTGAGGACGATCAGGGAAATGCTACCCTCCCATTAGAAGTGCGAAAAGTAGCTTCAACTGCAATACTTGATAGTGGTGCAGGAGTGGGCATTGTGACAAGGTCCATTTGGGAAAAGTGGGGCAAACCAGCTATTAGGAGTACCAGGATGCGCTTGCAGCTAGCAGATGGAAGCTTAGAACATCCCCTTGGGCTGCTTGAGAACATATTGGTCACCACATGTGGGATTGAATATGAGCACACCTTTGCAGTAGTGGATTTTGGAAAACATCCAAACTATGAAGTGATATTGGGTAGACCATTCATGTGACAATTTCAAATGATTCAAGATTGGGGATACAATTATTTGTACCTCCGACATGATTCTGTCATCACAAGGGTCAACCTAAGGAATCACTCATATCGTGATGTAACAAGGTCTCCAATAGATGAGTTTGATTCTGCTTCATCTGAGGGCTCAAGAGTTACATTGTCAGACGGGCGAGAAGATCTATGGATGTGTGGAGCCTCATGTAGGGATTTCAACACTGAGAGACTTAAGGGTAATCGAAGTGTATCGGATGAAGCATACATTCCACAACCCTTCCCTGAGCATTTAATTGATCCACTAGAATGGAGTCATGTCCTTGCAACATTATCGACCTGTGCTGCTTTACCTAAGCCAATTCAATTCTGTGACTCAGATGGATATGACATTATACCTATACGAATGGTACAACCACGTGACCTTCTAGATGATTTGTACTATAGGAATGCATCCACAACAGCACTGCATGTCGAGGAAGTCTCAATAGAGGATTTAACACTCGAATCTGCTAATGATGCTGATAAGGAAGATGGATGGGACTCGGATTTTGATAATAATGTGATAATCACTGAGGATGAGTTAGGAAAGGCACGCTTACTCTTGAGAGGAAGGGAGGTTCAAGTAGAGATCCCTCAAAGCCGACCCAAACGTAAATGCTGTAAGAGCCATAAAAGAATCCGTAAACAAGATGAGAGGGAACGACGTGAGAGACTACAAAAAGAAAAGGAGGAGTCTAAGAGTGAAAACTCTCGACCACCACCTCAGGAAAGAACACATATCTATACTATGTCCAAGCACAAGATAGTATCAAAGACCAAGTAAAACGATTAGATGGATTCCAAGTAGGAGAAAAGCTAACAACTGTTAGCAAAAATCGTAAAAAAACGAAGAAACAAAAACCAAAACTCAAGTCTAAAACCGATTCAAAAGAGAGTGTCGGAAGTGCAAAGACAACGGTTGAACAAAAAAATCCGATGTAAGATGGCAAAGAAGAGCTCAAAACCGCATGGTCTTCAATGAGTGAAGACTCAAGTGGACAAGAACAAGGTCTCAATGTTCCTCCCAATTTCACACAGTACACTCTTCAAGATCGGAAGATTGTTCTTCAACAGCCCATGCGACAAAAACCAAGCATGCCAGGGGTTTCATACGATGGTCCAGAAGATGCAAAAAAGATTGATATTGCTAAGCCAGGAGAAGAGCCTCGCTATGTGTGGATTGCCACATACTTGTCCTTAGATGAGGAGAAGTTATTAATTCAAACAATAAAGGAGTATCGTGATGTTTTTGCTTGGAGTTATAAAGACCTCAAAGGAGTTGATCCAAGCATATGTCAGCATACAATTCCATTGCGAGAGGATGCAAAGCCCTCCAAGCAACATCCTTATACTTACAATGAAAATTTCGCACGGAAGATAAAGGAAGAAATAGACAAGCTCTTAGAGGCAGAATTTATCTATGAGATTGAACACACTGAATGGGTCTCCCCTTTTGTAGTGGTGCCCAAGAAAAATGGAAAACTTCGAGTATGTGTAAACCTCAAGAAGGTAAATGCAGCTACTGTGCGTGATCATTACCCACTTCCAATCACGGATCATGTTCTGGAACGAGTTGCAGGGAAAAAGGCATATAGTTTCTTGGATGGATTCTCAGGTTACAATCAAGTGTCAATTGATCCAAAGGATCAACACAAGACAGCCTTTGCTACTGAAGATGGCATCTTTGCCTATCGTGTTATGCCATTTGGTCTAACAAATGCACCAGCAACCTTTCAGCGGTTAATGAGTCATGTATTCAAGGAGTACCTTAGGCAATTTCTTGAGATCTTCATGAATGATTTATGTGTTCACTCACAAGAGCGTGATGATCATATAGAACACCTCAAACTTGTGTTTCAAAAGTGTCAACTTTATCGTATATGCTTGAATCCTGACAAGTGCAAATTCATGGTAAGACAAGGGAAAATTTTGGGCCATATTCTTTCTCGCAATGGGATTTCAACAGATATGGATAAAATTGATGTCATTGTCTCATTACCTCGGCCTATCAACCCTAAAGGGGTACAAACATTCATGGGACATTGTGGCTATTACCGTAGATTCATCTACATGTACGCTGTCCTAGCCAGACCATTATATGCTCTTCTTGTAAATTTTAATTGGACTGATGAGTGTGAGGAAGCCTTTGAAAAGTTGAAGCAAGCATTAGTGACTGCACCCATCTTACGGGCACCAGATTGGAACCAAATCTTTCATGTCCATATTGATGCTTCAAACTTTGCAATTGGATGTATTTTGGCTCAATCGGGAGAACATAATAAGGATTTCCCAATCTCATATGCTAGTCGACAGTTGAACAATGCTAAGAAGAATTACACCACAACAGAAAGAGAAGGATTGTCCATGATATATGCAGTGAAAAAGTTTCGCCATTACCTTTTGGCAAACAAATTCATATTTTTTGTGGACCATCAAGCATTGCTATATTTGGTAAATAAGCCTTATGCAACTGGAAGGATTGTGAGGTGGTTTATCATCCTTCTTGAGTTTGATTTTGAAGTGGCAGTTCGAAAAGGAACAACTCATCTTAGCGTAGATCATTTGTCTCGAATCACCTCTGGCGAAGCTCCTGTGGGTGTGGATGATGATATGTTAGATTCAACACTTTTCCTTGTAGAGACAGCTCCTAGATGGTCTAAATCCATTTTAGAAATTTTGACAAGTGGACAGATATAACTAGCGGGTCCTAATGTGGACCTATGGCGACCATTCAAGTTAATCTCAGGGAGATTATATCGTCAGGGTAATGATGGAGTGTTGAGGCTTATACCTAACCCTGACCAATATGAGGAGATCTTGGAATGGGCACATGCGGGTATCGGTGGAATCCATGCATCAGCTGCTACTTGTGTGCGATGTATATCTCAAGATGGGAAATGGTGGCCTACCATGCATGCGGATGCTGAAACATTTGTTCGTAACTGTGCTTCATGTCAAATTCAACAGCCAATTCATAATGTCACATTATTCCAAATTTCAACTACACCAAGTTGGAGTAAGTATATTGTGGACTATCTTCAGCATGGTCATACGGATCAAAAAATTCCTAAACATCGAAAGCATGCTATTAAAGTTGAAGCGGCAAACTATATGCTGATAGAGGGCCAACTCTACAAGAGGGGCAAGGATGGCAACTTACGCATGTGTGTATGTGAAGCTGACTACTTGAAAATCTTAACTCATGCACATGCAGGTGTTGGGGGTGGACACTTTCGGGCAATACCACAGCTAAGTTGATTAGGTGGTCTGGGCTTTGGTGGCCGACCTTACAAATGGATGCCGAAGAATATGTAAAACGTTGTGACGATTGTCAAAGGACCAAACCTCCCATCACAAAGGACAATATGCCATTGCGGCCTATGTTAAGCACACGTGCTTTTGCAAAATGGGGTATTGATTTTGTCGGTCCCATTAAACCTCCAGCTCGTCACACGCATGCTGAATATATTATAGTCGCAACGGACTATTTGACCAAATGGGTAGAGGCAAAGGCTACAGTCAAAAATGATGCCAGAACCACAGCCAAGTTCTTGTATGAGTACGTGTTTACACGCTATGGCTTACCTATTGAGATCGTTAGTGATCAAGGTGTGCACTTTGTAAATGAGGTCATAGAATTTTTTCTTCAAGAATTTATGGTAATTCACAAGCGTTCTGCACCCTATCATCCCCAGACCAATGGACAAGCTGAGAGTACTAACAAGATTCTCTGCACAGCACTCACAAAGATTGTTGAGGGACATAGGACTGATTGGGAGCAAAAGTTGCACTCAGTTCTTTGGGCATATAGGACAGCCTATAAAACATCTGTGGGCACAACCCCATTTGAGCTTGCTTTTGGGCTAGACGCAATTCTTCCCATTGAATTTCTTGTACCTACTCTACGAGTAGCTAAACAACTGGATTGGACTGGTCATGAGCTTTCACAACGCATTGATGAATTGGAAAAGCTTGATGAGACCCGCTTATTGGCTGTAATGGGGATGTATGCCGAGAAGAGGAGACAGAAGCAATGGTATGATAGAAATGTAACAACTGGACGATTCAAAAAAGGAGACCTGGTGCTCTTGTACACACTTAAGAAGCATAAGAGAAAGCTCAAGAAACGTGGCCTAGGACCGTTTGTGATTAATGAGCTTACTCCAAGTGGTGCAGTGCGTTTAGAGACACTAGAAGGTGAGCAAATGCCTAACTTCATTAATGGAAGTCGTCTCAAGAAATACAATGAACCATTAACTGAAGCCATGCTTCAACAGATGCATGCTGCACAAACACGGAAAGAAGCACTTGACCTACTTAAACGTCAGGCTCAAGAGGAGGCTAAAGCTAGAGTTGCAAAAGCCAAGGAGCGTCACAAAGCTTCTATGTTGGCCATACAGTTGGCTACTGATGAACCATATGTCGATCCATTCAATATTCAAGTGTGCCTTCATCTTCATGAGACTACCTACTTTGTCTCTGCCTTAATTGACTCTGGTGCAGATTATAATGTTCTCTCGTTTGACACATGGATAGCCTTGGGTCAACCCACACTTGTACACATTCCTGTGGACCTACGAAGCTTCTCAGGGGAAGATAACCCTATAGAGGGAAAATGTGTCATTATGATGTCCATTCAAGATCACCAGATGTCAGTGCCCTTTTATGTGGCAAGTAAGTCCAAGGCAGTAGTAGAGGCTGTTCTCGGTAGATCGTGGTTAAGTGCTACCAATTGCTCATTAGATTGGAAGAATAGACAATACAAGTTGCAAATTGATTTTGATTGCATCTTGGGATCTGCTACTCCACGAGCTTTATCGTGTCAAAAGGGTAATGTTTCTACCTTACACAACCCACTCTCAAAATCTGCTCTTGAAGCTCCAAAACAAATGATGTGGATAATTGATGAGTACTCAAGTGAGGGCCATGGCTGGCATGTTCCAACTACTCTAGTTGCTGCTCAAAGAAGGCCAGGCAAGAAGGAATTATCAATTTGGCTACCCAAAGATGCGTACAAACTTGTACCATCTAGTCCAGTTACGAAGCCTCCTAAAAAGCACATCATTTCCAAGCCTAAACCTCGGATTGTTACTCGATGGGTCCCAAAACATATTCTTAAAGCACAAGGCTATTATGAGGGTGCAACAGCAATTTGGCTTCCAAAATGCCATGGTTTGCTAGGGGTAAAAGAGTGTTTCAGAAAGATTCCAAAAGCCACCCTTGATTTTCCATATCAGTGGGTGCAAAAGAAATCAACACAAACTCTTCAAGATAGGATAGGTGGCTGTGATAGCACCTACAAATCTACTTGTGTTGATCTTCCTAAAACATGTATTGAAACACCGGTTGTCCCAATTTCTCCTTGTTACACCATTCCACCATCAACTTGTGTACCTAAGACAAGTCCAAATGAGTCTCATTTGAGCATAGATTCTAGCATTTCAATACCTAAATCCTCTTATCTTGCTCAAATTCCAAGACAATTGCTAAAATTCCCACCTCTTAAAAAGGATATACCTAAAACCAAAGATAAGGCATTAACACTACAATTGAAGCTCTTTGGTAGATCAATGTTTGAATAATGTAGTTCCTTATGCCTTTAGAAGATGTGTTCTTTTTGAGATAATCTTGTTTTTGATTGGAATTGTAATGATGGATATGAGTGTTCTAAATTTCATTGTTCTACGTCCAGATAACTCCAGATGGATATTTGGCGAGATACATGTCCACCATGCATTGACCCTGATAGTACTCGACCTGATCATCGCGGGGGTTATAGTGCTCCTCCGTTTCAAACTCATTCTAGGTACTTCTACTCTCCCTTAGGTGAAAATTGTTGTGGGCATCACTTTGTCACGTTATTCTATCAACAGCATCACCCATTTCCACATTGTCAAGAGTGTGCACGACTCATATTAGGAGAAGCTTCACATATTTGTTGGATATGCCGCTCTTACTTTAGACGATATGGCACGGGCTTAATGAAGCAAATTGTGGGAATTACACCCCAATGCCATAATCTTCTTAATGTGAGAATACCAGAGAGAGGACCAAATCAACGTAGATTACCTGAGGAGGTTCAAGCACAACAATGGAGGGATACAAGCTTAAATGACTTGCAACCACCGATCTTGCAAGCCCTCCTTCCCCAAGCCTCAACATGTCAATGCTGGATCAATATGAGTACCTATATTGCGCAGTTCCAAAATCGAAATTGTCTGCTTAACCTTCCCATAGAACCAATGCCATATTTTAGTGAGGAAGCACTCCTTCCTCTACCACCTTCTCCAGAGGCCGGTTTTTGTGAAGGGTTGTCCCTGCATCCTGAGGAAATTGACACCATCTTTCCAGCAGAAGTGGACACGGATCCACCACCAGCGCAAGGGTAAGCTCAGCGACTCCACAATAAGATCGACAAGCAAGGGCACTTTTCTCCCACTGGGTTTTTCCCCCTCGGCTATATTCGGTGATTGCACCAATAGCAAATTTTATTCCTTTCTTTTCTTTCCTTGTTTGTTAATAAAAATTTTGCAGAGATCTCCGCTAAACAAGAGCATCAAACACGCCCCAATAGTCCACCTACCGTACACACAAATTAGGAAGGGGGGAGACATGCTACGCCTACAAAGACCGAGGAGGAGCAATCTGCACAAAATCAGCAATGCATCAATGCAAACGAACAACATCAACGGGCACTACAATAGGTGTATTCAAATCTTAATCTTTTGTTCTTTATGTGCTTTTATCTTTTGGATATATGGTTTGCATGTTCACACAATGTTAGCTGGTTTACATTTTTGATTAGTTGTTAAAATATGGTGAGTGAATTCTAGATTCTTAGAGGACTTAGTAAAAGATATTTCTATCTAAAGACAGTGTAGGATATATACCACTAGAGTATGCCAAGTTCTTATGCTTTCAAGGTATATTAGTTATCCCTAGTGGTAGCTACCTCTTAGATATGAGCTAGGTGCTAGGATTAATAAAAAATTTATGAAAATATACCCTAAAAATATATATATACAAAGTGAATTGAGACATGACGTCTAAAAACTTCAGAAAAAGACCTTCAAGGAATCTATCGCCTTGATAGATGTTGGTAGGACTCTGGGGTACACTATGGGCCCTCGAGACCGATGCCCTCATCTTCATGGGGTACTCCTTATGTCATAAAAGAAAGAAAAAGGGTCTGTCGCCCTTGAGATACTTAGCGACTTTTAGATTCTCTTGGCGGAGGTCTCTTGGCCATTGCTTGGGTCTCATTGGGATGGAACCTTAATCTTTATCACCTTCTACACACACATCAAAAAAAAAAAAGAGTTCCAATCACCTTTGCTCATATTTAGGAGTAGGTTTGCCACTTAGGAATAACTTAAATACTTGTAGGACATTGAGACTGCGGTCATAACCTGTGGTGTGCAAGCACACTTGCCTTTGCATAGCACTATCTACCACTTAGTCTCAATTTGACTAGTCTTTACTCACCTATTTTAGTACTCTTTAAAACTCTAATCAGCCTTTCACTTGTATGCTCACATGTGGAATTGTCATTGATGTTTTTTCTTTTCTTCTTTTCTTTTCTTTTTTTCAATAAAGGCTTTACTTGTGTCCATTATTTTTTTTGCAGCTCGTGCTCCTACCGCGCTCGAGGACGTGCGCAAAATAGGAAGGGGGGAGTGTTGCATGACGAATGAAGATCAATGCATGGATGCAACAAAAAAGACACTTAGGGCTCTTGTAAAGAGTTCCAAGTTGTAGATGAATGTGGGAGAGGGCTTGACAATAATCCCACATGGGAACTTTTGGGAGTTTTAGAGTTTTTGTATAAAAAGTGGCTCATTTGAGAGCTAAAGGGACTCTTTGGTCATTTGGTTGAGAGGCTCATAGAGAGAGCTTGCTCCATAGCTCCTTCTCATGTGCTCTCCCAAGGCTCTCCATCTCCATTCTTGCTTCAATCTTGTACTCTCTATTCTCTAAGTATTCAATGATTTGAGGTTGCGGTCTACACACTTGCTAATCTAGATTTTGTAATGATGTTTTGATGCTAAAATCTGATTTGTGAATTGTAGAGTGCATGTGATGAAGCTTGTGCATGAAATGATGTGTAGTTGAGGCTTGTGTGATAGCTCTTTGCATGTTAGATTCTTTGCATAAGTTGCATTTTTGTGCTTAAGTGTAGCCTAATCTTGATGCGTTGATTATGTTAGATTGAGAAGGAATCAACGATTGATTGCTTGATTGTTGAAGAAG
The DNA here is from genome assembly GCF_041138505.1 of Cibotium barometz. NCBI lineage: Eukaryota > Viridiplantae > Streptophyta > Polypodiopsida > Cyatheales > Cibotiaceae > Cibotium > Cibotium barometz. The sequence goes on along the minus strand of NC_141076.1, from coordinate 33,039,816 downwards.
GATTGAGTAGGATTAGAAGTCATTAGTGTGTGGTTAACTAATCTTCTCCCATTCGGGATAGCCTCTATGCGCTAACCGGGTTGCATTCACGGATTGACAAAGTGTGTGGGTTGGAGTGTAGTCTCCGCTATGCTATGATGTCCCAACACATTGCCAAACTCAATCTTCTTGCTCCCAAAGGGAAGCGCTTGTAGAGGCTAGCCCTTCTAATCTTTGAAATAGCAATTGTAGCAAGCTATCAAGACCTTCCATTGTTTCCTGTAGGAAGCGGTCGGCATCGATGTTATGCAAAAATGAATCCGTAGTGATGGGGCCTTCACCGTCTAGTATTTATCTCGTGCTTGAGCTCTCAAGTTTGTCAACACGCTTCTTTTTCTTAGCTTCTTGACCTTCCTCTAGAGCCTCCGGTTGTACGGATGCGGCCTCTTTATCCACGGCGTCTTGTGGCACCGCTTCTACTGGAACCTTTCCTGCACCAACCTCTGTGGAAGTTTGTGGATCGGTGGAGAGAACAGAATCACAGAGTGGGGAGAGGTTTTTGAATGCCATGTGTGCTGGGCTTGGAGGGGGTGTTTGTAGAGGCAATTCTAAAGCAGTACTAGCTGGTATCTCAAACACGCTTACTCCCCTTGCCTCTTATTGCTTCAGCACATGTTGATATGATGCAATGTCCTATGAATTCTGTCTCCAAACGTTGGGATTCCTCAGCAACTGCTAGTAATATCCCCCTCATATTTCTATCTTTCTTTTTGCGTTGCCCCTTCTTCATCTCCTGCATGATCTCCTTTGTCTCCTTTAATAATGCTCGGCCTTCTTGCAACTCTTCAGGAGTGATGCTTTGTGGCTCGAGTAGCACTGCAGCTTGTTGGACTTGTTCTTTCGACATTTTTTCAACAAGAATTGAAAGGTCAGTTGCATAACTAAGTACTTGGGTTAGCAAGTAGGAGTTGCACACCTTTGATTGGTGTGACTTTAAGTAGTTCTCCATCTCTCTATGGATATACCAAGCCTGTTCTTCTTCTTTTTCTTCATGCACTTTGGCTATTCGGTTGTGAGGAACCCTGTTATATCTATCGATTGGCTTGACCTACATAATCATAGACATTGCTTGGCATGTTTTCTCAGTGAATTCATCATGTATATTCTCATATTCTATCCCATTTGAGTTGTAAGAATTCCTTTTGAGCATTGCTTCCATGGACATCTTTTTAATATTGTGAATGTGTATTTTTATCGGTGGCAGTAGCTGCAGAGCCTCACGTATCAACTCTTCGGAGAGGAGGACCTATTCTATTGTGCCATCTACCTTTGTGACCCATCTCCTCTTGGTGGCTTTATCATAAGATTTAAGGTACTCTGCACATAAGTCTATGTTGATTGTGCAGGGGAGGCATTCAGACATTCTTCCAAGTCCTACTCTCTCTAGCTTCCATTTGACTTCTGTATCCTCCAGTATGTGTAAGCATTTAGGGTTGTGGTACTAGAGTGTGATCTTCCCATGTTCAGTTTGAACTCTTTGCTAATCACTAACCCTTGGAAATTTTGTGCATATAGCCCAAGGTAACTGCGCTTGGTGCCATGAGGTCCTCTCTTGTTCCAATCCACGGGTGATCCTGTGGTGCTAGTTTGAGTCACAGCTGGAGTCTCCTCAACTTCTGCTTTGGGTGTAATGAAGGAAGCCATCTGTAACATTGGAAAGATCATCAGTCATCATAATGACTGGTAGGAGCTCTCATGGTCTTCCTCTTTTTTTTCTCTCTCTTTTTTTTTTGGTGGGTGTTGTGTGTATGTGTGTGTGTGAGTTTGATGAGAAGTATGTTAGTGGCGTGAGTAGTAGCAGATAGATGAGTGTTGGTCGGCAAACAGTGTTACCACGTGAAAGTCTTGAGCCGTGAAAGTGCAGGTATGAGGCTTAAGATGTGAAAATTTAACACGTGAAAGTGTTAACCCGTGAAAGTGTTAACACATGAAAGTTCAAGTTTGGGTGTTAACTCGTGAAAGTGTTAACATGTGAAAGTTCAAGTTCAAGTGTTAACCTGTGAAAGTTCAAGTAATGAAACCATGAATGTCAGAGTTTTATTTATGATGTTTTTAGTGAGTGTGTAACATGTCTTAAGGTGTGATTAATGCAGTGGTAGTCCTAAACATCAAAGGGTGATGCAATGGAATTTCGTGAAATAGCATATTGCCATTTCACGGGTTTAGGGGAACCCTCACCATTATAAGGAACTAAGGGTGAAGATACCCACACAGTTTCTAAACAGACTATATACAAGTTCATGTGAAGATAACATGATGTTGATACGAAAACTATAGACATCATGATGTTCATATGAAGACATATTTTATACATGATGAGAAAAGAAAGGAAAAGAACAAGAAAAGAAACAATCGGGGAAAGCTCCTACCTAGGAGCAAGGATCACAAGCAATGTCAATGGCGATGAGTTTGAATGCAAGACTGTTGTCATGAGCGTAAATGAAGAACGTAGAACACGCGAGCAAGAACAACGAAAGAAAATGCACAAAAAAAGAAAGAAGACGCTTTTATGATGTAGCCGCTGGTCCTGGCAACTAACCTTAATGAGCAAACCATGTGTCAATGCACGATTCGTCCTTAGTTTATGGCCGTTTCATGTCATGAAATAGTAGGGCGGTTCACGACAAGAACCATTTTGAAATGTTTCATGGCGTGAAGTACTAAGACTGTGCATGACGTGAACCATCTTTGTTCGTTTCATGATGTGAAACTTCCTAAACTAGTTCACGACGTGAACCATCTTTATTCGTTTCATGATGTGAAACTTCCTAAACTAGTTCATGACGCGAAATTATATGATCCTTAATTCATGCAAGTTTTTGATACCTTATAGTTGCCTATATGCTCACACACAAAGCCACAATTTATACATTTAGAGAAGAAATGAATACACATGAAACAAATGAACATGTTTCATGGCATGAAAGTGATGCTTGTTTACCTCGTACCCATTTACTAGGGAATGGATACCTCTTGCAATCTTCTCTAGTTTATTTCCATAGAAGCCAAGGTGGTACTTTGGAGCTTGTGGGAATCTGTTGTCTTAACTGCTTCAATTCAGAGTGGGAGCTTCTAATTTTTCCCTCTATGTAATTGAAAAGTGCATCCACTGAATCCTGTGGAACCTGGTTTGTTTCTTGTGCATGTGAATGCACGTTTTCCTTTCCTTCCTCCACAACTTTGTTTAACCTTTTTTCCTTGGTGACGATAATTGAAAATGTCGCACTTTTCTATTCACTTGGTTGAACAGGCTGTTGCTTCCAAACCCACTTTTGTCCTTTTTATCTCTTGATTTAACTGGGAATCGGTCCTGCTGGTGGTTCTTTCTAGTTCTTTCTGAAGGTACATGCAGTATTAGGTCTTGGGTGGAGCTTGGGTATCCCATACTGCTGTATTGCCTTGATAATAACCTTGTGCAGCTAGTAAATCCTTTCGAACCCATTTCTTTTGAATAACTTGAGGATTTCCATTCCAATCGGAATACTACTTTCCTTCTTGGGTTAGCTTTCTTTTTTTCATGCTTGTGGTCTAACTTTCGTGTCTGTGATCTAGTCATGACTCTAAGTGGCACGACATCCTCATTCTCAGATGAAGGTGGTGATGGAACTGCCCCTACAAGGTTGAGTGAGACCTTTGGTTGAGAGGTGCCTTCCTCATGTGGTTTCAGCAGACAATCCTTTGGGAAGTGTTCTACACAACACCCTAGACAATATCTTTCGATTGGTGGAAACTGTTGTACTGTTGTATTGGATCGAGATGCTTGCCTTGAGCGATGTGGACAATCACGAGCCCAATGGGGTTCTCTGCACTCATAACAGGGGTCCATTAGTTTGGCTTCTACTTTCCTTTGCTGCCATTGGCCTGAGGGGCCTAGAGTCCTAGGTTGGTAGCCACCAAGCAACATTAAAGAGTTTTGTTCCCCTGGCAGTGCTGGGCTTGGGTATGCGGGACTTTCAAAGAGATTTTCCTTGGATGAATATGCTGTGTATTCCTCCTCCACATAGCCTGGGTTTACCAATTCTCTACACATATTTGAAATGTCGTAGTCCACAACCCTTACAGGAGCAGTCCCAGGAGCAGTCCCAGGAGCAGGAGGTTGAGCACCAAGAACAGGTCGTGCTTGCTCTTGTGCTATCGGTGGCTTACGTTCAAAATTAGTATACTGTTGATACATTTGTGGAGCCACTCCTCCCCTTGGCTGCTCACGTTCCTGTCTCATTCTTGCAATGCGAGTACATTCCTGTGTGGTATGGGTAAAGTTCCAAGCACAGGCTTGGCACCACTTGTTTGTGGGTTGGTTTGTGACTAGAGGAGAAAAGGTATTACATTCCTCTGTTTTATGGGTACTGCCACATGCTCCACAAAGATGAGGACCTGTAGGAAGTACACTCCTCATTCGTTGCTGCTGTTGTTGTGGCTGCATGGGTGGGCGATAGGTCTGTCCCAATCTCCTTAGTACTAGGTTAGCTATCTGGTCTGGATTTACTAGTGCGCTAGACCCTGAACTTTGGTCATCACCCCACTGATCTCTAGGTTTCACCTCAGGGCCAGAACCATCTTGGAATTTGAAGTTATCGATGAAATCCATAGCATCATGGCAACACTCATTGAAATTTGTATGCTTCTTCGCATAGAGATGTGTATGCAGTGTTGAATTTTTGAGTCCTTTTAAGAAGAGAGAAATTAATCGACTTTGGGCGGGCTTCTCATCTTTTGGGCAACGATTAATGTACTGCTTCATTCTATTTACACAGTCTCTAACACGCTCATTCTCGCCTTTCTTGAAAGAGTAGATGTGTGCTACCGTGTCATGTTGAATTCCCATCAAGGAAAAAGCAGCAATGAATCTCTCTTCCAAAACTCGTAAAGAAGATTTGTCTGAAGCCTCTAATGCCTGAAACCAAGCAAGGGCTTTTCCTTCAAGAGTGAGTCCAAATCCTTCAATTTGAGTATGCTTGTCAGCCACTTGCTCAGCTCGAACTGCTTGCCTAAATGCTGCTACATGGTCGTATGGATCTCTCGACCCTTCATACTTCTTTACCAGTTTCTGAAGAGTTGATGGCCTTACTTGTCTTGAATACTCATCATAAGGCCTACGACCTCTCACTCTCAGTGGGAATTGTTCCTCTCTTTGGTAAGATGGTCCACATCATCCAAAATTGGTGTGGGTCCCCTATTACCAGCCTCACCAAACCCCTCCAAAGATCTTGTCACCCGCATTTCAGGGGGTGCATTTATGGGAGGCCGAGTTGGCTCCCCTACCCTCCGATTGTTATAGTGAGAAAAATGTTGTTGTGGTGTGATCTATGGTCGCACTTTTGGTGTCGGTAGTGCTAGAGTTGGGCTACTAGCAGTGGTCCACTTTGATGTTGAGGGTCCCTCTCTAGTGAACTCTCGTAGGGGAGGAGCAACAGTTTCTCCAAGAAAGGCTGTCTCTCCTGGTTTGGCTGTATTTGTTGAGAACACTTCCATGAATAATGGTTGTCCTTTCCACGTGAGCTCCCGAATCTCCTTCCAATCTAAGGTTCGGTATTCATTGGCCCATTTATCAATTATTCGGTTCATGTGTCCTGCAAGCTTCTCAACTACCACCACCAGTGCTAGAGGAAGATCGAGCTGTGGCAATCTAGTTGTGGCATAATATCCCTCTAACGAGTCCTTATAGACCTCTTGAAGTGGGTCATCTTGTAAGACCTTTGTCACTGGAATTCGTCATACAAACTCCCATTGGTTCTCAGCCCCCTGATCCATTTTACTCTTACCTTTCCTATCCCTTTCCAAATTTAGATTTACAAGAAGTAAATCATCTATGGATGGTTTTGAGGACTGGGCATTGGATGGTCCAGGCATGTCTGGCTCAATGAGCCAGTCATCTCTAGACTCCCTTGCTTTGGAAAGCTTTGATAAGTCAAAGAACTCGGTTTTAGAGAGCTCCCCTAATTTGTCTACATTTTCTGGATGGTAGGTGACTTCGTAGCGAACACCATCTCCACCCATGTACATGTTACCCTGGTCATTGACTAGAGGTGCTCTATCAAGTTCTGAGAAAATGTCTGCGATCTTAACAAGATACCGTTGTTGTGGATCCCTAAAGATCTCAGCTCCTTGAGCATTCGTGTAGACATATTGGAGTCTCACATTGATGAGTGTTAACCCCATGGTGTCGGCTTCAAATGGATTAAAAGATCTTGTGGGTGTCCTATTTGGGGCTAAGGGATGACTATTTGACGGCCCTAGATTGTCCATGGACAATGAACTAGTTGTTCTGGAGGAAAGGGTATCGGATTGGGATTCGGAAAGGGTTTCAGCAATATTTGCCAAATTTCCTACCGATTGGGTCCCACTTTCTTGTGTAGGTACTCTAGAAGGTGCCCTAGGCCCTATGGCAGAATCTATAAGACGTCCCGACCGCAAGTGCATAAGGTCAATTTTTTTTTTTGGTGTTTTATGTGTTTTTGTTTTTTTTGTTTTGTCTTTGTTTTTGTTTTTTTGTTTTTTTTGTTTTTTATAAATATATATATATATATATATATATATATTTTACCCTACCTAACCACTAAATGCAACTAAAATGAGTATGTGTGTAACTATCTAACCTCTTTTTTTATATATTTTTTTAAATGATTTTTTAAACTTTTTTTTCTCTTTTCCTAATTACAAAAATATGAATCACGCTAAAAAAATACTAATTATGCAAAAAAAACTTAAAACAATGCAAGTTCCCCTAATTATGTAAAAAATTACAAAAAATAAAAAATTACAAAATATGCAAAGAATATGGACTCCTAAGAAAAACAAATAATTTATAGAATTTCTTTTTTTTCTTTTCTTTTCTTTTCCTTTTTTCTTTTGTTTTCTTCTCTTTTTTTGTTTTTTTTGTTTTTGTTTTGTTTTTTATGAATTACGCTAAAAAAATACTAATTATGCACACAATTTACAGAAATTCTAAAAAAATACAAGCTACTTTAATTATGCAAAATGTTACAAAAAATTAAGAAATGAAAAATGGACTCAAAATACGAAAATAAAAATTATTTTCTTTTAAAAAAAATATTTTTTTCCTTTTTTTTCCTTTCTTTCTATTCTCTCTTTTTTCATTTTTCTCTTTTTTTCGCTTTTCTCTCTTTTTTTAAAAAAAAATATATATATATATATATTTTATTATTTTGTTGTTTTTTTTAATTATTACTATATTTTTAAAAAATATATAAAAACATGAAAAATTAATTAAAAAAATAAAAATAAAAAAAATAAAAATGCACCAACCTTATCAGTTCGCTCTGCACCGAATTTCGCGCTGCATCCACGTGCTTCCTTGCGGCGCCTTCTGCCAGCTGCTCGTCTTCTGCGCCTTCTTCTCCACTATTGGCGGTGCTTCTCTTGCAGCTACCCACACGGACTCTTCTGCAAGCTGCGCCCGTGCCCCCACCAATGCAGACGTCCCCCCACAGCCCGCCTTCACTCCATGCTGCTGACAGCCTGCACTTCGACGCCTTCCACTCCACCAGTCACCCACCGCTTTCTCTCTTCGCTTTCAAAACAACAGTCAACTCGAGCTGCTTCTCTGCCGCCTTCCACGCTTCTATTAGACGCATCCGCCACTTCTACTGACACATCATCTGCTCTGCAGATGCCCCCCACACGCCTCTGCAGGCTGCGCTCGATGCAGACGCCCCCCTCCACTGCCCGCCTAGCTGCTGCCACGTCAACGAATAAATATATATATATATATATTTATTTATTTCTTTGTTGCGCCTCCAGCAGCCTTCTTCTGTCAGCCGCCACGTCAGCTGCAGCGACGACCTTCTCCTCTGCTCTTCTACAGGCTGCAGCGCATATATATATATATAACTATATATATATGTATATGTATGTATATATATATATATATATATATATATATATATATTTTCAGTCGCTTTCAACGTTTTTTGCTACAGCCCGCCCCACAGCTCGCCTCCACTGCCTGCCTCTTGGTCGCAGTGTGTTAGTTGATTAGTGAAAAAAAAGGTATGCCAAAAAATACAAAAACAGAACTCTTAATCCTAATTAATGGCGAGATTACTCAACCGCAACGGGGTTTTAATTTTTTTTTTTGCTTCTAATCAAAAACTGAAAACACACAAGGCGCCCTTGAGATCACACACTCAATGCCCTTGCAAACTCTACTCTAATCTACCCTAATCCACGATTTTGCAATCAATGGAGCACTTAGTAAGAAGTAATGGTTAACACCCTTCACTAACTTAGGTGTGCGTTCCCCGACAGCGGCGCCATTGTTTGGGACATCATAGCATAGCGGAGGAGGCTACACTCCAACCCACACACTTTGTCAATCCGTGAATGCAACCCGGTTAGCGCATAGAGGCTATCCCGAATGGGAAAAGATTAGTTAACCACACACTAATGACTTCTAATCCTACTACTTAATCCTTCTTCAACAATCAAGCAATCAATCGTTGATTCCTTCTCAATCTAACATAATCAACGCATCAAGATTAGGCTACACTTAAGCACAAAAATGCAACTTATGCAAAGAATCTAACATGCAAAGAGCTATCACACAAGCCTCAACTACACATCATTTCATGCACAAGCTTCATCACATGCACTCTACAATTCACAAATCAGATTTTAGCATCAAAACATCATTACAAAATCTAGATTAGCAAGTGTGTAGACCGCAACCTCAAATCATTGAATACCTAGAGAATAGAGAGTACAAGATTGAAGCAAGAATGGAGATGGAGAGCCTTGGGAGAGCACATGAGAAGGAGCTATGGAGCAAGCTCTCTCTATGAGTCTCTCAACCAAATGACCAAAGAGTCCCTTTAGCTCTCAAATGAGCCACTTTTTATACAAAAACTCTAAAACTCCCAAAAGTTCCCATGTGGGATTATTGTCAAGCCCTCTCCCACATTCATCTACAACTTGGAACTCTTTACAAGAGCCCTAAGTGTCTTTTTTGTTGCATCCTTGCATTGATCTTCATTCGTCATGCAACACAATGTCATTTACTCACCACTCATTTGCCACATGATAGAAATACAACCTTATGGAAGCAAGTGCAGGAAGCGTCAGACCAAGTACAAATGCTCAAGGAACAAATGGTTGTAGCAAATGGTTGTAGCCGACGCTACACACATAGATGTTATTCTTAAAGGTTTGAAGGCCGCTAGAAGAACAAGAAGCCAAATACTAGGTATTAGAAGGAAACAACCAAGTGCTCAGCAAAACCATAGTGCAAAAGATAAAAGAGAACATAGAGCTAATAGCACAAGTCGAACAAGCTAAAGAGTATCTTCAAAAGGAGGTGGCTAATGCTCAGGAAAAAGAAGAAGAACATACACAATAGCTCAAGGAGGCTCATGCACTGTTCCATAGTGCAAAAGATAAAAGAGAACATAGAGCTAATAGTGCAAAAGATAAAAGAGAACATAGAGCTAATAGCACAAGTCGAACAAAGCTAAAGAGTATCTTCAAAAGGAGGTGGCTATCTAATGCTCAGGAGAAGAAGAACATACACAATAGCTCAAGGAGGCTCATGCACTGTTCCAGGTTAAAGAAGAAGGGTTAACCAAGCAAATCGCCACCCTCACTAAATTTGTCATAGCAATTGAACATAAAGTGGTCAATCTTCAAGCTGAAAGGGAGCAATTAAACAAAGCACATGCCGAAAACATCAAGGCCTTAAATGAAGTAATCACTACAAAATCTTTGGAAATAGAAGATGCTGGCCACCCACAAAGAAGTGCTTGATCAAGTCAATCAACAACTAAGAAGCAGCCAATTATTAGTCAAAGAGAAAATAAAGAAAATTGAAGTTGCTAATGCACTAGAAGCATCGGCCAAGAAGGGCACAAGAAGCAGCTACAAGAAGATATGAAGAGTTGGATGTTGCATGAATGGTACATGAGGCTGTAATCTCTGATATGCTATCAATAAAAGACTCAAGGATACAAGAATTGGAATGCCAGCTGGCCAATAAGGGAAAGGATTAAAAGAATAAAGCCTATAGATGAATTAAGACTACTCATTGAATGAGCCTCGGGACTCCTCGGGCCCCTCCTCAAACCTTAACCTTGTTTTTGTTTACACTAACCATCTCCCTTATTTAGTATGAGATAAACCTAACTCATGACCTCAGTTTAGGATATTCAACACTAATTCACCAAAATACAAAAAGAGATGTCGATCCAACTATCATTATGGGTATCTTTAGGGGCGACTTAGTACTAATGGATCTAGTTGATATATTTTTCTATCCAACTATCATTAACCATCTCCCTTCTTTAGTATGAGATAAACCTAACTCATGACCTCAGTTTAGGATATTCAACACTAATTCACCAAAATACAAAAAGAGATGTCGATCCAACTATCATTATGGGTATCTTTAGGGGTGACTTAGTACTAATGGATCTAGTTGATATATTTTTCTATCCCTTACATCCAATCGTGCTTAACGTCCGTAGTTGGTTTCGGGTGTTACAACAATCAGAAATCTTGGATAACAATGCCGACAAACTTAACCTGTTTATGCTAGATGATATACCCACCACACCGACCGACTACGAGGTGGTTGCACGTAGTTATAAGTGGATCATTAGTCATGGTTGGTTAGAGGTGTATAATACACACCAACATTTAAATCTCTCAGAGTCTACCCTCTATCATCCGTTTGGTATTATAAAGCTCTATCACAATATACATAAACATTTAGAGGAAATGATGACTAATGTGGTATATAACTTTGATAAAGTACATATTGATATCCTAATATTACCACATATGATCTCACTGTACTCCAAGAGTTGATGAAAATTAACAAGCACCCACTCCCTAGTTCAGGAGAGGGCCAGGAAGAAATACAAGGCTCGTCCATTCCTACTACCTATCCGATTTTCTCTTCTATGGCAAGTAAATTACTACAACCCTTTTTGAGTGTGTTACTCCTACTAATAACACTGAGGCTGACTGCATTTTCTCTCAACTACCTTCTATACCTTTAGATTTTTCCACTAACCCTCTTGACCCCGAGGAGATGCCGGCATCCCACCCGTCTCCACCAAGGCCGCTTTCAAGAGGTACTTCCCATTCAACCAAGAGATGACATTGAGCCATTTACTGATAGCAATATTCTTGAGCCCTTGTCGTGTGCAGAATATGAAGGCAGACAACCCATTACTAAAACCAAAGCTGATGTTCAAGTTGTTGATGCAAATCACACCTTTTGAACCAAATAGAAGAATCATGCTAGATGCCTATTCAACAGTCTCATCTACACGGTAACCATATATGTCATATCCTCTTCGAGCACCCATGATCGAATTGGAAGAGTTATTGCCAGTGGTAGGAGAAGGAAAGTTATGGGCTAATGTAGCAAAACTTACAAAGCTAGCCAACCCTCACTTAGCGGAACTTGCTCGAGATCAGAATTGTTACATTTATGATCAGCTATACTATTTTCGCAGGTGGTGAAAAGCAAAATCATGTGCATACAAGAGGGGGTTATACAACCATTGTCACAGATGATATCAATCATTGAATTAAAGATTTTGGTATACAACCCAATTAGCGTAAAGAGTACTTGACCATTCTAGAGTATAGCCAACAGTACCAGTGCTCCACCAAACCAAAGGGTTGATCTGATGTACATGCCAATTAAGCGAAGGTTCACCACCCCACTGCAGTTCCATGATGCAAAGCAACGGGATTCACATGTGTGCTACAATTTACCATAACTTTTTCTAGCAAAATTTTTAGATATAGCACAACGACAACAAATGCTGACATGGATACAAGCTTGGTGCCATATTCCAGATCCAGCTATATCGTGGTGGCGATTGTCATGTTTTTGAAGTTGATTGTGGCACCCAAGTGTGAATAAGGGCCAATTGTATATAAGGCATTTTCTCATAATTGAAGGACACAATCCCCCTTTGTGCTATGAGAGCTCTTGCTTTTCTTATGAGAGAGAGAGAGAGAGAGAGAGAGAGAGAGAGAGAGTGTACTCTAGGACATGTTCCTTTTCTATGCATGTATGTGTGGAAGAGTGAGAGAGAGATTGCCTTACGTTGTGGTGTGAGCGACTCTACGGTCAACATGGAGGTGGAGTTTGGAGGAGAGTGGAGCTTCCGAAAGCGAGTTTGTGGACCTCAAGGGACGTGAGTTCGAAGCGTTGATAATAAGTACCCAATGATGGTTGTTGTCTATTGCTTCTTCCAATTGTGAATGGTTAGAGTTCTCTCTTGGGAGGTGTGGTAGTCCATAAAAATGGAAAACTTGAATTTGAATTTGTTGCAAGGAGGAAGAAATTCCCCAATGATAGCAAATAGAGATGTTATGAGGGGCAGGGGAAGAGGAGGCCCAAATGTGAATCTACAGTGCTTTAACTGTATGGAAAATGGGCATATATCTCCTTAGTGCCCATATCCCAAAAGAATGGGAAGTGATGTGTATCCTCTGGCACCTAAGTCTATTTATGTTGGATTGATGAAATCTTATGTTTTGGTTTTAGTTATATTGTTTTGATGGAGTTTGTTAGAAGAAGAAACTGTAAGTCAAGAGCTGACTAGTGTTGAATCATATTTGTGTCAGTTAGTTTGTGTTTGAGTCACCTAGCTTTAAAGAGGGCAGCTTGATCAGTTGTGCATCATTATAGGTCAGCTGAGGTTGTTTGAGTTTTGGTATGGTATTATTTAATATTTGTGAGGTCTGGGCTGACAATTAGAGGCAATAAGAAGTCAGTCTAATAGGTTGAGCTTTGCTAGTGTTCTAGGTTCCAGTTAAAGACCATGCCAAGTTAGAAGGAAGTTGGCCTAGATCAACTGAGGCCTATTAGGGGTTTTCGTGAGAGTTCAGGAGTGGTTTTGATCTCTTGGTGTTGAAGAGGAAAGTTTTGAGTTAGGTTTGAATGTCACGTGTCAAAAATCAGACAGAATTGATGGAAAAGATATTCCTGAGTCAGAAGACCGTCAGCAATTAGACAGAATTGAGAAAAAAAAATATTCTTGAGTTAGAAGACCGTCAGCAGCACCTGTCAAAGTTTAGGGAGATGAGACTTGGCGGGGTTTGAGAGTTTTGAAGTCTTAAGAGGGTCAGGGACACAGAGGAGAAATATTTTGCTCCAGTTAGGTTGGCTGGATCAGTTTGGTCAAAATAGTCAGAATACAGTCTGTTGGAGTAAGTAGTGAGTCTTTTGGTGTGGCATCTCATTGAGATTGGAGCAGCTTGAGAGTCAATGAAGGTCAAACCAAGGTGGTACCAAACGTTATGTACTGTACGGATCCGTACGTACTATACATTGTTTGGTACATAAAAAAAATTTAAGGTACGTAAAAATACGTACCATTGGTAAAAATACATAAAATCTCAGAAATTTCAGCCACCTACATAAAATTTCAGTCCATGTCCACATTGACATATAAAACTTTCGAAATAGAGACACAACAAGGTCACAAACCTACTAATTCAAAAGTGAGAAATTAGAATCACAAGTCGTCAATCATACTTAATACTTAATACTTATTGTCACAAGTGAGTCGTCCACACATGGTGGGCTAAGGTTCTGAGAGAGAGAGAGAGAGAGAGAGAGAGAGAGAGAGAGAGAGAGAGAGAGAGAGAGAGTTATGTTGCTGCCTTGGGGGCCTGAGCAAGGATGGGTGAGTTATATTGCCAGCCGTACTGGGCGCCAATGGCGAACGGAGAGGGCGACTACGCACAGAGGCGTGAAGCGAACATGGGCGGTGAGGGCAGAGGGGAACTGAGGCGGCTGAGCAGGGGGCGGCCCAGGGAGAAGGCGACGGCGACGGGTACCGAAGAGAGAGAGAGTGCGACTTTAGAGAAGAGAGAGCATGGCGGCTAGCTCTTACCGGAAGGTTGAGGTCATACGGCCTCCAGAGTCCAGACGCAAGACGCAGGCACGCCGCAACCAAAAAAAAACACGTACGGATTGGAACCGAACGTATGTTTTGATCCTACCTTGGGTCAAACGACCCATGAGTGAAGCATTTTGCTTTAGTTGAGACAGTTGGCTTAGTCAAGACTATTTTAGACAGCTGACTCTGTCCTCTGTCTCAGCCGATTCAAGCTTTGAGGATAGTCAGATTGGAGGCAATTGTATCAGTTGTAGGCAGTAGAGATCTTCTAGGGTGATATCTGATTAGATAAGTATAGCCTAAGAGTCGTCGAATGTCTAAGTATAGCCTAAGAGTCGTCGAATGTCTAAGGATGTCTGAGGAGAAGGTTCTGTTTAGTTGAGGGCTTTTGAATTGGTCGGTTCCGTGTCAGACTTCTGAAGCATTTCCTAGTAGTAGGTGAAGGTCAGAGTTGTAAGATTCCTCCCCAGCCTCTCAAGATGTCCAGCATCTTCCCCTATAATCAAATCCCTCTTCAGAAATATAAAAGATCTTGTTTCTACCAGTTTTGGCCTAGCGAGAGAAAATGTTCTAGAGAGTGGTGATTCAGTTTTTAAATATTTTTGGATAGAAAAATATCTCATCTTATTAAAATAAGTTCCCCTGAAACAGAAGTTCAAAAAGATTTTCAGAAGGTGCATTAGAAATTAAGTATAATCTGTTCAAGAAGCATTATCCTTGGGGTCCAGATTTTTAAAAATTGTTAAATTAAGGTTCCTATGGACCAATAAGATTCATCCAAATGTAGGAAGGAGATAAATAGAAGAATAAAAGAAAAATCCCCCAAAAATGAGTAAATACTCACATAAGATGAAGAGTTGACTAAGGACAAGGTTAATAGTTAAAAAAGAGAGATATTTAGATGAAATGAAGAGTTGACTAAGGACAAGGTTAATAGTTAAAAAAGAGAGATATTTAGATGAAATGATGCATTTTTGACACCTCAGTATGGGGGAATTCCCCTCATGAAGGAGGCGCCTATTTCACATGTGTGGGAGAGTTTTAAACTCCCAAATAATGAGATATTTTTATCTCTCCTCTCTCCTGTTTCAACTAGATCCAAAAAGTGGACTAAACTGACCCAAAAATGGTCAAAAATTGACCAAACTGATCTGGAAAAATCTAGAATCAGTTGGCTTGGTTAGAAGCTCACTTTTTCCTATAAATAGAAGCCTTCCCCTTTGTTGAAGCTTAATAGTGTTTTTGCACTGTTACCCTACTTCTCCCAAGAGCTAGAAAACTGTGAATTTACTCATAATTCATTAGTTTTTTGACCTTCCCTCTTCTAAAGATTGGTGGTCACTCTTGTTTCAACAAGAGTAGAACCCTTAAACCATCAAGCCAAAGGAAAGCTCTCAAATTCCTTCGTAAGTTGGAGATTCTTCTCTTTTCTATTCATTTTATGGTTTTTTTTATGATTTTTGTCTTCTCTAAATTGAATAAATTGAATGTGATGTTATGCCTCATTGAAAAAAGGCATTTCCCTCTCTTCTTTAGTAAATCCAACCATTCTTATCCTAGATGAATGATTAATGGATAAAATCAAGTTTTTCATAATGTTTCTCTTTGATAAAGTAGAAAATGTTTACATTAGAATGATTTAAATACTCTTGGTGAAATTCTAATTAATTGTAGAGAGTTAAAATTTGAAAAATGGTCAGCCATACAAAAAGGAGGTTATGGCAAAAATTTTCTAAAATTGTGAAAAATAAGTTTTACTTTTTTATTCAGAAAGAGTAATTCCCATCTTATATTCTTAAAGTGTTATTTTTCATCCTAGGTATAGAAAAATGCTTACTAAAAATATTTTATAAAAAGAAAGTACTACTTTCTTTAGAATTAAATTCTATCTATAGAAGGAAGCTTATTGAAATTTTATTTTGATCATAAAAGAATGATTTTCATCATAAATGATTTTTATGCATAAAAGATATTTTTCATATTAAAAGTGTGATTTTCATCATAAATGATTTTTATGCATAAACATATGCATAAAAGATATATTTTTTAATATTAAAAGTGTGATTTTCATCATAAATAATTTTTATGCAAAAAAATATGCATAAAAGATTTTTTTAATGTATTAAAAGTGTTATTTTCATCATAAAACATTTTTATGCATAAAAGATAATTTTTTATATTAAAAGTGTGATTTTCATCATAAATGATTTTTATGCATAAAAGATATTTTTTAATATTAAAAGTGTGATTTTCATCATAAATGATTTTTATGCATAAAATATATATTTGTATATTAAAAGTGTGATTTTCATCATAAATGGTTTTTATGTATAAATGGATGCATAAAAGAAATTCTTTTATATTAAAAGAGTGATTTTCATCATAAATGATTTGTATGCATAAACATATGCATAAAAGAAATTCTTTCATGTTAAAAAAGTGATTTTCATCATTAATGATTTTTATGTTGATAAAAAAATCGGATTTTATGCATAATTAGATACATATAGAATCTTTATAATTAAATAAGGGTTCTCTTTAATCCTCTGTTAATTTTCATAAAATTGGAAAAATGAATAAGTAGATAATATGTGAGAGGAAATTCTACAGTTTCATATTCACTAAGATGGGAATGAGAAAAGTCAAATAAACTATCGAAGTCGGAGATCGAGATAAATGATTATTTTATTTCTCCTAGGAATTCATGTTTAGTTTAGAAATCTGTAAGCAAATATTCAATGAACAAAATTTAGAAAAAGAGAAATTGAAATATTACCTCAAGAAAGATAGTTTAGGAAGAACCTTTCCAGACCCAAAACTCTGATTCAGACTATTGACCAAGACCTAATTCCTTCGTCAATTTCAATTGATGACGATGTGCCCAGTTCAGGAATAATGCACTCAAAACACCCACCGAATCCGAAACTAAGTTAAGACTTTTGATTTTGATTAAATAATGGTCAGCTGCATTCCTTGAGTACCAGGACACCTAAGGAGGATCCTGGAGGGTTCAGACCAGGCGATGCACAGGCTCGCAGAGCTTAGGACACCCATACGTATGTCGAGGAAGATATATAAATGTATGTTGACGAAATGATTATTGTAATCTGTTACAGGATCTCGTTGCTGACCAGTTGGTCCCAGCGGAGAGTCCAGATTGGTACTGTTTTTGTGAAACAAGGGATTGAATGGAAATTTTGAATTATGAAATCTGTAATCATATCTGTTTTGTCAATGGATAATTTTTATATTAAAAGAGGAGTGTGTGCGTATCTGTTTTCTAAAGCTAAAGTTAAGAAAGGCATTTCAATTATGGGTGGGTGAGTACTTGTTTGGATCTACCGATTCCACTGGCAGGGTGGTGGCTAACCCATGGACCGGATGGAGTTAGGCTGGAATAAGTGGAGTTTTAATAATCAAACTGAAAAATCTTAGGATTAGGCTAGGATTCGAGTAGCTAGTTAATTCCTTGATAAATTTCTCAATTGAGTGGATCAACGGCTGTGCTGCCTGATCTTGATTAGGAAAAAAGCGTTGAAATTACTCAAATGATCAAATTATATCAGCGATAGTTTCCTTCTATCTGGTTTATTCAGGTGAAGGATAGTTTAGAATTGATCTCGTTAGAAAAAAAAACTCGTTAAGAAAATTCAAAAAGGTGAAATCGTCCCCGCTTTCCGGGCATGGAAAATTTTCCCGGTTTTGGTTTTCGGAGTGACCACCAGCCTAGTCTCGTGCCCGGACATTTGTGGGCGAGGCCCCGAGTGAGAAACCTTGCCCCACGCATGAGGGGGCTACTTCTGCTGTCATCCACCGGGAGTCCGCCGGTGCGCAGAGGGGGCAGAGGGATCTCACAGTTGGTATCAGAGCAGAAATTGCCTAAATTTTTAATAGAAATCTGGGAAAGAAATGTTTTTCACTTGTTAATACTATGAGAATGAACTTCAAAAATTGAAAACTTATAAATTGAATTGAAAATTTATAGATAGACACCCCAAACCTATCTGGAATTCCTGGACTCTCTCAAAGTCAGGATATGATAGCTTTTGCATTTGATCACCTCATCAACTCTACGACGACCCATCGAGGAATATCACCAGGCCTTTGCTCTTCTACTCAAATATTCACCACCTCTAGATGAAGAACAACTCATGGCCAGGTTCATTCGGGGAATGAACGAACCCTTGGACACACTGGTCAAAAATGCCAAGCCAATGTCCATGGCTAAAGCAGTAAGAATGGCAAAAGATTTTGCCAAAGCCTTTGTAGTAAAGGTCCTGCCAAAGCCTGTACCCTCTAACTTTAAAATATTCCAAGCCCAGGGAAGTACTTCAAACTTTCCACCCTCGAATAGGCAGCAAGGCCCGAATCAAAATCAGGATGCAGGAAGATTTAGAAAGAAGAAAGACCCTTCCCCAGAATACTTTCTCAGGAACCCCACCTCTTTCAAGAAATCATAGGGATGAGCTCAGAAGTGAAAACCGATGTTTTGGATGCCAAGGTTTTGGTCACCACACAACTGAAAGACTGCCCGAGTCCTTCCATGTCAAGGGGACAGGGAAGTCAAGGACCTCGAGTTCAGAGACCAACCCCTTCATACCAGTCTAATCAGGGTTCGTCTCGCCCAAGCCAGGGAAACCCCAGAAAAACTCTAGCTCAGCCATCTGTCTCTGACCAGAGTAACCTCAGAACTCCCTCCCAGAACTGGGGCAACCAAAGAGAAAGAGTTCCACCTCAGACTACAGCAGCCAGAGTAGTCACAATTTTAGATGTAGTAGAAGAGGAAAGAGGGCAGATCTTTGCTGCAATTGAAAACCAAGGACCTAACCATCAGTTCTCAGTCATCCATACTCCAACAGAATATCAGGGTAAGCCTTTTAAGCTTTTGATTGATTCAGGCAATTCTCATTCATTCATTTCCCTTGGATGCTTGCATAAGCTAGTCTTAGAACAGAAATCAGGGAAACCTATGCAAGTTGAATTGGCTAGTGGGAAGACTCTTTTCACTCACCATGAGACAGATCTTATCCAGTTCAATCTAGATGGTAATGTAACCGACTGTCAGTTCAAAGTCTTACCTTTGGGAGTTTTTGACGGGATCCTTGGAATGGATTGGCTCCACAAAAATCAAGAAAAATCAAGCTGACATACACTGTCACAATGGAACCATTTCCTTCCATGACTTTCACGGGAACAAAGTTCAAGGAACTGGAGTTTCTGGATCCCCAGACCTTCAGTTAGTAAAAGCTTCTAGATTGCTGAAAGGACTTAGAAAGAAGCAGCAAATTTATGTTTTCAAAATGAACCCAGTAGACTCAAAGCTTAAGGCTAAAGAACCACAATGGTTAAATGAATTTGATGATCTATTCCCAGCAGAGCTAACTGAAATGCCTCCAATCCGGGAAGTAGATTATGTGATTGAATTGACCCCCGGAGCTCAGTGAGTAGCCCTGCGCACATACAAAATGCCAGTTCCTGAAGCCATCGAACTCAAGGAATAGCTTAGAAAGCTGTTAGAACAAGGGTTTGTAAGACCCAGTGTTTCACCTTGGGGTGCGCCAGTTCTCTTTCAGAAAAAGAAAGATGGAACGCTTAGACTCTGTGTGCACTACAGAGGTCTAAATCAGCTAACAGTTAAGAATAAGTATCCTATCCCAAGAATTGATGAGCTTCTGGACAGGCTAAATGGAGCCTAGATCTTCACAAAGATAGATCTCAAATCCGGGTATTACCAGATCAGGATCAATGATCAAGATATACCAAAAACAGCCATCAATACTCACATGGGTATTTTGAATTTATTGTCATGCCGTTCGGATTAACGCAACATTCAATCGCCTAATGCAGGACATCCTCAGAGAAT
Organism: Cibotium barometz; assembly: GCF_041138505.1. Classification (NCBI taxonomy): domain Eukaryota; kingdom Viridiplantae; phylum Streptophyta; class Polypodiopsida; order Cyatheales; family Cibotiaceae; genus Cibotium; species Cibotium barometz. The sequence goes on along the minus strand of NC_141076.1, from coordinate 33,020,034 downwards.
ACTTGGATGATTTTGTTCTAGTTTTCTTTGATGACATTCTGATTTACTCAAGGAATGCAGCTGACCATGAGACTCATGTCCGAAAAGTTCTTGAGATTCTAAGGAAGCACCAACTCTTTGCCACAAAAAGAGCAAATGCACTTTCTCTGTCGACCAGGTTGAATACTTGGGCTTTCTGGTATCCAAAGATGGAATTTCTCCAGATTTTGCAAAAGTCCAGGCAGTCATAGATTGGCCTGAACCAAAGACAGTGAAAGAAGTCAGAGGATTCTTGGGATTGACTGGTTGGTATAGAATTTTTATACCAAAGTATGCTCTCATAGCTTCCCCCCTAACTAACCTTCTCAAAAAGAATACCCCATTTTAATGGTCTGCCAGGTGCCAGAGTGCTTTTGATAAGCTAAAGACCGCCTTGGTAACCAGTCCCATTCTGAAGCTGCCAGATTTCTCTCTACCCTTTGAGGTAGTAACTGATGCAAGTGGTTTTGACCTAGGAGGTGCACTCATGCAGGAAGGTCATGTAGTGGCCTATGAATCCTGAAAGTTCAGAACGCATGAGAGGAATTATGCTGTTCACGACCTGGAATTACTTTCAGTAGTCTATGCCTTAAAGTTGTGGAGACATTACCTACTGGGAAAAAGATTCACTTTGATGACAGACCATTAGAGTTTAAAGTGGATCTTTACGTAGAAGAACCTCAACATGCGCCAAAGAAGGTGGATGTAGACCCTGCAGGAATTTGATTTTGAAATCAAGTACCGCCCAAGCAAAGAAAATGTGGTAGCAGATGCCCTCAGAGCAGAATAGCTTCCTTGCTTGCAATTACTGTAGTATCAAATCCTTTGATTATTGAAGCAAGAGAGAAGATCATGCAGGATAGATTCTTTGGCCCTATTGCTACCCTACTGATGCAAGAAAGCAAAACTCCTCAGGAGTTTAACAGAGTTCAAGGGTACAGCCTGGATGATGGCAGTATGTATTATAATCGCACGCTATGCATTCCCAATGATGAGGGAACCAAGGATCAAATTCTGAAGGAAGCCCACGACAGCCTTATAGCAGGACATCTAGGTTTCATCAAAACCTACATGTCTGTAAAGAAAAGCTTCTTTTGGCTTGGTCTAAAAAAGGATGTACTGATTCATGTACGTCAATGTCTGACATGCCAGAAAGTCAAAGGTGAAAGAGTAAAAATGCCTAGGAAGTTACATCCATTGGAATGAAGTGGGAATGTATCAGTATGGACTTTATTACTGGATTACCTTCAGTGCAATCAGGATTCAACTCCATTTTTGTGGTAGTTGAAAGGCTAACCAAAGTTGCCCATCTAATCCCAGTAAAAGAAACCTACACTACAGTGGATGTGGCTAGAGTGTTCCTCAAAGAAATTTTCAGATTGCATGGCCTACCCAGGAGAATAGTAAGTAATCAAGATCCCAAGTTTACTTCAAGGTTCTGGACTGCATTTTTCGAAGCAGTGGGAACTTTGTTGGATCTCAGCACAGCTTATCACCCTGAGACCGATGGTCAAACTAAAAGGGTAAACCAAGTAATCGAAGATATACTTCAGTCATGCTATGGCAGGGAACCCAAGAAGTGGCTAAGCTATCTGCACCTAGTCGAGTTCGCCTACATTGCTTCTTATCACCGAAGTATCGAGATGAGCCCTTTTAAAGCTCTGTATGGATAATATTGCTTAACTCCATTAACTTGGTCTGACCCATTGATTAGGGTCGAGATGTCCAGATAGATGCTTGACGACATGGAGCAGCAGATGCAGTCAATTCGTAAAGATATTAAAGCTGCCCAGGATCGACAGAAGCAGTATGCAAATAAGAAGAGGACAGATAGAAAGTTTGAAGAAGCAGATATGGTCTTCATTAGAGCACGGCCCAAAAGAAGTTCTCTATCTCTTGGGAAGTACAAGAAGTTATCCCCCAGATATTGTGGGCCATATCTGATTACAAAGAAAGTAGGTGACTTAGCCTACGAGCTTCTTCTGCCTCCTCATCTCAAAGTTTATAATGTATTTCATGTAAGCCTTCTAAAGAAATATGTGCCTCCTCATCTCAAAGTTCATAATGTATTTCATGTAAGCCTTCTAAAGAAATATGTGCCAAGCCCAAATCATGTACTTGATAATGAAATCCTAACCTCTTCAACCCAAGGGCAGATGGAACTCCAACCTGAAGAAATTCTTGATGTTCGAGAAAAGATAGTCAGGAACAGAATTCTCAGAGAATTATTGGTAAAATGGAAGTTCTATCCTTTTGAAGATGCCACCTGGGAGAATGAAGCCGATCTGTTTTGCGGGATTACCCCCAGCTCTTGCGAGATGAGGGCATCTCGCGTTTTTCAAGTGGGAGAGAATGTAAGATTCCTCCCCAGCCTCTCAAGATGTCCAACATCTTCCCCTGTAATCAAATCCCTCTTCAGAAATATAAAAGATCTTGTTTCTACCAGTTTTGGCCTAGAGAGAGAAAATCTTCTAGAGAGTGATAATTCAGTTTTTAAATATTTTTGGATAGAAAAATATCTCATCTTATTAAAATAAGTTCCCCTGAAACAGAAGTTCAAAAAGATTTTCAGAAAGTGCATTAGAAATTAAGTATAATCGATTTGTTCAAGAAGCATTATCCTAGGGGTCCAGATTTTTGAAAATTTTTAAATTAAGGTTCCTATGGACCAATAAGATTCATCCAAATTTAGGAAGGAGATAAATAGAAGAATAAAAGGAAAATCCCCCAAAAATGAGTAAATACTCACATAAGATGAAGAGTTGACAAAGGACAAGGTTAATAGTTAAAAAAGAGAGATATTTAGATGAAATGATGCATTTTTGACACCTCATATTGGGGGAATTCCCCTCATGAAGGAGGCGCCTATTTCACATGTGTGGGAGAGTTTTAAACTCCCAAATAATGAGATATTTTTATCTCTCCTCTCTCCTGTTTCACCTAGATCCAAAAGTGGACTAAACTGACCCAAAAATGGTCAAAAATTGACCAAACTGATCTGGAGAATTCTAGAATCAGTTGGCTTGGTTAGAAGCTCACTTTTTTCTATAAATAGAAGCCTTCCCCTTTGTTGAAGCTTAATAGTGTTTTTGCACTGTTACCCTACTTCTCCCAAGAGCTAGAAAACTGTGAATTTACTCATAATTCATTAGTTTTTTGACATTCCCTCTTCTAAAGATTGGTAGCCACTCTTGTTTCAACAAGAGTAGAACCCTCAAACCATCAAGCCAAAGGAAAGCTCTCAAATTCCTTCGTAAGTTGGAGATTCTTCTCTTTTCTATTCATTTTATGGTTTTTTATGATTTTTGTCTTCTCTAAATTGAATGTGATGTTATGCCTCATTGAAAAAAGGCATTCCCCTCTCTGATTTAGTAAATCCAACCATTCTTATCCTAGATGAATGATTAATGGATAAAATCAAGTTTTTCATAATGTTTCTCTTTGATAAAGTAGAAAATGTTTACATTAGAATGATTTAAATACTCTTGGTGAAATTCTAATTAATTGTAGAGAGTTAAAAATTGAAAAATGGTCAGCCATACAAAGGAGGTTATGGCAAAATTTTTTTGAAATTGTGAAAAATAAGCTTTACTTTTTTATTCAAAAAGAGTAATTCCCATCGTATATGTATTCTTAAAGTGTTATTTTTCATCCTAGGTATAGAAAAATGCTTACTAAAAATATTTTTTAAAAAGAAAGTGTTACTTTCTTTAGAATTAAATTCTATGTATAGAAGGAAGCTTATTGAAATTTTATTTTGATCATAAAAGAATGATTTTCATCATAAATGATTTTTATGCATAAAAGATATTTTTTCATATTAAAAGTGTGATTTTCATCATAAATGATTTTTATGCATAAAGATATGCATAAAAGATATATTTTTTATATTAAAAGTGTGATTTTCATCATAAATGATTTTTATGCATAAAAGATATTTTTTTTAATATATTAAAAGTGTTATTTTCATCATAAATGATTTTTATGCATAGACATATGCATAAAAGTTATGTTTTTATATTAAAAGTGTGATTTTCATCATAAATGATTTTTGTGCATAAACATATGCATAAAAGATATTTTTTTATATTAAAAGTATGATTTTCATCATAAATGATTTTTATGCATAAACATATGCATAAAAGAAATTCTTTTATATTAAAAGAGTGATTCTCATCATAAATGATTTGTATGCATAAACATATGTATAAAAGAAATTCTTTTATATTAAAAGAGTGATTTTCATCATAAATGATTTGTATGCATAAACATATGCACAAAAGAAATTCTTTCATGTTAAAAGAGTGATTTTTATCATAAATGATTTTTATGATGATAAAAGTGTGACTTTCATCAGAATCGAATTTTATGCATAATTAGATGCATATAGAATCTTTTTAAGTAAATAAGGGTTCTCTTTAATCCTCTGTTAATTTTCATAAAAATTAAAAAAATGAATAAGTAGATAATATGTGAGGAAATTCTACAGTTTTATATTCACTAAGATGGGAATGAGAAAATTCAAATAAACTATCGAAGTCGGAGATCGAGATAAATGATTATTTTATTTCTCCTACGAATTCATGTTTAGTTTAGAAATCTTAAAGCAAATATTCAATGAATAAAATTTAGAAAAAGAGAAATTGAAATATTACCTTCAAGAAAGATAGTTTAGGAAGAACCTTTCCAGACCCAAAACTCTGATTCAGACTATTGACCAAGACCTAATTCCTTCGTCAATTTCAATCGATGACGATGTGCCCACTTCAGGAATAATGCACTCAAAACACCCACCAAATCCGAAACTAAGTTAAGACTTTTAATTTTGATCTGAGGATCAAGTTAACAGAATTTGAGAAATTCTATCTGGAATTTAGACCTGGATCTAGAAGTATTGGGATACGGATTTAAGATTTATTCATGGTATTCAAACAAAATCAAAACTGAAAACTTGCATAGAAACCCTGTTTTCTTAAAGGACTGTCTTACACCAGAATGCTGGAGGGAGCGATTGGCATATGTGTTTAACTAAGGGAAGTTCGGTTGCAACAGCTCTGGTGGGGAGTGTTTGAGGGACAGCTCACGCGGCAAAAACCTGCCCACGTCTTGACCAGCCTGGGTATGGTGAAAAATGGTGTGCTTCTCGTACGATGGGCGAGGACCGACAAAGCGATCCCTGGGTGAAGTACCAGGACACCTAAGGAGGATCCTGAAGGGTTCTGACCAGGCGATGCACGGGCTCGCAGAGCTTAGGACACCCATACGTATGTCGAGGAAGATATATATATGTATGTTAATGAAATGATTATTGTAATCTGTTACTGGATCTCGTTTGCTGACCAGTTGGTCCCAGCGGAGAGTCTAGATTGGTACTGTTTTTGTGAAACAAGGGATTGAATGAAAATTTTGAATTATGAAATCTGTGATCATATCTGTTTTGTCAATGGATAATTTTTATATTAAACTTTTAAATAGGAGTGTGTGCGTATCTGTTTTCTAAAGCTAAAGTTAAGAAACGCATTTCAATTATGGATGGGTGAGTACTTGTTTGAATCTACCGATTCCACTGGCAGGGTGGTGGCTAACCCATGGGCTGGATGGGGTTAGGCTGGAATCAGTGGAGTTTTAATAATCAAACTAAAAAATCTTAGGATTACGCTAGGATTCGAGTAGCTAGTTAATTCCCTCATAAATTTCTCAATTGAGTGGATCAACGGCTGTGCCTGATCTTGATTAGGAAAAAAGCGTTGAAATTACTCAAATGATCAAATTATATCAGCGATAGTTTCCTTCTATCTAGTTTATTGAGGTGAAGGATAGTTTAGACTTGATCTCGTTAGAAAAAAAAATTCGTTAAGAAAATTCAAAAAGGTGGAATCGTCCCCACTTTCCGGGCATGGGAAATTTTCCCGGTTTCGGTTTTCGGAGTGACCACCAGCCTAGTCTCGTGCCCGGACATTTGTGGGCAAGGCCCTGAGTGAGAAACCTTGCCCCACACATGAGGGGGCTACTTCCGCTGCTGTCAGCCACACCACCGGGAGTCCGGTGCGCGGAGGGGACAGAGGGATCTCACAGTTGGTATCAGAGCAGAAATTGCCTAAATTTTTAATAGAAATCTGGGAAAGAAATGTTTTTCACTTGTTAATACTATGAGAATGAACTTCAAAAATTGAAAACTTATAAATTGAATTGGAAATTTATAGATGGACACCCCAAACCTATCTGGAATTCTTGGACTCTCTCAGAGTCAGGATATGATAGCTTTTGCATTTGATCACCTCATCAACTCTCTACAACGACCCGAATGAGCAGAGTGAGACTCGCTCGCCATTTTGAGAGTCTTTACTTTCCTAAACCTCTTGAGCGACGTTGGTATATGTGGTTCTGTGGAGGACGGTGTATTAATATCAGTACAAGTCAGCATCAAAGGCTCAGGCAAAATATTTCCTTGGCCATGATTCTGATAAGACTAGGGCTTGTTCAGCATGTTCTACTCTTTGATCATTCACCCACGAACTTCAGAATTTCATGCCGATTTTTTAGACTTCTTAGCTGCTTTATCCCGAGAAATAGAATTAGAGCACCTCTTTGTGTAATGAATCGTGTGTACCATGGTATGTCTTCTTCACAGTTTTGCTTCTTTATACGATTATGACTGAGGCAGTGATTCTGGAGCCGAGCTACTCTATGTACATATTGCAACTTTTATATAAATATAGAAATGTTTTCTGAAGAAAAATTCCCTGTTATATATGTGATTATTTACGGACGATCTGAGAAAGAAAAATCTGTTATCGGACATTTGTCATAGATCTCCAATAAGATCATTGTCTTGTTTAAGAAATTGTTTTTCGAACCTCTTAAGTCTTAGGATCTCATGGATGATATCAAAATGAAAATTTAATAATACATAAATTTTTGGCAGAATCATGAGACGAGGAAACCGTGGCCACATCAGCCAGACCCTCTCTCTGAAGATGACGAGCTTGACCTTGATGTTCGCAAGGCTCTTCATAGGACTCAGCCAGGACCCTTCAAAGGAGAAGGGGAGAACCTGGGCGAGGCTGTGGAGAAATGGGTGGAAGCCATGGAAGAATATTTTGACGTCACAGGCTACAATGAGCGGAGCAAAATGGCTCTTGCCTCAGCTGAAAATAGTGGAAACAGCCAGGGTAGCATGGAGGAACCACTATGACACCAACCATCTGGACACAAATACTCAGTCCTGGAACGACCTAAAAACCTATCTAAGAAAGAGATTTTGTCCCCTTGGATTTTTGGAAATCAAAATGAACGAGTTCTTAGAGCTAAAGCAGGAGAGCAAAACCATCGAGAAATATCACCAGGCCTTTGCTCTTCTACTCAAATATTCACCATCTCTAGATGAAGAACAACTCATGGCCAGGTTCATTCGGGGAATGAACGAACCCTTGGACACACTGGTCAAAAATTCCAAGCCAATGTCCATGGCTGAAGTAGTAAGAATGGCAAAAGATTTTGCCAAAGCCTTTGTAGTAAAGGTCCCGCCAAAGCCTGTACCCTCTAACTTTAAAAGATTCCAAGCCGAGGGAAGTACTTCAAACTTTCCACCCTCGAAGAGGAAGCAAGGCCCGAATCAGAATCAGGATGCAGGAAGATTCCGAAGTGAAGGAAGACCCTTCCCCCAGAATACTTTCTCAGGAACCCTACCTCTTTCAAGATATCATAGGGATGAGCTCAGAAGTGAAAACCGATGTTTTGGATGCCAAGGTTTGGGTCACCAACTGAAAGACTGCCCGACTCCTGCCATGTCAAGGGGACAGGGAAGTCAAGGACCTCGAGTTCAGAGACCAACTCCTTCATACCAGTCTAATCAGGGTCCGTCTCGCCCAAGCCAGGGAAACCCCAGAAGAACTTCAGCTCAGCCATCTGCCTCTATCCAGAGTAACCTTAGAACTCCCTCCCAGAACTGGGGCAACCAAAGAGAAAGAGTTCCACCTCAAACTGCAGCAGCCAGAGCAATCACAATTTCAGATGTAGTAGAAGAGGAAAGAGGGTAGATCTTTGCTGCAATTGAAAACCAAGGACCTAACCATCAGTTCTCAGTCATCCATACTCCAACAGAATATCAGGGTAAACCTTTTAAGCTTTTGATTGATTGATTCAGGAAGTTCTCATTCATTCATTTTCCCTGGATGCTTGCGTAAGCTAGTCTTAGAACAGAAATCAGGGAAACCTATGCAAGTTGAATTGGCCTGTGGGAAGACTCTTTTCACTCACTATGAGACAGATCTTATCCAGTTCAATCTAGATGGTAATGTAACCGACTGTCAGTCTTACCTCTGGGAGTTTTTGACGGGATCCTTGGAATGGATTGGCTCCACAAAAATCAAGCTGACATACACTGTCACAATGGAACCATTTCCTTCCATGACCTTCATGGGAACAAAGTTCAAGGAACTGGAGTTTTCGGATTCCCAGACCTTCAGTTAGTAAAAGCTTCTAGGTTGCTGAAAGGACTTAGAAAGAAGCAGCAAATTTATGTTGTCAAAATGAACCCAGTAGACTCAAAGCTTAAGGCTAAAGTGCCAGAATGGTTAAATGAATTTGATGATCTATTCCCAGCAGAGCTAACTGAAATGCCTCCAATCCGGGAAGTAGATCATGTGATTGAATTGACCCCTGGAGCTCAGCCCCCAGTAGCCCTGCGCACGTACAAAATGCCGATTCTTGAAGCCATCGAACTCAAGGAATAGCTTAGACAGCTGTTAGAACAAGGGTTTGTAAGACCCAGTGTTTCACCTTGGGGTGCGCCAGTTCTCTTTCAGAAAAAGAAAGATGGAACGCTTAGACTCTGTGTGGACTACAGAGGTCTAAATCAGCTGACAGTTAAGAATAAGTATCCTATCCCAAGAATTGATGAGCTTCTAGACAGGCTAAATGGAGCCGAGATCTTCACAAAGATAGATCTCAAATCCGAGTATTACCATATCAGGATCAATGATCAAGATATACCGATACTCACTATGGGCATTATGAATTTACTATCATGCCGTTCGATTAATGCAACATTCAATCACCTAATGCAGGACATCCTCAGAGAATACTTGAATGATTTTGTTCTAGTTTTCTTTGATGACATTCTGATTTACTCAAGGAATGCAGCTGACCATGAGACTCATGTCTGAAAAGTTCTTGAGATTCTAAAGAAGCACCAACTCTTTGCCAAAAAGAGCAAATGACCACGTTGAATACTTGGGCTTTCTAGTACCCAAAGATGGAATTTCTCCAGATTTCGCAAAAGTCCAAGCAGTCATAGATTGGCCTGAACCAAAGACAGTGAAAGAAGTCAGAGGATTTTGGGGATTGACTAGTTGGTATAGAATTTTTATACCAAAGTATGCTCTTATAGCTTCCCCCTTGACTAACCTTCTCAAAAAGAATACCCCATTTCAATGGTCTGCCAAGTGCTAGAGTGCTTTTGATAAGCTGAAGACCGCCTTGGTAACCAGTCCCATTCTGAAGCTGCCAGATTTCTCTCTACCCTTTGAGGTAATAATAACTGATGCAAGTGGTTTTGCCCTGGGAGGTGCACTCATGCAGGAAGGTCATGTAGTGGCCTATGAATCCCGAAAGCTCAGAACGCATGAGAGGAATTATGTTGTTCACGACCTGGAATTACTTTCAGGAGTCTATGCCTTAAAGTTGTGGAGACATTACCTACTGGGAAAAAGATTCACTTTGATGACAAACCATTAGAGTTTAAAGTGGATCTTTACTCAGAAGAACCTCAACATGCGCCAAAGAAGGTGGATGCAGACCCTGCAGGAATTTGATTTTGAAATCAAGTACCGCCCAAGCAAAGAAAATGTGGTAGCAAATGCCCTCAGAGCAGAATAGCTTCCTTGCTTGCAATTACTGTAGTATCAAATCCTTTGATTATTGAAGCAAGAGAGAAGATCATGTAGGATAGATTCTTTGGCCCTATTGCTACCCTACTTATGCAGGAAAGCAAAACTCCTCAGGAGTTGAGCAGAGTTCAAGGGTATAGCTTAGATGATGGCAGTATGTATTATAATCGCACGCTATGCATTGTGCATCTTTGGCATCCCACCTGAGTTATTCCGATGTAGGAGGAACATGTGTAGGCTGTACACTACCACTATAACCAGAGTCACTGGTTCTAAAACAGTGGATCCACTAGGCATGGTGACAATAGATACGTGCCCAGCAGGAGGCCGGAGGTCAGCACTAGATACATATACCCACATGTTATTTTCCACTAAAACATGGTGCATCACATATACCCACATGGGATTCCATCCAACTTGTGCCAAACAACTCATTGGTGTTTTTAGACAATTTGATGTGTCCAGAAGAACCTGCCTCTATAGCCCGTCCGAAGCACACCACCTTGAGGAGAGAACTACCACCAACACCACAACATCAATAGACAACACCAAACCAAGTCACCAGTACACTCGACTGACGTCCCTTGATCTCTGGCTAACACATGCAGACATTTAAGCACTCACCAAACTCTTAAAACATATAAAATTGACTCTTTTTGATGTCCTCCCATGTCAACTCTAATTTCCAAAAGCTTTGATAATCCACCTAAAAGCCTCTCCCGAACTCAACTGACTACTAACTAACCAGAATTACTCTTAGCTACAAATAGATCAAATGTTGACAGAATACCTATTTTCAAATTCTGATGCTCACATTATTTCAAAAAATTTCCTCCACGATCCTCTTGTGTCCTCCAACATTGGCTAATCTTAAATCCTTAACCCCAAGTCCTTCCTAGACCCCTTGCTGACCCTCTTCCAACCTTACTCTTGTGAGATCCCTCTGCCCCCCTCCGCGCACCGGGGACTCCCGGTGGCTGACAGCGGAAGCAGCCCCCTCATGCGCGGGGTAGGTTTCTCACTCGGGGCCTCGCCCCACGAATGTCTGGGCACGAGACTAGGCTAGTGGCCACTATGAAAACCGAAACCAGGAAAATTTCCCATGCCCGGAAAGCGAGGACGATTCCACCTTTTTGAATTTTCTTAACGAATTTTTTTTTCTAACGAGATCAATTCTAAACTATCCTTCACCTGAATAAACCAGATAGAAGGAAACTATCGCTGATATAATTTGATCATTTGAGTAATTTCAATGCTTTTTTCCTAATCAAGATCAGGCATAGCTGTTGATCCACTCAATTGAGAAATTTATCAGGGAATTAACAAACTACTCGAATCCTAGCGTAATCCTAAGATTTTTCAGTTTGATTATTAAAACTCCACTGATTCTAGCCTAACCCCATCCGGCCCCCATGGGTTAGCCACCACCTTGCCACTGGAATCGGTAGATCCAAACAAGTACTCACCCACCCATAATTGAAATGCCTTTCTTAACTTTAGCTTGCACTTATTGCTCTCTCCTGTGCAAACAGCAAGTTATTCCTCACATCCAATCATGTACATCTGCTAATAGTGGATGGGATGTTCTTGCCTCTCTATATCAAATCCACAATGAAGCCGGAGTTGCCTATCTCCAAAAATAGCTTGATTTGGAGCATCTGACAGAGGGTGCCTAAGTTGCTTATCTTCAAAAAAATCTTGACTTGGAGCATCTGATAAAGGGTGCATCTATGGATGCATTTCTGACCTATGTCAAGGATCTGAGGGAACAATTAGTCAATATTGATGAGGTTATTCTTGATAGTTCTCTTATCTCTACTATCATTCTCAATGGCCTGCCTGAATCATATCATGGATTTGCTACCACATTCTGCTACCTGATAAAGAGAAATTCAAATTTGTATACTTTCATGAGTTGGTGGTTCTCACTATTTACAAGAAGTGCAGTCTCGTTCCAATAGGAACAATATGCTTGCTTCTGATTAGGCATTTGTTGCCTCCCATTGTGGCGAAGGTAAATCTAGGGCTCCATCTTGTGCTAAGCTTAAGGGCAAAGCGCAAGCCCTGTCAGATACCCCTAAGCCCCGAGCGGAGACAGTTGAGAAGAAGAAGAGATGAAATTATTGCTGGAAACCTGCCCATGTTCTAGTGGACTGTAAGAAGTGAAAGGAGAGTGAGAAGAAGAAATAGTAGCAAGGACTTGCTGCTGTCGCTACAAAGTGACAATGTAGAGAAAGCAGCTTTTGCACATGATGGCTATGCCCTGATAGTTACATGCAGTGATCCTTGTTAGATGCGGACTGGTACTTTGATTATGGTGCCACTAAGCACATTCCTTCATGCAAGTAGCTATTTATTACCTTGAGAGATGCTCTGTCAAGTGGAACAATTTTGTGTGCTAACATTGCATCCTATGCCATCAAAGGCATTAGCAATGTGGAATTGAATTCATACTCTTAGGATCCTTATACTCTTGCTGACAGCTTGTATGTACCCGGAATCCGCAAGAATCTCATTTCTGTCTCAGCACTTGCTAAAGCTAGCCTGAAGATCTAGTTTTGTGATCATTGTTGTTTCCATTCACGAGACAAAACTAATTCTGATGCGCTTCTTTTGTCTGGTACATTACGCATTGGCTTGTACAGGCTTGACATGTATGATATGATTATTGACTCTCATCAGATGCCTTGATTGTTTCCACGCCACAAATTCACTGAGCTTTGGCATGCTCAATTTGGTCACTTGAATTTTCCATCTCTTTTATGGTCATAGTGTCAAGCTATGGTTCATGAATTACTGCCTATGTAGCTCCCCCACAAGTATGTGTGCGAGGGATGTATACTAGGAAAGATGCATCGTCATTCCTTTTCGAAAGATGGCACTGTTCGTGCTAGTCACCCATTGCAACTAGTGCATAGTGATCTCGATGGTCCTACGTGGGCTCCCTCTTTCGGTGAACATCTGTACTTCATGACTTTCATTGATGATGACTACACATGCTTCTGTTGGGTGTATGGTCCAAAAGTCAAGTCGGATGCAGTTTTAGCTTGTTTTACGGTTTGTCCATCCATCCTTCTATGGTTAATTGGGGATGCCTAATTACCACTATGTTCGTAGCATGGTACTTGGGTAATTCTAAATATTCCATGTGTAGGACATATGAAATTAGGGATGGTTGGAGCGTTGGATTTAATGCTTATGTGATGTTGTGTACTTTTAGCATGTGTTGCTAATTTGTAATGTGTTTGAATAGACAATTTGTGTAGGTTGGTGGTGAGATTGATGGGCTTTGTGCTCGTAAGCTAGAATGGCTGGGACGTGATGGCGATGATATGACGAGCTATTACTGGGATGGTTCTCACTTTGGTATTTTGGTCGTAGTATCTACTATGAGATTTTGTATCGTTATTGGCTGCCCACTTTTGTTATACTTAGGCGTGGACTGTCCTTGGGTTTTTTAATGTAATTAGCCCTTAGATAGGAATACTTTATCTAAGCTTGTGTTAAAAGCAACCCCCATTTTTGTAAAGGGCAAGCCCATGCATATGCATCTATTTTTGGCTCATGGGCTATTTTTATTAATAAAACATAAATATTCAAGAAGTGGGAGGATGCCGACACTTCTTGAGGGGGGATAGATTGCACCCAATACTCTCTCATGTGTTTATTTTATTTATGGTTTTATGCTATCTTGATCAAGGTAATAATTAAATCTTATATTTTAATCCATTTGAATAGCAAGAGATGTGTCTCCCTAAGATCCAATTTCTTGTCATCAGTGGTATTAGAGCTTTGGGGGGAGAGAAGGTGAAATATTTAGTACAAGAAGAAGGATTTTTTTTAAAAAAAATTCAAGGCTTCAAATGTAGCATTACATGATAGTGATGTGTGTGAACACACTTAGGACCGTCGGGGTACTTTTTCCCTCACTAGGAGGCTTTTTCCCCTGTGTGTATGTACACCCTCTTATCTACTCATTTTGGGGTGTGTACTTATCTTTTGTTTATTCTAATCTAGTGAGTTTGTGTGCTATCAAGCTTCTCTATCTTGTGTGTGTGCATTGCAACCCTAACCCTAATTCCAAGAATTGGTATCAGAGCTAGCTTCTTTGACACTTGATCTAGTAGTTTGGCTCCCTCCTCTCATGACCCTGTTTTTTTTTGTCTCCGATTGAGATACCCTCTTAGGAGAAGAAGGTATATATTGTAGTGTGTTGTATACCATGTAAATATTTTTGGGTTCCGTGGCGTGATTCGAGTGCGTTTCGGGCGCATTTTAGGCACTGCAAGGTTTCTATAGATGTTTTGGAGAGGCGTCATTTTGGATTGGTTCTGCTAGATTTTGGGTGTTTGGGCCTTGTAAAAGCGACAAAGAATTGGTGTGCAGCAGCATCTACAGTGTCTTCAACAACATCGACCATCATACTTTCACCACTAGTAACACTCTATTCTCTACTTTGTGTTATTTTTCATACACTTTGTAGGTGATTCAATCAGTTTTGGCAGCCATCCGGGGTTGCATTCAGTGAATACTGAGTACTTGCAGTGTGTTGAAAGATTCTACATTTGGTAGATAGCCATGGTTGGCAGTAGTAATGTATTCAACATATTGTGTGTTGAGGACAAACTTGATGGGACTAACTATCCATTGTGGTCCTGCATGATGAGGCATGTACTGGTTGCTAAAGGCCTTTGGAATGTGGTCAGTGGTAGTGAAACTCGTCCTGTTTCACAACTACCATTACAACCAGGTGCTACAAGTACATCTGAAGTAGAATTTGATACAGATGTGGCTCCTCCACATGCACCACCGGTACCTCCCACTTCTACTCAAACGAGATGTGATGGAAGAGATGCACACGCACATGCATTGCTTGCACTTTCTGTGAAGCAAAGCATTATTTCTCATATTCGGTCATGTAAGACTTCAAAGCAGGCATGGGATGCACTTGTTGCATTATACTAGGTGCACAATGAAGCACGTGTTGCATATCTGCACCAACAGTTGGAGTCTAAGCACATGAATAAGGGAGACTCAATGGACAGCTTCTCGACCAAGATCTATGATTTTAAGGAGCAGCTCGCTAGTATGGATGAGATATATATTTATAAAGCTTGTTTACAAAAATGGTGTGCCAAGTAATAAATTGGTGCGACTTCTCCTCCTCAATCCTCCGAATCGTCTTCACCTATAAAATAACCAACAATAGATTGGTGAAATAAATATTCTATAAGCATACAACCATCATCACACACATGTTTTTGCCAGGCGTAAGTAACCCAAGAATCACCCCTACATACGAACCAACTGAAACAAACATTGGAGACCCCAAGTATACGTCAATATCCACCAAATGTATTAATATTTATAATGGTATCATCCATGATATTAACATAATTTGGCATGACGCAAAGATAATCCAAGCTTCTCGAATTATCTAAGAGGGTAGAATAATATTTTTAAGAGGGCTTAAAATATATTCCCATAACATTCCCTCTTGCTTGAGTTTGTAATTGCCCTCAATTGCCAGTTTGTTAAAAAGAACGGAGGATCTCAGGGAAAGCACGAAAATATTTCTCAGGCACTCGTCTTGCATCCTCACAAGGATGATTTTTGAAAGTTTTTAAATATTTTCTATATTCGTTTCCAGTACGAGTTGGTGTAATTTGATGGTCAATGATGGTATCTGGGAGTAAGATTTCTTGGTCTCATTCAATAAGAGGTGGTTCTTCATATACTGGATGAGTGGGAAGTTTTCCTTTAATAAGCTAACATGAAAGGAATTGTGAATGTTCCAATGAGAAGGTAATTCAAGTTTGTATGCAACATCATTAATTTTGTGGATCACTTTAAAAGGTCCATAAATCTTAGTGCAAGCTTAACAGATGGGAACTTTCAACACTTTTAAGTCGACGTTTTTCAATTTTTAAAAGTACATAGTCTCCAAGTTCAAAGGATATAGCTTCACGTTTACAATTTGCTTGCTTAACATACTTTTCTTGAGCATGAGCAATGGAATGTTTTACATCATTCAGAATGGTCGTAAAATCAATAGTGAATTGATCAACATCTTTGATTTTGTGAGAAAGTCTACTTGCCAGAATAGGCAAAGGTTTTCCATATGCTATTTCGAAAGGTGCTCGACCAGTAGAGCTAAATGAGGAGTATTATTGTAAGCAAATTGGAGAAGATGAATGTACTTATCCTCCATGAGTTAGGTTGTTGGGCAACATAGGCTCTAAGCAGATCTAAGATAGTGTTGTTAGTAAGCTTAGTTTGTCCATTTGTTTTCGGATGGAAAGCTGTTGAGAAATCTACTTTAGTGCCTAAGTTGGACAATAATGTGATCCAAAAATTACTACAAAATCTTGAATCTCTGTTAGAAACAATGACTTTGGGTAAGCCGTGATGTACAAAGATTTGTTTGATAAATATATTTGCGGCTTGTTGAGAAGTCAAAGTTTTCTTACAAGGTAAAAAGTATGCTTGCTTAATCAAATGATCAATAATTGTCCAAATCATATCGTTATGACTCGATGTAGTAGGCAAACTTGTGATGAAGCCCATGGATATTTGTTCCCAATTATCATTAGGAATTGATAGGGGGGCAAGTAGTCCTTGGGTTTTGCCTTTGTATCTTTTGATCTTCTGACAAACAGAACATTCAGCCACAAATTTTGCTTAATCTTGTTTGAGATGAGGCCAAAAGAATTCTTTAGATACTAGTTGTAAGGTAGCTGAAACTCCTTGATTACCCATGTATGGTGGTTGATGCATTTTCTCCAGTATGAATTGTCTCTGCAAGGTCATGTAATACACAATCTTTTTTGAAAGAAAAGATAACCATCATGGCATGATTAATCACCAATAGGGTTCCAATTATTGTTTCTAATTTTAAAAAAAAATTGGGTCTGTATCATAGGATTCTCTGATAGGACTAAATGGTTGACTTTGAATAACAGAAATGTTGTGAATACTGGGACGTCTACTTAAAGCATCGGCCACAACATTTTCTTTGCCTGGTTGATATTGAATCATGGGTTGGAAACTTTGGATAAATGAAGCCCATTTGATATGTCGATCAAAAATCAATGGTTGAGTCATCAAATGAGGAATGCTTTGTTGGTTTGTCTTAATTAAGAACTCAGATCCCATTAAATAATGTTTCCAAAGTCTTAAAGCATGGACAACTGCACAGCTAATTCTTTGTCATATGTACTGTAATTTCTTTTTGTTGGTTTAAGCTTACGATTTTCATAAGCAATTGGATGTCCATCTTGCATAAGGACAGCACCAAAGCCTTGTCCACTAGCATATCAGTAATAACTACAACAAAGAATGGTTGTTGAAAATCTGGTAATGTAAGAACTGGTGCATGGGTCAATGCTTTCTTAAGCTCAGTTCTTAAGCTCAGTGAAGGAATGATCCTGTCGACTAGTCCAATCAAAATGGTAAAAAGTATGCTTGATAAACATATTTGCGGCTTGTTGAGCAGTCAAAGTTTTCTTACAAGGTAAAAAGTATGCTTGCTTACTCAAACGATCAATTATTGTCCAAATCATATCGTTATGACTCAATGTAGTAGGCAAACTTGTGATGAAGCCCATGGATATTTGTTCCCAATTATCATTAGGAATTGATAGGGGGGCAAGTAGTCCTTGGGTTTTGGCTTTGTATCTTTTGATCTTCTAACAAACAGAACATTCAGCCACAAATTTTGCTATATCTTGTTTGAGATGAGGCCAAAAGAATTCCCTAGATACTAGTTGTAAGGTAGCTGAAACTCCTCGATTACCCATGTATGGTGGTTGATGCATTTTCTCCAGTATGAATTGTCTCTAAAAGGTCGTGTAATACACAATCTTTTTTGGAAGAAAAGATAACCATCATGGCATGATTAATCACCAATAGGGTTCCAATTATTGTTTCTAAGCTTAGTCCAAATTTTTTTAAAAAATTGGGTCTGTATCATAGGATTCTGATAGGACTAAATGGTTGACTTTGAATAATAGAAATGTTGTGAATACTGGGATGTCTACTTAAATCATCGGCCACAACATTTTCTTTGCCTGGTTGATATTGAATCATGGGTTGGAAACTTTGGATAAATGAAGCCCATTTGATATGTCGATCAAAAATCAATGGTTGAGTCAACAAATGACAAATGCTTTGTTGATTTGTCTTAATTAAGAATTCAGATCCCATTAAATAATGTTTCCAAAGTCTTAAAGTATGGACAACTGCAGCTAATTCTTTGTCATATGTACTGTAATTTCTTTCTGGTGGTTTAAGCTTATGACTTTCATAAGCAATTGGATGTCCATCTTGCATAAGAATAGCACTAAAGCCTTGTTCACTAGCATCAGTAAAACTACAATAAAGGATGGATGTTGAAAATCTGGTAATGTAAGAACTGGTGCATGGGTCAATGCTTTCTTAAGCTCAGTGAAGGAATGATCCTGTCGACTAGTCCAATCAAAATGTCTAGCTTTCTTAAGAAGTTCAGTCAAAGGATGTGCAATATATGCAAAATTTCTAACAAACTTCGTGTAGTAGCTACATAATCCAAGAAAAGTTCTGAGCTCGTGAATATCACGTGGTCTAGGCCAATTAGTGATGCTTTCGATCTTTTTGGGATCTGCTCGAATACTATCAGGAGAGACAATGTGCCCTAGATATTTAATTTCTTCTTGGAAGAATTTGCTCTTTTCAGGATTGACATAGAGTTGATTCTCTTGAAGAAGTGAGAATACTTTTTCTAGATGTTGTTCATGTTCTTGACAATTCTTACTAAAACTAAGATATCATCGAAAAACACTACAACAAAGTTTTGATATTTCAAGAATATCATATTCATCATTCTATTGAAAGTAGCTAGAGCATTAGTCAATCCGAATGGCATGACTAAAAACTCATAAAGGCTAGTTTGGGTCTTAAAGGCAGTTTTGTAGATATCTCCTTCGTCCATTCGAATCTGATGATAACCAAACTTTAGGTCGATCTTGCTAAAGACTCGGGCTCCTTTAAGTTTGTCTAGCAAGTCATCTACTTGAGGTATTGGATATCGATTCTTAACAGTAATTTTGTTTAGTGCATGATAATCGATACACAATTGATATATACCATTCTTCTTTTTAACGAGAAGAACTAGAGCACCAAATGGAGAACTACTAGGTCGAATCAATTCCTTATCTAATAGTTCTTCGACTTGTCTTTGAATTTCCTTTTGTTCTAACATGTTAACTCTATAAGGAGCTTTACATGGCGGTGAGCTACTAGGAATTATTTCAATTTATGGTCTTCTGGATGAGCTCTAAGTAAGCCAGGTGGTAAGTCGTCTATCAAGCAATTAGAGAATTTAGAGATGAAAGGGTCATGAGACATATTTGACTTGGAGTCATTCTCGGCAGTAATCTAGTTGACAAAAATAAAAAATGTCTTCTCTTTTTTTTGTACAGCTCTTTTTGCTTGAGTATGAGTAAAAAATGGCCCTAACTCACCTTTGTTTTGGCATTGAAGACAAATTTCTTGGTCATCTTTTATTAACCACATGGTATGGGTGTCATAGTCAATATGGGAGTTATGCTCATGTCTCCATGGCATACCTAAGATGACATCCACACCTTGTAAAGGTGCCACTAGGAATGATCTCTTTTCTTTTAGTAGTGAACCCATTTGTAATTCTAAATCCTTAACCTCCTTCATGCAGTTGTACTTAGTACCTTGAAATGCAGCCTTTACTTTGTAACTAGAGTACGATGCATCTAGGTTAAGTGCTTTGAATGCTTTCTCAAAAATAAAATCATGCGAGCTACCATCATCATGCAATATAGAAATTGATTTTCCTTTTATTTTCCCTTGAATTTTCAATAAAGCATAAATTGAGATCTTACCTGGATCTGAATAGTTGGGATCAGAGTTACCCTCTTGCTTGAAAGAATCTTTGTCGTCTTCTTTAGTAACATTGAGTCGAGCCGTCGATGTGCAATTCTTCTTTTTGTCAGGGCAATCTTGCGCGAGGTGTCCTTCCTTATGACTATTGTAGCATCTGAAGATTCGATTCTTTCGTTGTCCATTTGAAGGTTTGTTGTTGTTGTCCTTCCGAAAACCTCCTTTAGCCACATCTTTACTCTTTTTCATCTTGGATTTATCAAAAGTACTAGCAGGAGAGAAGATTTAGTAGATTTTATAAAAGATTTATCTTGAATCTTGAAATCTCTAGATATAGCTATTTTACGTTTTGAATTTAGGGCAAGGTCCATAACAGTGCTAAGGTCATGTGGATGAAACATGTTAACATCAGCCCTAATGGTAGACTTAAGTCCTACAATGAATTTTCTACGTTGCTCTTTTTTCTTGACTTTTTCAATGACTTGAACCTGTAAAAGAATATCCCAAAACTTGTCGATATAATCTTGGACATTCTCTTTATCAATCTGGCGCAGAGTGTCTCATTGTTGACGTGCTTTAGCTTTGTACTACAATGGTAGAAAATGTTTCTTTAAGAGTTTCTGAAACTCTTTCCATGTTGAAGGTCAATGTTTACCTTGCTTAATCACGTTCCACCATAAAGCCACACTCTCAATTAAATGATTACAAGCACATTTAATTTTATCTTTTTCGGAGAACCTCTCACCAGAGAAATAGTCATCTAGTTGGCTAATCCAAGCAATGAGAACTCGTGCATCCTTCTTGCCATCATAATTTTGGAAAGTCAATGCCTTTCGAATGATTCGTGAGTTTTTCTTAGAATTTTGAGCATGTAATGTAGCTTTAACAATGCATCTAACTTGATCACTTTCCTCATCATCTGAGTCGGAAGAATCAGAAGCATCGCATTTGCGTTTGGTATGCTTGACTTGATGCTCTAATTTGGGTCGAAGTTCTCGTTCATTACCAATTTGTTCTTGAAGCGCTAAGATTTGTTCTTGAACCGTGGGCGGAATGGGTAAAGCAACCATTGCAAGTTTTCTTTCTGAATTGTTGCCCTATGTAGGGAATGATGAGTTTTTCTCGAAAAGTTTTTCTTTTGAAGTGATGGGGATGGGATTTTTAAAACCTTTTAGCAAAAACTTGCTTTAAAGAAGTTGTGGGTTTCGTGGGTTTTCTCTCTTCTTATGAAGTTTTCTCTCTTTGAATTTTTGGTCACAAAAATGTACCAAAAAGAGAGAGAGAGAAAGAGGTAGATGGTAATGGAATAAGGTATATATATATATATATATACACTTAAAGCTTGTTGTAAAAAGCTTATCAAAGCTTTAGTCTTAAAGCTTAACAAAGCTTTTAATCCAAAGTAAGCTTTAGTAATTAAAGCTTACAACACTTTTGTGAACTAATTAGCGCAGCTTTAATAAAAGCTTACAAAGCTTTTATGGGAATAATCCAGCGCAGCTTATTTCAATGTAAGCTTTATTATTTAAAAGCTTACAAAGCTTTTATTTAATGTAAGCTTTATTAGCTAAAGCTTACAAAGCTTTTGAAGTTCACTAACCGCAAATCGGCGCCAACAACCAATCCTCCCCTGGATTCACAACAGAGCAGGCCGGGCCACTGTGGTGTTGAGAGAGAGAAAAAATTTCCCCTTGAATTTGACAATGGGTGGCCGTGAATTGGAAAGGGAAGGAAGAAGGAAAAAATTTCTAACTAACCAAATCTATTTTTCTAAAATTTTTCCAAAGTGCATATACTCCCATAAATTAAATTGACTCTTGGAGATTCACACTCCATTATAGGTTTCTTCCTTCCTCAGTGGTTTAGCAACCTAAAAGCTAAGCAGGATTTGCTCCCAATTTTGGAATTCATCCATAGAGACTATGACTATTAGAAAGAGGTCAAGAATCTAACAAAACTGTAAATACAAAAAAGCTATTCCGTGTAAGAAGAAGCTTAACTTCATTTCCAAGATGTAAGATGAACTGATGACAACTTCATGGTGTGCATGTAGTTTAGCATTTAATGCATAGAAAGGTCTGGGTCATGATAGGAAAGGAAAGGTTCGTGTTTGGAGGTTTTTTTACAATAAAATCAATAAAGTGATGGAAGGAGTGGGACAATAGAGATCTTTTCAAAAAGCGCATACACGGTACACCATTAATATTGCATGTTGCCACATGGCAGCAAAGCACGCGCGCCAACAAGGCGTAGGCCAACGTGGCGCCAGGTCCATAGGACGCAAAACGGCGATTTAAGGAACAGATGCCACGTGGCAAGAAAGTGTGAGCGGTAAAGGCCAAGCCAACAAGCTTAGACAGACGTGGCGCCACGCTTTGCCTATGGTGCATCCCTTGTGCACTTTGACGTCCACGTCCCCCGCATTTATTAAAACATCCGATCCCCCCAGAAATTAATACATACTTTCTGCTCCCTTTTTAAAAAAAGTCAAGGTAATATAGCTCAGGCTGCACTTTTGAAGTTTTGACTGGGGCATGCATGCAATTGGGGTATCACATTTCCTAGGAGTAATCTTCTTTTGTGTGGGAAGATGAAAGATGGATCTCATATGTAGCTTACTTAACAGAGATATGTAAGAAAGGGATAGGGTTTTGCAGCTTGATGTAATCAGGTGAAGGTCCTACTATAAAAAAATTCTGGAATATATATATAATTATTGTTCTCCCAAAAAAAGAAATTTATAACTAAACTTCCTCAAATTTCTACACCTTTTTTGGTTTCAAAAATTTGAGAGAAATTTTTAAAAAATTAGAAGGTGAGATTACACTAAACCCAAGTGTTTTTAAGCACTCCCGAGAAGTATATATGCAATTTGCAAACATACTTTGCTAAGAGGCCTTTCAAACCCACCTTTCCTGAGACTAAGCGAAGGGGATGCACCTGTCAACGCTTTTGGTCTGGCCTTTTGAAGTTATGGTAATTTTAGTTATAAAACTGGTTGATATACATAGTTTCTATAAAAAACAGGGTCCAGGTAAAGACTTCCCGTTGATTTTGAGTGGTTGTGAAAAATGTTTTTTTTTCGTAGCATTAATTGGGCCTCTCATGGTCACACATCTATGGCCATTTAGTCACGTTTTCTCTCCTCTACTAGTAGGTGCACCAAAGTGCACTGTGTGTGAGCATGTCTAATCAGTTTCCTTCGACAAGAGCTATATACCATAGACATACAAAATCTATGCCTTCATATATATATATATGTTCTCAAAACCTATTTTAGTTGTAATTGGGCATGATTGTTTGTAGATTTTCTAGCGAAACATGTGAAATTTGATGTTCAAATTTCTATATATATTTATTAAAATGTTTTTGTGTGAATAGAGTCGTACATATGGACTTGGCTTTGAACTAAGATTCACAATCATTGACCAAACTAAATTGTTGTTTGTGTAATAGCTCTATCAAGCATTATTACCACCAATCTAACTTTGGCAAATTGCATTACTGGCGGCAATGGTATAATCCTAGAATGTTAGTGCAGTAACTCATTATGCAAAATAACACTTACCTTTTATCAATTACAAGGATTCGGTTCCCTCAATCTCGGACTTTCCAACGGTATGTTACATGGGGGGTTTTCGACGTAAGATTTATATAGCCCTCTCTTTTTTTTAGCAAAGTGATGACATGGCTCTTCTTAGAGGGCCCTTTTTGGCTCCAAAATTTACCTAATGTTTAGTGTATTAGGGATACTTTTGATGGCACTTATGACATGGCTCCTCTTTTGCCAATTTTCAAAACATGTAGGTGTTCAATAATCCGTCCGGATCATCAGGGAAGAACTCTGTTGTGTGAATTAAGAGTCACTAGGGAAGCGATTTGAATTGTAGGTAGTCAAGTGAAAATTGGATACATATTTTCTAGAGTGTTGAACAAAATAATTGAAAAGCCACCTCAAAGGAACTACTTAAAGCAAACCCCCCGCACCCCCATTCCTTTCTCTCTCTTTCTCTCTCTCACTCACACACACACACACACTCACACTCTCTCTCTCTCTCTCTCTCTCTCTCTCTCACACACACACACACAAACACACACGTTCATGCCAAGCTACATTCATCTTCCGTTATGGAAGTTAGAAGTAGCATTAATTTTTGTGGTTTTGGTTTAGGCACGTTAGAAGTAGCCTTAATTTTTGTGGTTGCACCACCTCCGAAAGGAAAGCCTTATTAAGTGAGACTTCGCGTTTCATAGCAGTCGAAGTTCTGCCAACTCAAAGCTTCTTGTGAGAGAGAGCCTCTATGGCTATGGAGTGGCTGACCTCTTTCTCCTGCGAAGGCCCGGGTCCCCTCTCTTCTCAACAAGACCCAGTTCTTGAATGGATCATCTACCTCCTCTTCTCTCCGTGCTCTCTCCACATCCTGCAATCCATCTTCCATCTCTTCTTCTTCTCTATTTTCACACTCACCTCTTTGCTGCCCAGAAAAAACCAGAGCTTCCACCAAAGCAGAAAGCAATCGGCCATAGCTGGACCTCTTTACATCACAACACTCACACTTGTATCAGTAATAAGCTTGTTAATTCTACTGTCTCTTGCTTGGCACGTATGGTATGCTTTTTCTGTATCTGGGTGGACCTTAACCTCCATTGCAGAGGTGGGTTTCTCAGCTATTCAACTCATGTCCTGGGCCACCTACACTGTAGCTGTTGCCTATGAGCTGCCCAAGAGCTCTGCAAGTCACCCAAATGCAATCAGAGCATGGTGGCTCCTCACCTCCTTTCTCTCAATTTTGCAGTTTCTTTCAGCAATTTTTCGCCTCTCAAACAATGGTGGTAGGTTGTCGTACAATGTCTCCCTTGGAGTGGATGATGTGGTTAACATCATAATTTTCCCAGTTTCTCTGTTTTTGGCAGTGTTGTCTGTCCAAGGCTCAACAGGTCTCAGAAAGGGCTCTGAAAGTGGGGTCTCAGAGCCCTTGCTTGGTGAGAAATTTCATGGAAAATTTCTCATTAATGGTGGATTAAGTGAGTTTAGTAGTAAGGATACCAATGCTACAGGCTATTACACCGCGAACCTCTTCAGCAGAAGCTTGTGGCTATGGCTAAACCCTCTGCTATCCAAAGGGGCCAGCGCAACTCTACAGATAAATGATGTCCCTGAGCTCTCTCCTGATGACAGAGCAGAAGAATTATACACATTTTTCCATTCTAACTGGCCGAAGAAGAAAACAGAGCACCCAGTCAGAGCTTCCCTCCTCAGATCTTTCAGAGGGCAGATAGCTTTCACTGCAGTTCTGGCCTTCATCAAAGGCACATGCATTTTTGTTGGACCTCTCCTTATACAAAGCTTTGTGGACTTTCTTGAAAGCAGCCCAAAGTACTACAGGGAAGGCTACTTGCTGGTTTTCATTTTATTTGTCTCCAAGTTCATCGAAGTGCTGTCTACCCATCAGTACCAATTCTTGTCTCAAAAGCTTGGCATGATGATCCGATCGTGCCTCATCACTAGCATCTACAGGAAGGGTCTCTTGCTTTCAAGTTCATCTCGACAAGCCCATGGCGCTGGTCAAATAGTCAACTACATGACTGTTGATGTGCAACAGATCAATGATTCCATTGTTCAGCTACATAACATATGGACACTGCCTCTGCAGATAGTGGTGGCCTTGCTCATCCTCTACCGTGAGATCGGCATGTCGATGCTGGCTGGATTTGTGGCTATGCTGGTATTTGGGGGGCTCGTCACTAACAATAGCAGGCTTCTGCGGCTATACACTGTACAGGTCATGACCAAGAAGGATGTGAGAATGAGGGCCACTACAGAGGTTCTTTACTACATGAAGAACATCAAGCTGCAAGCCTGGGAAGAGTATTTTCGAAAAAAAGTCGAGCAGTGCCGCAAGGCTGAGTATGGGTGTCTGAGAAAGTTCCAGTATGCTCTTTCATCTAACATAACTGTGCTGACTGTGTCCACCACTGTTGTCTCCATTGTCACCTTTGGAACCTGTTTGCTCCTTAACACTGAACTAACAGCAGCTAATGTATTCACAGTAATCTCCACATTCAACATTCTCTCAGAACCCATCCGGACCTTTCCTCAAGCAATCATTGCTGTATCACAAGCTTTTGTATCCCTTAATCGCATTGATGAGTACATGCTCAGCAAAGAATTAGAAAATTATGTTGTGAGGGATCCTCCTCGTGACTTTGGCTGCTCTATTAGTGTTGAGGGGGGTCAATTCACTTGGGACGAGGAGGAGGCTAAACCTGCTCTTCATGACATTAACATCATGATTCCCAAGGGGCATCTTGTCGCCATCGTGGGAACAGTTGGGGCAGGCAAGTCTTCTCTTCTAGCTGCCCTCCTTGGAGAAATGCCAAAGCTATCTGGCAAGGTGAGACTTTTTTTTTCTTGATTTCAGAGTTCGACTGCACTTTTTGAGGTACTGATCTAGATAAACTTGTAGAGCTAGAGAGGTAAAGAGGTCGGTAGACATCCAATGCCATTTTTTCTTCTCTTCCTTTCTGAGTGGCAGGTTCAAGTTCACGGAAAAACTGCATATGTTCCTCAAACAGCATGGATTCAGAGTGGCACTGTTCAAGAAAACATCTTGTTTGGATTGCCCATGGATCATGCTAGGTATCGAAAGATTATTAAAGCATGTGGACTGGAGCAAGACATGGCTATGTTCGAATTTGGAGACCAAACAGAGATAGGAGAAAGAGGCATCAATCTCAGTGGTGGACAAAAGCAAAGGGTCCAGCTAGCTAGGGCGGTTTATCAAGACTCAGATGTGTACTTTCTAGATGACATCTTCAGTGCAGTTGATGCCCATACAGGCTCTGCCATTTTTAAGGTCTCTGTTCACCAGTAAAGTGTGTGTATGAGTGTGCATGTGTTAGCACAGATGATGAGGCCTTATTATGTGTGCTCTGTTGTTTTTGCCTCTGCCTGATGTTAAAATTTGTGCTGTTCTATATCAGGATTGTGTACTTGGAGCTTTAAACAGGAAGACAAGGATCCTCGTGACGCACCAAGTAGAATTTCTACACAAAACCGACCTTATTTTGGTAAGAACATGCCCTCTTTCAAGTCCCTGGTGTGTGCTTGAGATATTTCTCAGCTGCATTTGGATTGATGGTCCATTCCTAAAAGCCAAATTTTGCATTCACTTGACCCTGGTCAGTTTTCAGTTGATGGTGTCTCAATGAAGGCAAGACCACATTGCAAGGCTTTATATTTCTCTGAACTATCAGGAATATGTTTTTTTGGATGGAGTGTCTAAAAGATCATGAGCATTCTTTTTGAAGGTTGGGGGTGGGGGGCAGGGGACGGGGACGGGGACGGGGACGGGGATGGGGAGGGGGTGTGAGGGATGCATGACGCTATGTTTGTTCAAGTCATGGCATTCTGTGGTGATGTTACTCAATCAATCGTGGTGGCTGGACATGTGTGATTAATGGCTTGGATTCATTCAGGAGGTCAGTAATGCCATGCCCTCCAGGTGTTTTTCTCCAGTAATCATGTGTTAACAATGGTTCCTGATTGACACCATAGTACAATTCAACCACTCATGTGAGTCATCACTTGTATATCCCTCATCACTCTCCAAGTATAATCTACTTGCTTGCTTGGGATAAGCCAAGGTGTACAGCAATTCAAGTAACCTCTTCATGTGACCTCTTCATGTGACCTCTTCATGTGGCCATAGTTGGGTTGCTTGATGTTTCTATGTAACCATTACGTCATGCGTTTATGATAATGTTTATGCCTGCAGGTGGTGCAAGACGGGGTGATACAGCAGTCCGGAAAATATATTGATCTGTTAGAAGCTGGTACTGGATTTGGAGCTTTGGTGGAAGCTCATAAGAATGCCATTGGAGCAGTAGAGATGAATTCAGCAGCAGAGCCTTTGGAAGTGGAGGTGGACACACCGACCAGGCAGTGGATCGAAACCATTGATGAAAGCATTAAGCTGCTAAACCGTGCAAGCTCGGGATCACTATCGAGCTCACAAGAGAAGTTCCTGAAGCATAGGAGCTCTGGAGGGTCATTTTCATCCACCATGAAGGAAGGACCAGGAAAGCTTGTTGAAGATGAAAAGAGAGAGTCCGGTCAAGTTGGATGGAATGTATACTGGCTGTATTTGACAAGGGCTTTCGGGCCATTTCTTGTTCT
Organism: Cibotium barometz; assembly: GCF_041138505.1. Classification (NCBI taxonomy): domain Eukaryota; kingdom Viridiplantae; phylum Streptophyta; class Polypodiopsida; order Cyatheales; family Cibotiaceae; genus Cibotium; species Cibotium barometz. The sequence goes on along the minus strand of NC_141076.1, from coordinate 32,992,056 downwards.
CCTAGTGCTGCTGGTGCAGACGATCGCACAATGCTTTGCCATAGGCAGTGACTTTTGGCTGTCTCATGAGACATCTGGAGCTTCCTTTATCCCCGGACAATTCATTCGTGTATATGCCCTGCTATGTGCAGGGAATTGGCTTTTCATACTGATACGAGGTATTCTTGTGGCTGTTTTTAGCTTGAGGACCACCCAAAAGTTCTACCTTGACATGCTGAATAGCATTTTCCGAGCTCCAATGAGCTTCTTTGACACTACACCAACTGGAAGAATCTTAACGAGGGTAAGCTTTTCACCTGAATACTTCACATTGCATAGGTCATGCTTTTCCTTTGGTAAGGATCCTTAGTTCTTATGGACTTCAGAACATGCTGCAGTAGCTGTGTTTGGCAGATTTGCTGACTCTATTTCTCCATTCCTTTCTCATGTACAGTCATCGACAGACCAGGCTACCATGGATATCATGCTACCCCTTTTTTTGGTTCTCACCTTGATGCTCTACTCTGCAACAGTGGGTGTTCTGGTTGTCACATGTGTGGTCACATGGCCTGTAATCTTTGTGATTTTGCCAATGGGATGGGCATACATTTGGTACCAGGTTAGTTGCCTGTTTTTGGATATGGATGCACATAACTGCACGGTGGTAGTGAGTTTCCATTTCCATGTGATCTTGAGTGTTTAAGAAAGCTTAATGGATTTTACAACAGGCCTTCTACATAAAGTCATGTAGGGAGATTACTCGGCTGGATTCGGTCACCAGGGCACCCGTAATCCACCACTTTACAGAGACCATTGCAGGGTTTATGGTGATAAGAGGATTCTGGAAAGAGGAAGAGTTTATAGCCACAAATTTGAAGCGTGTCAATACCAACCTCAAGATGGACTTTCACTTCAATGCCTCCAATGAGTGGCTGGGATTCCGACTGGAAATGATTGGAGCCATTATACTCTGTGTGACTGCCTTTTTACTGGTGGTCCTCCCTGAGAGTATCGTCAGTCCAGGTAATGTTTTTCTCTTGTTGCATGTTTTGTGATGTATGAGTCCATGGTTCTTGTTGCATAGTATGCACTCTGATAAAAATGGTGTTTACCTTTGCAGCATTGGCAGCTCTCTGTCTGTCTTATGCATTATCTCTAAATACCACCCTAGCTGCCTCCGTCTTCTTCAGCTGCATGGTTGAGAACAGAATGGTTGCTGTTGAACGGATCGGGCAGTTCACCAGGCTGCCCAGTGAGGCTCCACTGGTTATAGATGGCAGTGTACCCTATGAAAATTGGCCACAAAGGGGGCACATCACCATTAGAAACTTAGAAGTATGCTGTGCACCTTTTTATGGTTGTAAGATATTATATTTTTCAGTTTTTGACATGTGTGATGGCTTTGTTCTGGGGTAGAGCATTGTCATGGGAAGGAACTAAGCCTCTTAGCAAACCATGTGTATGTGATGCAGGTTCGGTATCAACCAACCATGCCTCTGGTCATCAAAGGGGTCAGTCTGGACATTGCCGGTGGACAGAAGATAGGAGTTGTTGGAAGAACAGGAAGTGGAAAATCAACACTGATACAAGTGCTTTTTAGAATTGTTGAACCAGTTGGAGGGATTATCAACTTTGATGAGGTGGACATTACGTCAGTCGGGCTCCATGATTTGAGATCCAGATTGGGGATCATTCCACAGGACCCGGTGTTGTTTGAAGGCACGGTACGAACCAACATGGATCCCCTGGGTGTCCATACAGAGGATGAGATATGGGAGGTACTGATTCATGACTCTTGTCTGTCTGCACATTTCCACAATGTGCTTGATGTCACATTAAGGTTTACTAATACTGTGATCATGATGGATAACAAGTTGCTATGGGTGTTGGTATGTTTAGGGACTGAGGAAATGCCAATTAGTTGATGTTGTCGGGGCTAGAAATGATAAATTGGATGCAGTTGGTGAGTGGGGTCTGTTCTTGTTTGGTGTGAAGAGGTCCAGAGCTGTAAATGTAATACACAGCTATGTTGCCAACAAATGAAGAAATGAACTGTGTTGCTTATGCAGTTGTGGACAATGGGGAGAATTGGAGTCTGGGCCAGAGGCAGCTCTTGTGTCTAGGACGGGCGTTATTGAAGAAGACCCACATTTTGTTTTTAGATGAAGCCACTGCCTCTGTGGATGCCCAAACAGATGTAGTGCTACAGAAGATCATCCGGGAAGAGTTCATGAGCAGTACAGTTATCAGCATTGCCCACAGAATACCAACTGTGATGGACTGTGACAAGGTCATGGTCCTTGAAGCAGGTATCATGGTCTCTTTCTGCAAGATTTAGGTGTAAAGTGGTTACCTGTGCTGCCCCAGACTATAGAAAATCATCATTTGGTTTGTTTTGTGAATGGAAAACCACGTGCATACTCAAGCTTTGTTGTTTTTGAAGGTCTGTTGAAGGAATATGATAGCCCTGCAAAGCTGCTTGAGCATCCATCGACATTGTTTGCGGCGTTAGTGCGGGAATACACCTCCCGCTCTCAAAGCTGATACCAATTGCTTAGATATATGATGCTTTTGAGAGCATAGGAGGCAGGCTCACCACTAGCTTCTCTCAAGACCTCTGCACCCACCAACATGTTCAGGGTTTGGAGGGAGAAGTTTTGCAGCAATGGAGCTTTGGCATGGGAGGCATTGGAGAGGCCACTTCAAGCCACCAATGCTTCACTTGCGGCCCAGGGTTCGGGAAGAAGTTCGTCTAAATGTCACATGAATTTTTCTCACCATAGGTTGAAGAGGAAATGTTAATTTTGAACAGACAAACATTTACTTCATATATTTATGAAATTATGACTAATTTTGAAATTTTCAACTGAGGTATTCTTGAAGTGGGTTTTCCCAAATCCAAAGATGAAGCAAACCTACACTATATACATCTATCAACAATTTCATTTCAACATACTTAACTGTGATGAGTTAGCCTAGCAGTAGAGTGTTTGTGCGCGCGCGGGCGCGGGTGCGGGTGCAAGTTTAAAGTGAACCCCACTATCCCTTGTCACCCTATAAGAGTGCAATTGAAAAAACTACAAAAAAAAAGGTGAGAGGTGAAGGGAAATGGTTATGGATGGACACCATCATAGATGCTGAATCAGAGCCATTTATCATTCAATGCAATGCTTGAAAAAGATGGGATTCTAGTGTATTTGTACCGACCAAAATTAAGAAAAACCGGCTTATATTTTAAGTAGCCTTAAATTATTTTTTGGGAGGGTGAATTGATGCATGTAGTGTGTGCTGTCGTCCGTCTTGTAGCCCCTAGGCATCAAACTTGGGTCTCATCGTGGAATCCTACAGTTGTACCACCTAAGCTGCACGCGCGTTGGGTAAGTAGCCTTATTTGGAGTGATTTTGAGAGGAAGAGCTTCGTTACGCCCGTTCTCTACTCCATAATGGGCAATGAGTTGTGGAGATTTTCATTTGTTCTGTTCTATTTTGTGTTTAGTGTGTAATGGGCTGTGGAGATCTCCATCTTCATCTATGGAGATTTCATATGTTCTGTTCTGTTTTGTGTCTAGTGTGTAACCCTGAGAAAATTTCCAGATTGCGGGTGTTCACTATATGGTTCTCCTAACCATGATTCTAAGTAAGAGAAGAAGGCTAGAGAGAAGGGAAAGAGATACACAATCTGCTTAAATTTCAATTCGATCTGACTTCTATTTCAACTCAAATTTGCATGGAGGAGGAGTGCAAGAGACCTCAAAATTTTACTTTCTATCTTTGGTGATAAATTATAGGTAACTAGTATTGCACCCGCGCATTGCTGCGGCCGACCAAGGTTCCAGAAAAGAACTATTTCCTCTCTACAACCATCTCTCTCTCTCTCTCTCTCTCACACACACATGCACATGCACATGACCCTCTCCCTCTCTCTGTCACGTCCACACACTCTCAAATGTTGAAACTCTCTCTCTCTCTCTCACATGCACACACATATACACACCTGCTCTCTCTCTCTCTCTCTCTCACACACACACATATGTTTGTGTGTGTGTGTGTTTAGATGTGTGTATGATATATCTATCTATATATTTAAAAGTGACCACAACTTATCATCCATCTCTGCACATTAAAATTTAATCAAAATTAATTAAATTATGTCGATGTTTGTATTAATATTTTTAAACACATGTATATATGTATAAGTATATGTGTCTATGTATAGGTTTATGTATCTAAAACATAATATTGTATATACTATACATATGTGTATGTGTGCGTGAGAGAGAGAGAGAGAGAGAGAGATAGAGATAGAGAGCACTTCTATGTGTGGGAGAGTGTAAGAAGAGAGAGGGAGTGTGTGCATGTGTGTGTGTGTGTGTGTGTATGTGTGTGATGTATGTATATATAAATGTAAATAAAAACACACACACACACACACATGTATACACATAAACATATATGTTTTCTATTTAATTTATATTTTATTAAAAGATACTTTTTATTCTCTCTCTCTCACTCTCTTTCTCTCTCTTTTCACCCTCCCTCATTACATCTCTCTCTCTCTCTCTCCAAGTCTGCCCCATCTCACTCTCTCTCTCTCAAGCACATTCTACACATAGATGCAGATGTACGCACATGCATGCATATACTCTCTCTCTCTCTCTCTCTCTCTCTCTCTCTCTCTCTCACACACACACACACACACACACACACACACACACACACACACATGTACACACCGCATATACACTAATCTAAACGCACACTCTCTCCTCCCACACAAACTATCTCCTACGCAAAAATTATCTGTCGCCTCTCTCTCTCTCTCTCTCATGCACACACACACTCTCTCTCTCTCTCTCTCTCTCTCTCTTCATGCACACTCTCTCACATAGAAATTCTCTCTCTCTCTCTCTCTCTCTCTCTCACACACACACACACACACACACACACACACTTAAATAGATTTACACACATATATATAATTTTAATTAATTAAATTTTAGATTAAATTTTAATGGTAGGGATGAGTGGTGAGGTGTGCTCACTCTCAAATAAATGCATCTTACATGTAATCTCTCTCTCTCTCTCTCTCTCTCTCTCTCTCTCTCTCTCTCTCTCTCTCTCTCTCTCTCTCTCTCTCACACACACACACACACACATGCACATGCACACTATTTATGTATACATGCTTACATACCTATAGATACACATACATACATATAATATATAAGTGTGTGTATCTATAGGTATGTAAGCATGTATACAAAGATTTCATTGAAAGATGTGAGATGAGATCTTCTTAGATTCAAATTCAAAATTGCATTGGAAGATGTGAGATTTGGCTCCTCCTCACGCTTGCAGGAGGAGTGGTTATTTTGAAATAGCCCCATCTCCTTTGCCCACGTGGAGGGAGGTGGGGTTGTGGTTAATCCTGTATAGATAATACCAAGTTTTTAAACTTGGTATTATAGGTATAATACCAAGTTTTTAAATGTCTACCTTGGTTGGATACCCACACAGCCAAGTGCTCTCAAGAAAAGTTTGTCACTGGTCTCCTTTTCAAAAGGGGGCTTTGTGTTGATTGGGGCTCTTCTAACCTGTCCAACCTTTTTTGGTTGTTGCTCCTGTCAAAGATTACCTTTCTAATGGGCTCTATGTGGCATCCTCGTCAACATGGGGGCAAGGAGTACAACTTTTTTTTTCTGGATCGATAATAATCATATATATTAAGTGAAACTGTTCAAAAGCTGCAATACAACCAAGTCAAAGCTACAATATCCATATCTACAACTCCTTCTCAACTTCATTCAAGGTTTTACACAAAAATTTCCACCTCTTCTTCCATCAAAAAGCAGGATTGTTCCCAAGATATCCGATATCCCAAAAGAATACTAGTCTCCATCATAGCTCCTGTAGTAAAGGGACCATCAGTTGGGCACTAATGATGAGGGAACAACTTTTTCTATGAGTAAAGGCTCATAGAAAACTTAAAATTTAAAAGCTTTTTCCTATCATGGTGGATCTCCATTTTCTTGAGAGGAAGAGCTTCGTTTCGCCCGTTCTCTACTTCATAATGGGCAATGGGCTGTGTGTTCTGTTCTGTTCTGTTTTGTGTTTAGTGTGTAATGGGCTGTGGACATCTTCATCTTCATCTATGGAGATTTCATCTGTTCTGTTCTGTTTTGTGTCTAGTGTGTAACCCTGAGAAAATTTCTAGATTGCGGTTGTTCACTATATGGTTCTCCTAACCATGATTCTAAGTAAGAGAAGAAGGCTGGAGAGAAGGGAAAGAGATACACAATCTGCTTAAATTTCAATTCGATCTGACTTCTGTTTCAACTCAAATTTGCATGGAGAAGGAGTGCAAGAGACCTCAAAATTTTACTTTCTATCTTTGGTGATAAATTATAGGTAACTAGTATTGCACCCGCGCATTGCTGCGGCCGACCAAGGTTCTAGAAAAGAACTATTCCCTCTCTACAACCATCTCTCTCTCTCTCACACACACACACACACACACACATGCACATGCACATGACCCTCTCCCTCTCTGTCACGTACACACTCTCTCAAATGTTGAAACTCTCTCTCTCTCTCTCTCTCACATGCACACACATATACACACCTGCTCTCTCTCTCTCACACACACACACATACACACACACACACACACACACACACTCCCTCTCTCTTCTTACACTCTCCCACACAGAAGCGCTCTCTCTCTCTCTCTCTCTCTATCTCTCTCTCTCTCTCTCTCTCTCTCTCTCTCTCTCTCACGCACACATACACATATGTAAATATATAGTATATACAATATTATGTTTTAGATACTTAAACCTATACATAGACACATATACTTATACATATATACATGTGTTAAAAAATATTAATACAAACATCGACATAATTTAATTAATTTTGATTAAATTTTAATGTGCGGAGATGGATGATAAGTTGTGGTCACTTTTAAATATATAGATAGATATATCATACACACATCTAAACACACACACACACACACACACAAACATATATATATATATATATATATACATACATACATACATATGTATGTATGTATGTATATATAAATGTAAATAAAAACACACACACACACACATGTATACACATAAACATATATGTTTTTTATTTAATTTATATTTTATTAAAAGATACTTTTTATTCTCTATCTCTCACTCTCTTTCTCTCTCTTTTCACCCTCCCTCATTACATCTATCTCTCTCTCTCTCTCTCTCTCTCTCTCTCTCTCTCTCTCTCCAGGTCTGCCCCATCTCACTCTCTCTCTCTCAAGCACATTCTACACATAGATGCAGATGTACGCACATGCATGCATATACTCTCTCTCTCTCTCTCTCTCTCTCTCTCTCTCTCACACACACACACACACACACACACACACACATGTACACACCGCATATACACTAATCTAAACGCACACTCTCTCCTCCCACACAAACTATCTCCTACGTAGAAATTATCTGTCGCCTCTCTCTCTCTCTCTCTCTCTCTCTCTCACACACACACACACACACAGACACACACACACACATGTACACACCGCACATACACTAATGAAAACACACACTATCTCCTCCCACACAAACTATATCCTACATAGAAATTCTCAGCCTCTCTCTCTCTCTCTCTCTCTCTCTCTCTAACTCTCTCTCATGCACACACACACACTCTCTCTCTCTCTCTCTCTCTCTCTCTCTCTCTCTCTCTCACACACACACACACACACACACTTAAATAGATTTACACACATATATATAATTTTAATTAATTAAATTTTAGATTAAATTTTAATGGTAGGGATGAGTGGTGAGGTGTGCTCACTCTCAAATAAATGCATCTTACATGTAATCTCTCTCTCTCTCTCTCTCTCTCTCTCTCTCTCTCTCTCTCTCACACACACACACACACACACACACACATGCACATGCACATGCACACTATTTATATATACATGCTTACATACCTATAGATACACATACATACATAATATATATATAAGTGTGTGTATCTATAGGTATGTAAGCATGTATACAAAGATTTCATTGAAAGATGTGGGATGAGATATTCTTAGATTCAAATTCAAAATTGCATTGGAAGATGTGAGATTTGGCTCCTCCTCACGCTTGCAGGAGGAGTGGTTATTTTGAAATAGCCCCACCTCCTTTGCCCACGTGGAGGGAGGTGGGGTTGTGGCTAATCCTGTATAGATAATACTAAGTTTTTAAACTTGGTATTATAGGTATAATACCAAGTTTATGTCTACCTTGGTTGGGCACCCACACAGCCAAAGTGCTCTCAAGAAAAGTCTATCACTAGTCTCCTTTTCAAAAAGGGGGCTTTGTGTTGATTGGGGCTCTTCTAACCTGTCCAACCTTTTTTGGTTGTTGCTCCTGTCAAAGATTACCTTTCTAATGGGCTCTATGTGGCATCCTCGTCAACATGGGGGCAAGGAGTACAACTTTTTTGTTTGGATCGATAATAATTATATATATTAACTAAAACTGTTCAAAAGCTGCAATACAACCAAGTCAAAGCTACAATATCCATATATACAACTCCTTCTCAACTTCATTCAGGGTTTTACACAAAAATTTCCACCTCTTCTTCCATAAAAAAGCAGGATTGTTCCCAAGATATCCGATATCCCAAAAGAATACTAGTCTCCATCATAGCTTCTCTATAGTAAAGGGACCATCAGTTGGGCACTAATGACGAGGGAACAACTTTTTCTATGAGTAAAGGGTGAATGTCAAAATGAATGTCAAAAATATGAATCTGAGTCTTTTAATTGACCACTCAAACTAAAAAGCTGGGGAGTCCTCTGTGTGTAAAGGGCTAAATGATCCTTTCTTACAATCCAACTTTTTAGATTGTGAACTTTGTATAAAACATACCAATCCAACTTTTTAGGTTATGAACTTTGCGATAGTCCATGTTCTCAAACAACAAGCTTAAGAAAGCTCTTTTTACACTCTTTCATATAAGAAGGGCTTAGACTGGAATGGACTCCAAGTCTCCTTTGCAAATCAATTCTTTAATGCCTTTTCTCAAAAGTAATTAATGATTTTACATTTTCACTCATTGTAGAGCCCTATTCATGAATTTTTTCCAACACAAGTAAGCTCAAGATACATCATTTTTTAGCTTTTGAGGAGCATCTCTAGATTCTCTATAATTCTATCCATTCATCATTTTTTCAATTACATCACCACGTGACTTTATCTCTTTGATTTACTTTATGACCAATTAGGTCCATTTAAACCCATTTTCCTTTTCACATGTGGTGTGATTGATTCTTTCAATTACATCACATGAATTTATCCCTTTAATTTTTACTTCCAATTAGGTCATTTCGTTTACAACACAAGAAGCTAAACTCTTTTTTCCTTTCACATTTTATAGTAGGGTTAAATTTTTAACTATTCTAATTACCTTAAAATTTGGTGTCGTGATGATTACACCAAGAATTTTTACATATGTTGTTGTGGGGTGATATTGATGCAAACCAAGCACCCTCGATAACACATTACAATGCCCTCCACTAGTTGCCAAGTTTGGGAGGGAGAGGAGACCAACCAAAGATCACGAAATTTGATCCAATTGGGCTGAGGTATGATATATATGCACAAGTGCGGTTCCTTGTAGAACATAAAAGGATTATATCCTCCTGCGGATCCTCATAATAGTCATTACTAAGTTAAGACTAGTGAGGATATTCACTTTTCTCTAGTGGTTCTTGCTGGCGGGGCTCCTTATAATAGTCAGTATTAAGTTAAGAGTCGTCACGAGGATATTCGCTTTCCTTATAATAGTCAGTATTAAGTTAAGAGTCGCGAGGATATTCACTTTCCTCCAATGGTTCTTGGACCAAAACAATTTTGAAGGCTTTGGTGGGGAGCATTAAGACAATAGGCAAATCAGACAAGTGAGTTTGTGCTAATGTTGTTGCCACCCAAAAAGTGGAGTTGTTGTCTAGGATCCTTCTATCCCAGATGAGTGTGTTTAGGTACCATGGATCATGTCTAGGAAATTTTTTTGAAGGTAGACATTAAGACAAAAGTCAATAGGCAAATCAGACAAGTGAGTTTGTGCTAATGTTGTTGCCACCCAAAAAGTGGAGTTGTTGTCTAGGATCCTTCTATCCCTGATGAGTGTGTGTAGGTACCATGGATCATGCTTGGGAAAAAAATTTGAAGGTAGAAATTGATGGCTTTGGGGAGGATTTGTTTTTGAAAAAATGAAAGTTTTTATCGCTTCATTGTTTTTTTTGTGGTTTTCTACTAAAGGTTTAGGCCAAAATTAAAGGTCCATCGCCCATCACCTCACTTCCGCCTCAGCCCCCTCCTAGCCGCCGCCGCCCTCCCACTTCCGCCTAAGCCTCCTCCTACCCTGTTGTCACGCCTTCGTACCTCAAGCACGTACCGCCGCCGGCCCCCATTCCGCCCCCCACCGCCCACTCCCACTTCCGCCTAAGCCCCCTCCTACCCTGTTGTGTGCTCCTTCCCCCGCCTTCCTACCTCAAGCACGTACCGCCGCCTGCCCCCATTCCGCCCCCCACCGCCCACTCCCACTTCCGCCTAAGCCCGCTCCTACCCTGTTGTGTGCTCCTTCCCCCGCCTTCCTACCTCAAGCACGTACCGCCGCCTGCCCCCTTCCCCCGCTGTCTATCGCTGCCCTTCGCCTTTTCCTACCCGCTCCTCAGTCTCGCCAGCGACGTATTTTTTTCGTCAGCTTTGTGACGAGGGTATACCACTAGTATCCTTACACATGCTATGACCGGATTGGTTACTGGATGTAACTTCCATTTTTTTTTTCAATTAACAGTAACAAAATTTATGTTGGTTTGTGTGTGAACCACCTTGTTAAATCCAAGGTTTCAAAAGAAATCAAGCTTGAACTCTTCCTTTAATTTCCAAAAAATGCATGCATTTTTTGGGAAAATTTTTACAAAACCTCCCCATTTAAATTTGAAATCTTAACTAAATCCCATGTTCACACAAAACTATATGATTTTACTATACTTATTTACACACTACACATGCACAAAAGTTTCTTGCATAATCCAAAAACTAAATTTATGTGTGTATATATGTGACAGTGTTGAATCACTTTTACAGGACCATGGTACATGGAGATTAGAATATTTCACAAATTGAATAATAGAATAAATAAACCATCATCTTCATAGCATAAAACAAAAACATAAAAATCAAAGAACACAAGATTGGGTGCAATCTCCCTCCCCGACGTGTGTGGCTCCACTCCCACACGTAGTATTTAAATCATATTCATAAATTTAGCCCTTGGAGCCATAAATAGCATAGCTTTTCCAAAATTGAGCTTTTACAAAATTGAACCATAGTCCAATGCTTTTAAAGCATCTCATTAAAAAAAATAAGCCTTGCCCAACATAGGTACAATGGGCCAAACCATACAAAATCAAAGATTTAGCACATATGTGCTCGGCTAGATAATCTCATCCAACGTCCACCTTAGTTGTTCCGAACTCATAATCTATACTCAACATAGTCCACAATGTTATATCACAAATACTTTGGAATTACTCACAAAAATAATTCTAACAAATAGAAATCATTTACTACCATGCTTCACACATGAACCATGCATGCATCACACATAATTAATTGGATTCACTCCCATGATAAAATATTCTGAAAAATCTCACTCCCGTGATAGTCCTCCCATTTGCGAAGACAACCGTTCTAGCCAAGATACGAGAGAAACTGCATAAAAGGCTTTTTTGGAAATTATATTTTAGATAATATGAGGCATAACCTTTTTGCAAAGATTAAAGAGTTGAATATTAGACCCTTATCCCCTATTAAGAAGGAGGGGTGAGGAGATATTAAGTAGGTACACATGTCCACTTCCAAGAAAAAGGTACCACCATGTGTTCCCCACACATGGGATACTACCTCTTTGTAGATCCTCTCTCACAAAACTTAAGATGACTGCTCGACAAATTCCCAGGTGGTATAGTGTAATCCCACCTCTATATTTTTATTTTTACCTTCTCGAAAAAATTCAAAGGTTGTAAAAACCTATAATTCAAAGCACTATGAAATTTTTTAACCTTGTAAACAAATGATTCAAATGTTTATTACCTAGCTTAACTAAAAGACAAAGGGATTTCAATGGAATATTTGAAAACAAAGGAATGGTAGATTATATATATATAATATAAGATATCTTTGTATATAATATATATATATATATGTATATATATATATATATATATATATATATATATATATATATATATATATACATACATATATATATGTATGTATGTATGTATGTATGTATGTATGTATATATATATATATATATATATATACATACATATATATATGTATGTATGTATGTATGTATGTATATATATATATATATATGCGTGATATATATATATATATATATATATTATGGTGCCATTGTTATTACCATTGTGGTATCCTTTATGTGGTGCCTGAAAAAAGTTTTAAATCCAATTTCATTATTCCTTGAGTTTCTAGAAATAAACATACTTCCAAGTTTTCATAATCCACTGCCCAACTGCCAACTTCCAACTTGCAAGTTATTAGGAGTCAAGTCTCTCACTCAAATTTCAAACCCCTTTCCCTATTTCTTTATGCTCACTATTAGCCTTCTCAGCCCTCTCTTGGTTTTCAAACCAACAAATGCTCACTATGGTTTATAAAACATTCTAAATCAATCATTAAACCATATAATGAGCCACAGCCCCAACTATACACTACTATATAAATTGTGTTTGATCGGTCTAAACACTAGTCTTGCCATGTCCAAGCATAAGACATAACACTATGCAAACCCGAATGGTGGGAATCTCTATTGCCCTAGCTCTACCACACAAAAGCAGTATTCTAGGGAGTCTCAAGAACTTATCCAATCATGATCGATCGAATAAGGGGTAATACTCCTTCAAAGGCCAAGTGGAAAAGCAAACTCAGTGTGACAAGAAAGTCCACATGCAAGGGGGTTGAATGCATGGTCAAAACCTTGGTGCCATGAGAGCTCTTTGTCATGTTCTCTCGTGAAGTCGACTTTGAAAAGTCGCTCGCCCTTGCGTCCCAACATTATCAAACGCAGATTGCATACATGGAGCAATACTTGGCTCCCCACTCCATCTCCTTTCCCCATTGCCCTAATGATCGATGGCTACCTATTGAGCTGCTTAAGTACATTCAACAATATGCCCGCCCCTACATCCAGCACCTTGAACACTTCATCGACATCTGCATCCCCGCAGGAGCTTCCTATACCTTCAATAAGCAGCAAGAGGTGAAGAGGTTGGGGAAGGGAAATTTAGGAACTAGGTTCCTCTCATGGCTCGCCACTTTTGCGTTCTTTCTCATTTTCACACGATAGAAACCAACCACGAGCTTACACTATCTCTTTGCATTCACATGGCTACCCACTTTGACAACTTCTGTGAGTTCCTCTTCACCACCTCGTGGGCGGGCAAGAGAGAGCTCTTTGTCGTGTTCTCTCGTGAAGTCGACTTTGAAAAGTCGCTCGCCCTTGCGTCCCAACATTATCAGACGCAGATTGCATACATGGAGCAATACTTGGCTCCCCACTCCATCTCCTTTCCCCATTGCCCCAATGATCGATGGTGGGTACCTATTGAGCTGCTTAAGTACATTCAACAATATGCCCGCCCCTACATCCAGCGCCTTGAACACTTCATCGACATCTGCATCCTCGCAAGAGCTTACTGTACCTTCAATAAGCAGGAGATGAAGAGGTTGGGGAAGGCAATTTAGGAACTAGGTTCCTCTCATGGCTCGCCACTTTTGCGTTCTTTCTCATTTTCACGCGATAGAAACCAACCACGAGCTTACACTATCTCTTTGCATTCACATGGCTACCCACTTTGACAATTTCTGTGAGTTCCTCTCCACCACCCCGTGGGCGGGCAAGAGAGAGCTCTTTGTCATGTTCTCTCGTGAAGTCGACTTTGAAAAGTTGCTCGCCCTTGCGTCCCAACATTATCAGACGCAGATTGCATACATGGAGAAATACTTGGCTCCCCACTCCATCTCCTTTTCCCATTGTCCCAATGATCGATGGGTACGTGTTGAGCTGCTTAAGTACATTCAACAATATGCCCGCCCCTACATCCAGCGCCTTGAACACTTCATCGACATCTGCATCCCCGCAGGAGCTTACTGTACCTTCAATAAGCAGGAGGTGAAGAGGTTGGGGAAGGGAAATTTAGGAACTAGGTTTCTCTCATGGCTCGCCACTTTTGCATTCCTCATCAGCGAGCGATGAGGATTCGGATGAGGAGGGAGAGATGCATGCATTGCAGTTGGCAGGGTATTTGAGGGATGACAAGGAAGTGAAGGCAGTAGGAACGAGTGCTGGAAGTGAAGGCAGTAGGAACGAGTGCTGGTGTAGAAGAGCAGCTTGCATCAGAGCACTTTCCAGAGGGTGCACAATCTACAGTTGAACAGCCCACTGTAGTAGAAGATGCGGGGCCATCTTCCCCACACAAGGAGAGCAAGGTGCTGCCAGAGCTTGAGATCAATCTCTTGAGCACCATTGTGGTGGCAGGTGAAGAATACTTATTTCTTCATAGCCTTGAAAAGACAGCTGGCTTGGGAATGGATGAATGCTTGGGCATTATATGCACGCGATGTGAGGTGGACCTTGATACGTCCAACCTCGGTCCTCACCTCTTATTATGATTATGAATACAATACAATTTTTGCAAACTTATTTTCATCAAGTATATCATTGTTTTTTCTAGTTTGTACCATCAATGTTTTTGTGAATGCATCAGAAATGACCCTGGGAGCTTGGGGGAGTAGTGCCAGAACAGTGCGAATTTTGAGCCTGCATCGCCTGCTGTAATTTTACACATGATTAAAGCTGTTTTTATCTTACAAACTATTATTTCTCACAACAATTAGTGTACTCAACTTCATTATAAATGCATCACAAATGATCCTGAGTGGCTGGGGGAGCAGTGCCAGAACAGTGCGAATTTTGAGCCTGCACTGCCACTGCAGAGCCTAAATTCGCACTGTTCTGGCATAGCTTCCCCAGTCCTCCAGGAGAAATTCTGATGCATTAGATGATAAACACTATATTTTTACACATGATTAAAGGTGTTTTTATCTTATAAACTACTATTTCTCATAATTAGTGTGCTCAAATTCATTATAAATGTATCAAAATAATCTTGAGTGGCTGGGGAAGCAGTGCCAGAACAGTGCAAATTTTGAGCCTGCACCGCCGCTGTGCAGAGCCTAAATTTGCACTGTTCTAGCATAGCTTCCCCAGTCCTCCAGGAGCAATTCTGATGCATTGAATGATAAACACTATATTTTTACACATGATTAAAGGTGTTTTTATCTTATAAACTCCTATTTCTCACAATTAGTGTGCTTAACTTCATTATAAATGCATCAGAAAAATGATCCTGAGTGGCTAGGGGAGAAGTGCCAGAACAGTGCGAATTTTGAGCCTACATCGCCGTTTGCAGAGGCCAAATTCGCACTGTTCTGGCATAGCTTCCTCAGTCCTCCAGGAGTATTTCTGATGCCTTGGGTGACAAACTGGCACATGACAGACACTCCATGTTAAACAAACATGATGACACCGAGACATTGTAAGAGAAACTTAAAATTTTAATTATCAAAAGGTTACAAATGAAAGCCAGATAGGCTTGTTATTACAAAGGGGGGTTTGAAACAAAAGAGTTTCTTCAAAAAAAATGTTAACATCTAAGATCTCTAGATCGTGTCTCGCTTGCCTTGAATGCGCCGAGCTAGTTGCATGTCCTTGTGGCAGATATGGTAATCCTCTTTGCATGTATTGCAAGGAGGTTGGTGTCTTCAAAAAGCCCAACAAGGTAAGCCTCGGAGGCTTCTTGCAATGCTTCAAGGGCAATCCCTTGCACATGGAACTCTGTTCTATATCGTTGGGAGAATCTCCTTCACTGTGCAAGCAAAAGGGGCTCTTCTTATTAGAGCAACTTAGTGTTCCTCTCTGATAAAACTTGATTTTTTGTAGAGCCCTATGCCCTTGGCACATCCTTCTCCTTGGAGCTCTCTGTGTTGTGTTAGTGTGTTAGCGAGGTTGGGACTTCCTTGGCTTGAAGAGCTTGACCTTTCTACACTTGCGCGCTTGCAGGAACCTCCTCTTGGTCTCTCTCATAGTCTGAATCCTCCTCCTCCTGTTTGCTGTGGTACATGTGTATCAAGTTCCTCCCGGGTAGGTAGGGGACCCTGTCCTGGTAGTAGGGTCTTGCCACCTATGGTGTTGCGCAACGTAGGAATGTTTTCACCAACCCAGTCGAACTGCTCATCATTGGCCTCTCTGTCTTGATCTCTGGGGTGGCTACATTGAGGGGTCTTCTTCATACGCTTGCTCCCACTAGAAGGGCCTGCATGTGTGTGCACTGGTGTTGCTGTGGGAGGAGGGTTGGGGACTCTGGTGATCCCATTGGGCATGTCCTAGAATCCAAGGGGTCACTCTCTTCCGTGGTGTCGCCAGTATGTGGTCGTTGGGTGCCTTGCACTGTGTTTTGTGAAGGCATGGTAACACGTGCGGTGTTCTTGGTGCATGCCATATCCATGTACAACTATGCTAACATGGTGATGTGCTGGTGTCCTTACGTGGGTGTCTACGTAGATCTTGAGCTCAAGCGTTCTAAAAAAGTGAAATGAAAATGAAGTGAGAGAAGGAACTATTAATAGTTTTTTTTAGGGGAAAAAAAAACCTAACTAAACTTATTTTCTTAGCCTTATTGCATCTAGATTTATGCTTGTGCGTGCACAACCCAATGCCTCCCTTGTCTCCTCATTCATGCACGCCAAGCACCATGCCTATGGGGAGCATTGGTCTGCAACCATTCAAGCCGAGCATGACTTTTTTCAGCCTTGCGTGCCTCTTGTGCAAGCTTAGATTGTTGGGCCCGCTCCCTAACCAATACCCTTCCAAAGGTTGTGCGATAAAACCAATTGAACATCTCTTGTAGATAGTTTGTACGTGTTCCTCCTATAGAAGCTCCACCTCCATGTCTTGTATTTTTGAAATAAACCCCTCTTGCTTTATAATGTGATTTCTCCATCCCTTGGGTACTCCACATGTCAAGCGATCCATACTTGTTCATGAAATATGCACCATGCGCATAAACTATGTGCTGTACACATGACAATAGAATTTAATTAGAAAAAGTCAAGGTTAAAACACCAGTTTATTTTGTTACTGTACAACTTACCATATAGTGTGTTACTTTACTCTCTCCCCAAGCACCTAGCACACTTTTGGTGAATTCTATGATATGTTGTTGGAATGATGCTCGTTCTTGGGCAGTTGTGCTACTTTGATTCATAATGCGAACCATGTTATTGAAATTTATCCAAAGCTATTTGTGCATATTTACAAGAGCTGGCATTGGACAATCTACATTTGTGGTGATTGCACACAGGTCCAAAGCTATTTGTGCATATTTACAAGAGCTGGCATTGGACAATCTACATTTGAGGTGATTGCACACAGGTCTCTCCAGTCCCCAAGTCTTCTTGCAAAAGTGAATATTCTTTAGTGGAAAATTAATGATGGGGCTCCAATTTGAATTCCTGTTTGGTTCTCCTAGCATATCATGAGACATGACACCTTCCACCCATCTTGCATTTGGTTGTTCCTCATCTTCATCATCAGTTGACTCGGTTGGATCTACTGCATCTTCTTGTTGCTTCTTCCCTTTCTTGGGACCTTTCGAGGCATCCTTCCCAATAGAACCAACCTTCTATATACCTTTTCCATTTGTCTTTTTCTGCCTAGGAATATCAATCTGAGCATTGCAGTATGGACAAGGCCATCTTGATGTCGCGCCTTGAGCACAACCCATCATGCATTTAATTGTCTTCAAATCTCCCCCAAGATGCCAATCCACCTTGAACTTTCCTATGTTTTCTACATCCAAAAGTTGACCATCAATTTGCTTTTTGATTACATCTGTTATCCAGGGAGTCCTTTCAAACATCCATGTCAATACCTCATGTGTCGACATCCTTCGGTACCTCGAATGCACCAAGCCACCAGACCTCTTTCTCAGATTGCACACTAAAACTTGGTGTGGTAGTCTTTTCCCATGCACAAATCATGGCCTCATTCATGAGCGTAATACTCATACGTTCTAGCTTCCGACCTTTCACAATTTGGCACTCATCTAGCTTGAGCACAAATGAAAGTGTGCTCCCCAAAACTGCAAATAAACGGTAATTTACAATATTCAAA
Source organism: Cibotium barometz (assembly GCF_041138505.1). Lineage (NCBI taxonomy): Eukaryota > Viridiplantae > Streptophyta > Polypodiopsida > Cyatheales > Cibotiaceae > Cibotium > Cibotium barometz. Next base: position 32,973,744 of record NC_141076.1, on the reverse strand, counting down.
ACAAAATAATCGTCTTCATTTTCTACTGAAAAACATGAATAGTAGTAGCAATTGCGAGTTCTCACCTTCTGGTGAAAGACCATAGAACTTCACCATAGCTTGTTGTAGTCTCTCAATATGAACAAGTTCTCACCTTCTGGTGAAAGACCATAGAACTTCACCATAGCTTGTTGTAGTCTCTCAATATGAACAAAGATGTTATTGTAAACATCATAGTGAAATTCTGTACTTGTTGTCTTGATTTTCTTTCTGCTCGACCCTGTGTCTAATGTTAGTGTGCCCTTAACGTGATAAAACTGTCCTATAGCTCGCTGCACATTATCATTAATTGATACGCTTGACATTGTGAATCACCTTGAGTGTAGGAAATAAAGTGCCAGTGATTCCTTGTCTTAGAAATGCATCTTTTACAACCTGACGGATTGCTTGGTACCCTTTCATGCTGATTCCAGCCGCATCACAAGCATGTTGAATTAATGAAGAATCGATGGAGGTGGTAATCTCACTCACTACATTGCTGACAACAGCTTGGCGTATTTCAGGATGATGAGGGTTAGAGAATATCCTTGGTATTCAGAATGGCTTTGACCAAATCCTTCCATCCCTCTTCATTAGAACCACACACCTCTTGCAGAAAATTCCTGGCAGAACACAAATCATGACTATTTTGTTTAGATCACTGAGTGCATAATGAAAGTTTATGTTACTTACTTTGTTGTACGAATCCTTTTCTTCCGTGCTCCACCTTTAAGTGCAAGAGATTCTATACCAACCAATGTCTTTTTGCGTTCACAAGCACCATTTGGCGTTGCTTTGAGTCGTTTGTTGATAAGTTCCTCTAGCCTTTGAATCTTTGCATCCTTCTCCACATTCTCTGTGAGGATCTCTTTCATTTTATCTGATGATGTTTTAAGTCCTTGACATTGTAAAAGGCTGAATTGTGATGCTTGCAATTGAGATTGGAGAATATGGGTTTGCCAAGCTCCACTTGTAGTCAATCTTCTGCAGTATCCTAACAAGCCAAGCTCTCCACCAACAAATTGCATAAAAGATGATAAATTGCGGAAAGGAGGGTTTGCTCTTAATGGAGGGTCAAGTGGATAGAGATGCCCATCAACCCAAAGATCTACATTTTTCTCCTTAGCTATTCTATGAGCTTGGACAGATTGTGCATCTATAGGATGGGTTTTTTTAGAGCTGCCATACTCTTCAAGAATACGAATGTGTAAATCAACCTTTCGTTTTCTAGCTTCACAACACAGCTTGCAAAGGCTCCATAGCTAAGCAGAGGAAGAAGCTAAAGCAGAGAGAGAGAGAGAGAGAGAGAGAGAGAGAGAGAGAGAGAGAGAGAGAGAGAGAGAGAGAGAGAGAGAGAGAGAGAGAGAGAGAGAGAGACGGAGTGAGTGACTGGGAGTGAGTGAGAGAGACAGAGAGAGAGAGACAGAGAGAGAGAGAGTGAGAGAGAGAGGGAGTGAGTGAGAGAGACTGTTAAAACTTTGCTGTTGTTTGTAGGTTTAACACAAATCCATTTTTCTAAGTAGAAAATGATATTTTTGATATACAAATATACTAACATGGAGTTTTTCATCAATAAATTATATTTATGAGAAAAATTAAAAAATAATAAGTTTTCGGGTCCCCATAATTTCGGGATCTGACAGTTAGTTATGTTTATGGGGTTGTGGGGACCTAACAGTTAGTTATGGATGTACTTGGCTCCTGACAGGCTTCTGACGTGACCCTTGAATTACAAGCTTTTTGGAGGGAAAAAATTATTTTCATCATACATATTGGTTGGGTGGCGTTTTTTCCACCTCAAAATGTAAAAAAAATTAAAAAAATCACTTTTTGGGGCCCACCTAAATAAGAGAATGTTTTGTTGATGTGGAAGGGAGATATGGTGGGAGTTAATGAGAAAGGAGATTTCAAACTGACAAGAAAGATTCAATTTATAGAGAGTGAAGGTAAAAATTTCAAAAAGTAAGAGAGAGTATGAGAAAAGTCAAAAAGTAAGAGAGAGAGTATGAGAATATTCCCTTTAAAAAGTGAAACTAGTTGGGTATGGCTGATGTGGCAAGGCAAAAAATAGGTGTCATCATAGCCTTTGTCTCCCTTACGCCCAGCTTTTTAAGCTCTAATCCCTTAAAATTAGGAATCCTTAGGAGGCCCTTTTTGGGTCCAAAAAATTCCTAATGGATGCGTTGATATCTGAATGGATGCGATGAGATGTGAATGGATGTGGATGTGAATGTGATGTGATGATATCTAAATGGATGTGATGTGATGTGAATATGATATGATGAGATGTAAATGGATGTGAATATGATGTGATGAGATGTGATGAGATGTGAATTGATGAGATGTGAATGGATGTGATGTGATGAGATGTGGATCTGAATGAATATAAATGAATGTGATGTAATGTGAATGGATGGATGAGATGTAAGGTGGATGAATGTGATGTGATGTGGATCTACGTAGATGTGAATGGATGAGATGTGATGTGAATGGATGTGGTGTGTGATGTGGATCGAGGTAGATGTGAATGGATGAGATGAGATGTGATGTGATGTGATGTGATGTGGATATGGGTAGATGTGAATGGATGAGATGTGATGAGGATAGATGTGGTGAGATGTAATATGATGTTATTGGATGAGAATGGATAAAGACGATGGGAATACATATGACTGGATGTGGAATAAGCAATGTGAATTGATATAGAAGAATGTGGAATAACGAGAAATGATGTGGAATAATGTGGAAAGATGAGAGTTCGTTAGAAACTGTATTTATGACCTGTTTTTAAATGATTGTTTTATGTCAAGAATGTTGGGGAAGCATTTTGACTATCTTGTGAATGAGGTCGTGGAGACGTAAGTGATAAAGTTGCAACAGCTGACAGAGAGTCAACGGAGGACGTCTCGCGTAGCACGGTCGGCCGAGGTCTTGACCAGCCTCGGTTCGATTTAAATGGTGAGCTTCCGGTGTACGGTAGATGAGGGACCAAGGAAGCGGCCTATGAGTGAAGTGCTAGGTGACCTGCGAAGGAGCCTAGAGGGTGCTGACCATACGGTGCTCGGGCTCTGGGGGTCCCCGAAGATACCCATGCGTGCATCGAGGAAGAAAATGGAACAAGGAGTTAAAGTTGTTTTTTGAACTCGGGCATGGATCTGGTTGATTGTGCTTGCTTGTCCTTAACGGATGAGTCCATGGCTCTTTTATATGGATCTATTGGTTGATCTTGCTGATCTTCAACGGGGAGTCCATCTGGATTTTCTTAAGTGAATATATTTTCGGGTACTATGAGCTAGGAACTATTGAAAAGGCCCTTGAGTGAACAAGTGTGGTGAGCGTTCTGGTTGCCAATGATGCCATAGGTACACCGATGAAGGAATGATTAGAAATTAGAATTCAAGCTGGATATTTTGGAGGATTATGATCAGTGATACTATGGTTTCATTAAAAGATTGTTTTAAAGACAGCTGAATCTGTGAAACATGCAATTGGGTGTGTAAGTGGTGTGACTATCTTGAAGTTTGCTTGAAGCGCCGGCTAGGGGACCTGGGAGCTCTTTTCTCTGGTATCCAGGGCAAAACATAACCAAATTTCTAAATGGATCCTATCACTACAATGGTGGGTGGTTGGCTAACCCATGGGATTGGATGGGGCTAGGCTGGACTGATGGATCCCTAAAATGAGACTCAATTCTGTTATGTTACGATAGATGAAGTAAATCCCGGATAGTCTTTGTTCTATGGAAAAGAATCAACGGCTGTGCCTCTTGATGAGGAAAAAGGCGTTGGTCTCTATGATCCAAGTGCAAGTCTCTTCCTTGATCTAACCATGTGACTTTATTACGGGTTCGGTCGGATCAGTTTGGTTAGTTAAGGCTCTTGGCTACATTAGAATAAAAATATCCTGGAGGAATCGCCTATGTCTGCTGGGCGAGGGAAGTTTTTCCGGGTTCTCGGTTTTGGAAGAAGCGAGGAATTAGTCTCTTGTCCGGATATCCGTTGCGAGGCCCCGAGTGAGAGGTTCTGCCTTGTGCAAGAAGTGCTACTTCCATTGCTAGCACCTAGAATTCGTTGCGCGGAGGGGGCAGGGATCTTTGAGCGATGGTTCTCTCTCACAAATGGTAGGGAATAAAGGGAAAGCAAATAAAAGAAGACAACCTACAATCAAACCTATCTAGCATGCATCCATCAAGAAAGATTCAATGGCATACAAGCAAGTAAGAAGAGGTAAGAGGAGCACTGAGAAGCCCTGGCACCATAGAAAGAATGGAGGGAACAACCCAATGTCGTGGGATTTTTCCCAACCACACTCGAGAGCATAAACAGCTCAATTGAGAAACCAATTTATCGTGGCCTAGCATACAAATGTATAGTTGGGGTGCGTCACTCATCTCGTGAAAGCTAGTTGCCTGGGATTCTTGTAGGAGACGATTTTACTGCACGACCGCACCCAAAAGCTCCACTCTGCCGCCGCACTCCAATGGAAGCTCGACCCTCCTCGCCACTATATCTTACTCACTCTCTGACACATATGTAAGCAAGCAAACATAAGAGCTCAAACAAGCCAAGGCAAGCAAGTAATAGTATAGGAGAGTAGAGAAGAAGAGCACTCTATTAGCTTATGCACATAAAAGAATGAATGGGGAGAGTTACATTTTAGGTTTTGTATTGCCATTCTAGACTCTTATGAGCTCCTAGAAACTGTTCTGGGAATGGATGCAGACCCAGTGGGAAGTCCCAACCCCAACAACCTTGCAAACATGCTTTTGCCAAATGCTACACTTCTTCAGGCATAGAGAAGGCGTATGCTGACGCACTTTGTGCCATCGTCACCAGCGGAAGTGATTCTATTCTCACTCTGATTACTACCAAGGCTACAGAGGCTTGGATCATACTAAGAAATCAGTATGAGACTCGCAATCAGACCAGGATTTTGAACCTAGAGAATCAGCTAGCTGCTGCTGAAAAGTTTGCCAAAGGAGAAGCTATTGAAGCATTTATCTCACGAATCAAAAATCTACGAGATCAAATGGCTACTGTAGGGATCACACACACTAGTGAGGAGTTGGTGGCCTGGAGGTGCATCCGAATTCTTCCACAGAAGTATGATGTCTTGGCTACATCACTAAACACTCAGGTTAGAGTACCATATTTATCATTTGAAGAATTTAGTGCTATGTTACTTGAGGAGGAGATGTTAGTGATGTTGCATTTTAGGCCAATGCTAAAGGAAAAGGCGCAACATCTTCTGATGAGAAGAAGAAGAAGCCAAAGAAGAAGAAGTTTCAAGGGAGCTGTTATTACTGTGACAAGAAGGGTCACGTTGTCAAAGACTATAGAAAGAAGCAGGCTGACGAGACTTCAAGTCTTCATGGAAGGGAAAGGAGTCAGTCCAACAATGTCAGGATTGAGCTTGAACTTTGGGTCGCCATTGAAGACGTATGTTCATCTGCTCAGGCTCCAATTGATGATTCATGGATTTTGGATAGTGGAGAATCCCGATACATGACTAGTAAGAAGGGCTGGTATAGTTCCTGGAAGCCTCTACACAGGAACCCATCAGTGTTGTTGTGTTGGGAATAATGCTAAATGTCCCACATCAAAAAACAAAGTTTGCAGGCTGAAGAAGACATTGTACGGACTAAAACAAGCCCTAAGGGCATGGTATCACAGGATAGACCAATTTTTCAAAAAGATTGGGTTTATAAAGAAGTGCTTCTAATGCTAACTTGTATGTTCTAAAAAGGCATGGCACGATTGTGTTGGTTGTCTTGTATGTAGATGACTTAAACATTTCAGGTGACACTGAAATGATGATCCAAAAGACAATGGATATGCTGAGCCATGAGTTTGAGATGATAGACTTGGGTCTTATGCATTTCTGTTTGGGGATTGATGACGTTTGGCAAGAGTTAGGTAAAATCTTCATTTCGCAGCAAAAGTATGCTTGGGAGATTCTCAAAGCATTTGGGATGACAAACTGCAAGCCTGTATCGACGCTAATGGAATTGAACATGAAGCTTTCTGTAGAGGATTCTTCATCACTTGTTGACATCAAGAAGTACAAGAAGTTAGTGGGGAGTTTGATTTTTCTCACTAACACTAGACCTGATATTCTTCCACAGAGGTTGAGTATAAGGCATTTGAGGTGCGACAATTAGAGTTGCATGGCTATCTCCAAGAACTCTGTGTTTTATGCTCGCACGAAGCACATTGAGATTCAATATCATTATATGCGAGAGTTGATAGAGGATGAGATAGTGGAGCTAGAGTATTGCCACCAAGGCTCTTGAGAAGGACCAGCTCACTCGGCATCTTCATCGACTTGGCGTTGGGCTAAAAACCCAGTTCATCTTCGGGTGGACATTGAGGGGGGGTGTTAGTATACACTCAATGCCTGCCTCTATCTCACTTTGATGTATAATGCACATTTGTTAGGCCCCCATTATGAGGAGTAGCGATAGTGCATATGTCTTTAGTGGGAACCTCTGCTTAGATGTCAATGGGGTCATTATTGTTGCGACTATTGATGATGGTTAGGAGATGGTCAAGGGTACGAGCGTTAACTGGGGGTTTGGGTCAAAGAATATTCCCTAGAATATTTCCTCGGATACTAGGTCCATCATTAGTGGTCGGTGGTCGGTGGGCCGCATTCTTAATACGCGGGCAGTGATCGTGTCTATACAGTGAAACCGCCCTTGTTCGCATCTACCACATCGCCTACAGTACTATATATGGACATGGTTGCCATGAGCTAAGGTATCCAATGTTTGTGAGTATCCACCCCCTTCTACACTTCATACATACTCCATCCAGAGTCTGTCTAGATTGCCATCTAAGCTCTACTTGAGAGCGCACGAGTGGACAACACCATCACTTGTACCTCCTTAGTATAATCAAAATTTTAAATTCTCTCCATTGTGTATCTATTGCATTGTCTATTATGCTTTGTCTTGCTATCTCTTTCCACTGTGCCATATTCTTATAGTATGTTGGATGCATATTGGTGTTGGAAATGTCAGAGGTCTTGTAAGGTCTCTGCAAGGCAACATGGTATAACCAGTAAGATGTCCCTATAGAAAATAAATGAAATTTGAGCACAAATTAAATACTTAATCAAGCAGTGAGAAAATATTGTTGGGTGATTAAATTTTTCTTGTTAAGACAAGGGTAATATTAAGGTTGGTCCAAATTCGATCTAAACTAAGATGGAGAAAAGAGCATGCCTTGGGTTATGACCCTAGTCTCTACACACTATCACTTTTGTGAAACCATCTCTAGCTATTATCTAGCCTCATAAATGAAACTGCTCAGTGATTTATTACAAGATTTTACCTTTGATTTATTTTTTATATTTAATAAAAAATTATAACTTAATTCTAAGATAAAAATTGAAAAGTAGGGCTCCACCCTGCAAAGACCTAAGCAATGGCCAGAGACCCCATACAAGAGTATTCAAGAATCACTAAGTAACTCAATAGTGATGGTTTTTTAGCCCTTTTATTATTTTTTTCCACAAGGTCCCATCCCATGAAGATCAAGGCTACAGTCCCCCAAGGCTCCATCACTAAGAGCCAAAAGTCCTAATTAGACCGCACATGGCAATGGTTATCTTCTTGGGCCTTTTCTTTTATTTATTTTTTTCTTTTGCTACTTCCACTTTCACAATTCACCCAGAAGGCTCTACTCTAACTAAAGAGACCACACTAAGGAAGGTGGAGTACCTAGAAGGCTCTACTCTAACTAAAGAGACCACACTAAGGAAGGTGGAGTACCTGGCATACTCTAAAGTCGATCTAAGTAAAGATTGAACTAGGACCAAATCCTTACTGGTTATCCAAGTAATAACTATAAGAAAGATAGATCAACTAAAAAAAAGGATACACGCAAGCACTCAAACAAATATTGAATGGAAAATTTAGAAAAAAGATTGAAATTCAAAATATTAGCAACATTTGAGGATGTGTTTAGAATATGCCTGGTTTAGTTGTATGGTTGGGAAGCCGATCTTATTGAATTGTTGAGAATATTAAAAATCATCACCAACAGGTCATCATCAGATAGCCATAACTCATACGCTAGGCCAGACTCTGTGTCACTAAGCTCATCATCCTCACGGTTTAATTTTAATATATATGCCTCCTTTGGTGTATGAGGCAACGGTCTGAGTGCATCCTCACTATGATATGGCATGGGTACTACAGGCAAGTGAGCTAAGTAGCTACTACTAGCTAAGTGGTCAAGGGAATGACCCACCATGCTCCAGAAGGGATAAGGAGTCGGTAACATGATTTTGTAGACTGATGTTGGTGTAAGTGCATAAGCTTTTTCCCTCCTCCTTTGATCTACAAGCTCTTTGTGTGCATTCCTCATATAATAGGGTCCTCCCACTAGGTAGAGTACACTCACGTCATCATGTCATTGTGGCATCTCTCCTACCATGGACTATAAGATTCATATTCCATAGTGCCTAAAATAAGTTCTACAGTGCCAGCGTAAGTAGGACGTTACGGGCGAATAACATGCAACGCTCATAGCTAAGACATGGTGCAAGGGAATGAAACTATAGGTAGAACATGTCCACAAAGGTAGCTCCACAACATGCATAAAAATATTGTGATTGGGTTTGGAAAGGAGAAATACTTAGCTGCCCTTGTTAGTACCACTCCAAACAATCTGGGTCCAGGCTAGGGTCACTCGTATTAGTCCACCAAAAGTCCATTTTCAAGGCCTGTAGTAATAACAAAGTCATACTTGCACTCTCTTATTTTGGTAAGTTCTCTTTGTCATATTCTTTTTTTGATTTTTATTGTTAGTCAAATTTTTAGTATGTGTATAGGTGTTATATTGCTGTACATTTTGGTGCAAGCTATATTGTCGTGGGTTAGCTTTTTCCAACATGCTCCCTCCTAACATGGACATGAAACTTGTCTGAGAGTGAAATGTGGGAGTAAAAGTGATAATATTAGCATAGGTCTCCCCTTCCTGCTTCCTATCATACCTTGACTTCGCGGAAGGTATTATAGGTTTTTTTTAACCACCCCTTCCAACTTTGCTCCTTCAATGCTTGTTGGCTAAGAGCACCCTTTATTATTTGTTGACGGCATATCAATCTCCAACTTTAAGGGCAATAAGGGGATTTCATAAAACCAAATGGAGCTTATGGGTTATCCCTCATAGATGAGTAATGGAGTTGACACTTACAGCAAGGCAATTTGTACTTGCATAGTGGGTCGCTCTAGGGAAACTAGTGGGATTGGGGCTTGGATAGCCAACAATGGTTTTGTAATAAGCTTCCCCATCAATCACCTTGCCTTTTGTGATAGGGTTTCTCTTTGGGATCCAAAGTTGTTTGGCTGTTGGTAATAAAGGTTCCCTTAACAATAGTCTTCTCTTTGTTGGAATTTGAGCTATGAAAGCTTTTTCCCATCATTGAGGAAACTTGGGAATTTGTAAGCAGTGCATCAATGAGGCTAGTGGTATACATTTATGTTTTGGTATCCAAATACAATGGTTATCCTTGTAGTAGTCTTGAGCTTAAGAATTTAGGTATCTATTTTGGGGTAACCTGTAATTTTGGATTTCCTACATTGATTATTATGTTGAGGCCGTCTTTTCTTGGTGGTCAGTTGAGGTAGTATAGATGGAGAAATCTTGGGAACCCATTTTAAGGTAGATTTGGGTTGCCACTCGTATGGACTCTCCATTTTGCCCCTTAAGGAGTAAATAAAAAAAGATTGGCCTGACTAATGAGAGAGCTAGGATTCTAGATCCATGTAACATGGATTTTTTGTCATATCTTTATCCAAATCTCTTAAGACAATAAAATAATAGAGCCCGTATCTTTAAAAAAATAGAGAAATGTCAGATTCCATATCTTTCATGTCAGATGTACCTTGTGGTCAGCACATGGAAGTTTGAAAACCGAATTTTATTTTTTCCCATTTTTTATGTTTATTTTTTTACTTTCCCTCCTTTTGCATTTGACTACCTTTTCATTTTTTCCCCTTTTTTGGCGGAATTCAATTTTACTATATCTTCTGCAACTTTGGTTCTTTCTTCACAAAAATTTATAGGCATGTTATTCTCCACCATAGCTCTCTCCTAAAATTTCATCTCATTTGGACAAAACGTCTATGAGTTATGCCCGTTTTCTCACATGAACTTTCGCTTCTCTGCACCACAGATAGCTATCTTGATGTGAAGTGGCATCAAATTCTTGTGAGTAATTATCATATATTTAGGGTTTGTCTATGTTTTGTCTTGATGTGAGTAATGATCATAGGTTTATGATTTGTTTATGTTTTGTCTTGATGTGTTGCTGTTTATTTTCTCAGGAGCAAAGTTGTGTAAATCAAAGCAGTAAGTTATTGTTTATTTCTTGTTGTTTTAATATTTATTTGTTGCTTTCAATCTTCTTTGCACAATATTGATTTGAAGTGGCATAAAATATCACAGTAATGATCATAGGTTTAGGATTTGTTTATGTTTTCTTTTGATATGTTGCTGTTTATTTTCATAGAAGCAACAAGGTTGTGAGCAGTAAGTTGCTGTTTATCTCTTGTTGTTTTTATCTTTATTTGTTGATTACAATCTTCTCTGCTGCACAGTAATGATTTCAAGTGGCATAAAATACAACAGTAATGATCATAGGTTTAGGGTTTGTCTATGTTTTATCTTGATGTGAGTAATGATCATAGGTTTAGGGTTTGTTAATGTTTTGTCTTGATGTGTTTATGTTTATTTTCATAGGAGCAACAAGGTTGTGTAAATCAAAGCAGTAAGTTGCTGTTTATTTCTTGTTTTTTAATCTTTATTTGTTGCTTATAATATAACATATATATTTACTAATCATGAAGTCTAGCTTTATTAATTTAGATGTCTTCAAGGAGGAGGAATATCATTAATATTCACACAGTGGAGGTGTTTAACAAGAGAGATGATGAAGGTAACTTGATCCATGATCAGTACAATAAGTTAAATTGGATTTTAATGCGACCAAGTACTCGTGGCAATTTCAAGGTCAAGCTCAAAGATGTCACAGACCCCAACAAGCAATGGAAAGGTAGAATCATGGAGTTTAGGAGACGCACAAATGGTATGAGTACATTAACAGAGGCTTCATTCAACATGTTTATATGCACAAAGAGATTCGAGTGCATCATGATAACTTCAGTGAAAGACATAAGCCTAACAGTAAGTTTATATCTCTGCGCTTTGTGTTCTTGTGCTTTGAGTCCATGGTTATTAGATAGAGTTTTAATACAAGCATGTTTGTTGCTTGTAGCTTTATATCCATCCACTCTGCATGACTGGTAGAATGTAGAATGTTTTAGTGGAAAGCTAAATGTTTTACATGTAGAGATAGGTGCCTTGATCTATGACAACAAGAGTGTAAGCGAATTGGCATCTCAGAATGTTTACTTTTATGATTCAGTATATGATGTGGAGAGACATAGTTTGGAGTATATTCCACTACCACCGTTGTCTAGCTAGGAATGGTATAATCCTAGCTTAGACATGTCATAAGCATGTAGAGTAAATATAAAAACTGATGTTCATGCTGCCATGAAATCATCCACAGGTTCTAGAGATGTGCATCTAAGTTGGTTTGTACCATTCGGTTTGTTTGCACATTTGTTTGGATCCTGTGAGAAGTAGTTAAGAAAACTAAGATTACTTATCAATGCAAGTGTCCATCTGAGGATTGGATGACTCAATTTTACTGGGTGAGTCATGGCATCTCAAGAGAACTCACCCACGATGATATCATTGAGTGTAGAATTACTGTGTCAGATGTTACCTTTAGGTAAGATTGCACTTCTGTTGATTGTTGATGGTTTTTATTCATAAGTAGTTCATTGCAAGACACTGATTGTTGTTGATTGTTGAATGTTGATTGTTGATTGTTGATTGTTGATTTTATGTTTTTATGTTGGTTTTTGTTTGTTTTTTATGACAGGTACTTCATTACAAGACAAACTTTGTGCATTCGCTTCAAGCATAGGAGGTGGCGACTTCTACGAGGGGAGTGGCTCAACTTGGACCAAGCATAGGAGGTGGCACGCATTCAGCACTCTCATTGATGTGGTTACTCTTTGGGAGGGTCATGACCCTTTTAGCGTTAATATAGAGAGTCATTGGCCCCTTAGTTTTTGGAGGCAGGAAATCCAACTTATGTCCAATAATCTCCCTTGTAATTTCTATTTTAAGTTAGATGGTAGGAAGGTTGGGAGTCGAAGTGAACATTGCAAAACATGCAACCAGTGTGTTGCTCCACACATCCTTGAGATTGTGGAGTCAATGTAATTCTTATTCTTCCAAGTGAATATAAGAAGTTGTTTCTCTAAAAGTGTTGTAAATTTAATTTTCTTCACTTTCATAAAGTGTTGTGGTTTTTTAAGTCTACTGTGTTTCAAACCCTTTAATATGTAAGAAAATAATGATAAGTATAAGTTTAAACATAAATATAAATATAAGTATATATTTAAGTGTAAATAATAATATAATTAATTATGCTAGAAATATAAATATATTTTTATGATTTGTTATATTTTAATGAAGTGTCATTAATTTTTAAGTTTATAGATATAAGTTTAAAAATAAATATAACTTTAAGTGTATATTTAAGTGCAAATAATATTATAAGTAACTATGTAAATAATATAATATAATAATAATAATAATATAATATAATAAGAAATAAAAGTATGATTTATTATTTATTATATTTTAATGAAGTGTCCTTTATTTATTAGAGTATAAACATAAGGTATAAAAATAAATATAAGTTTATAGATATTTGTAAGTATATAATAAACACAAGTATAAATTTATTAAAATATAGATCAAACTCATTTATATTATCTATTCTCTAGCTCTCTCTTTGTGTGCTAGCTCTCCCCACTACCCATCTGGTCACCTCCCCTACTTTCGCTACGTGGATTAGCAGCACTCGCTATGCTCACCTTGGGAACCAGATCTACCCTAGGTTTTGCAAGAGTTTAGACCTCGAGGTTGTCATCTCCACCTTAGACCCAAACTCCACCTTACTAGCTTCATTTTGCGATGCAATGGATGACTTCACCTCCTCTATCCCAAATTCCACCTTGAGTTGGATTCCTTTGGAGTTCCTCTCAGCATGAAGAGTGGATCCAACCACAAGAAGGCGGTGAACAGAGCTCTAGCTCATGTCAAACAAGATTTCCACACTACCGCTGTCCCAACCTCCTATGAAGAGCACATCCCACTCGATCTCATTGAGCGGGATATTGCTTTTCTCGCCAGCCTTTGGACAGTGCACTTCCCAGCCTCCTCTGATGGGCATGGGATCATACATGTGGGGTCTGCATGCCCTAGAGGCCCTAAATATCAAATTTGGGGCTATTCTAAAAATAAAATCATCCTCTCCCATGCATTGCATGATCGATGCTGACATCAATTTTATTTTGCAGGAAATTGTGTATCTTGATGAAGTTGATTGGCAAAGCTTATAGGGTAGTCCAATTTATGTTCGCTTGGCTGGATGCATCCAATTGCAAAGTTAGAAGCATCAATATGCACATGGAAGATAACATCCCAGTTTGGCACTCGTAATATGGGAGCACTAACCAAATCTTTCTTTAACGTGTCATAGGCTTGTTGGAATTCTTCTATCCACTCAAATATAATGAGAAGCTTGTACAAGGGACATGTATGTAATCTTGGCATAAAAGATGATGAATCGCCTGTAGTAGCCTACATGTCCCATAAACCTTTGGACTCCCTTGTAGTTTGTTAATGGGGGTAATTCTAAGATAATTTTGATTTTACTTTCATCTATGGAAATCCCATTTTTGGATACTATATATTCTAATGTGACTCCGTGTTTAATCTAGAATTGGCATTTGAATAGGTTTAGAGATAGGCAATAAAGTCTGTATCGTTTAAATACCTTTTGTAAATAGGATAAATGCTCCTTCCATGACGAATGGGTTTAGAGAAAGGTAATAAAGTCTATCATTCAAATCCCTTTCGTGAACACGATAAATACTCCTTCTCCCTCACTTGTTGGTTTTCGTGTGGCATTATCAAATACTAACTTGCGGTCCCCAATTGTAAAAGATTTATAGTGCTTTGGGGCAGGGTGCAAGTTAGGTGTTGGCCCTTGATTTTTTTCAACTGCCTTGGTTGCAACTTCCGCTTCCTTCTCTTTCTGAGCCAATTCTTTGTTCTTCTTCCGTCTCACAGAATGATTAAGCTTTGGTTCATTGGTGGTGACATCAAGTTTGTCTAACAACTCAGTGGAAGGAGGGTTGCAATACATAACTTTTTGTAATTCCTCTTGCCAGTTGTCAATAAACTTGTGATGCGCATCGAATGCACCAACATATTGCAGCCCTTGGGTGGTAGTTGGCCTCTCTTGTAGCCTTCTATGATGATTTGCCGTACAACATTTATGTCTCTGCCATTTTTTGAGATTCCCTTTAGTGTTTTAAAGAACTTCATCCCTTTCTTCAGATTAGGACTCATCAATATCAGGTTCAGAGCTACTCCATGTAGTTTCTTTTGATGTTATAAGCTCTCTTTTGCTTGTGGTGGTAAAACTGAGCAATTGGTGTCGCTTCTTCCAGTCTCTATTTCAAACTCCTCATCACCACCATTGGTGCTTGTGTCCGAGTCATCCCATGTGGACTCAAGCTCACTATAACCATTCCCTTGAACCATCATAAGGTAGAGCACGAATCATTCGTAATGGCACAACCTTGGGGAGCTCCTCACCACCATCAGCAGGTGTAACCCATGTAGATCCTCTGGTTCCCCAACTATCTATTGTAGCCATCATATGTATCCAATTTAGATCATCTTCAAGCTCAATAGCTTGTTTGTTAGCATCCTTATAGGTATTAAGAGACTAAGGTTATGTAGAAGGGGAAGAGAAGGGTGTGAGTGTGAATGGACTTAAGGTCCACTAGCTCACCTATTTAAAGGTGGAGCTATGAGGCATTTTGTATGGAGCAAGGCCTAGTTGTATTCATAAACAACTTAATAAGCAAGAGATTGTTCTTGTATTTTGTGAGCTCTTTTCCTCCACACACTTGATCTAGCATGAGCACCACGTTTTCTCAACATGGTATCTAGAGCCTAGGTTGATTAGGACTCTTGTGGTGTAGATTAGGTCATTTTTTCCTCATTTTTCCCTTATCTTCTACTTGTGGAGCTCAACCCCCTGGCAATGGAGGAGCTCTACCAGCTTGTAGAGGGCATATCTCTCAGAGATTTCTTCATGGGAGATGTAGAGGAGGCCTAGGCGAATGCAAACGTACGGCCGATTGAGAGGAAAGACCCTGCGCTGCTGCAGCATTGTCTGTAGAGGGAGTCGATGCCGTTTTCTGCTATGCAGCCAGGTCGTACAACAATACGCCGGCTATAGTCATTCATTAGTCATGGGACCTTAGGACTTGTGTAGCCCATTGAGTGAAGCGTCCACAGCTCAGGTTTGAGCTCCAATGGAGCATCAACGCGATGGCTACAGAGAAAAAACCAGGCGCCTCTTCTCTTTCTCCATGGAAGCTTTCCATTAAAGCTTCAACTTTGATTTTTTCTTGCTCAAATCATCTCCTCCCTTGCTCTAATCACTCAAGTGGTGTAGTGAATGTTTGTTGCTGAGTTTTCTCTTGATTTTGAAGAGTTTCCATTCACATGAGGTATCCATAAGCATCATGCTCAACAAGCTTCATCATCAACATCAACTTTCAAGCTTTCAAAGTGTTCAAAGTGTGTTTTTAAGCACTAATAGTGTTGTTTAACACTAATTAAGCTGTTAATCCAGCAAAGGGAGGTTATTATAAAGTGTTCTTAAACACTATTAAACACTAATGGTGAACTAATCACCAAAATAAGTGTCATTAGATACTAAAAATGTGCTCTTAAGTACTAATTATGTTTTCTACACACTAATGGTGATATTAATCATCAACCAAAGTGTTGCTTAACACTAAGGTGGTCTTAACCATCAAAGGAGGAAGTCTTTTACACTAAGGAGGCTCTTCTTTATCAACATTGGAGGCCGGGCACACACCATAAGTGCCACATTACAAGTCTTCATCGTCAACCCGTTTCTTCCAAGGAGAAATGGTGCAACCATGAACCAATTGTCTTCATCTCAAAAGCCAAAGAGGTTGAAGATCTCTGGTTTTCTCATCAATAAACTCAATATTTGAGTGGTTTAAAGTTGAACACATGTACACTAAGTGTTCATCTTCAATGTTGTTGTGTATTATCCTTGAGGCTCTTGTTTGTAAGAGGCATAGGCATGTCATAAGCCGTATGCTCTCGTTTCCCAAGCCCAAGGCATTTTGTTCCGCTGCATATTCAACATTTTCATCGTATAAGATGAGTTGTAAGGTTGAGCATAGAATCCCTAAGTGCTCTACCTTGTTGTTTGTCATGATTTTAAGCATCTTTTGGCATTGTTTTTGTAAGAGGCATTGGCAACATTATGAGCCATGCCCTCTCCTTCTTGAGCCAAGGATGATGAACCTTATTGGTTTGAGCATTTACCTCAACCAATTACTCATTTTCATTAAGCTTGTAACTTCAAACCCTAATGGGTATCATGTAACTAACATGCACAAAAGTTGTTGTAATTGTGGAGTAGACACTACCCTTGACTAATTCATAAGGCAAGTGGTAAGACACTCCCTTTCCCTTTCCCATTTAAATCTACCTCATTACCCATGGAGGAGATATGGTATTAAAGGAAGCATCAAGCATGTTGTAGGAATCTATAAGCAAACCACTTAAGCAATGGTGGCAGCCTTGTTTTGATCATTGTGTGTGAGAATGGTCAAGGTGGAAAGCATGTGGTGGAAGCAATGGCATGTATGTCTAAAGCATGTCATCTACAAGAAGTCAAGCAAACACAAAGAGTGGGGTGCACCATCATTGAGGTGTACATCTTCATCGACAACACATAAAGACTTAGATGGCAACATTGTATTAGCCACTAAGGCTCTAGGAAGATAGTTGTAAATCTTAGATAACCACACCTATATTCCAAACCTTGTATGTCTAATGTTATAAAGGCAACCTATGTCCAATACCACCTATTCCATTCTTTCATAGTTGGTATTGAGGGGGGGTATTAAGAGACTAAGGTTATGTAGAAGGGGAAGAGACGGGTGTGAGTGTGAATGGACTTAAGGTCCACTAGCTCACCTATTTAAAGGTGGAGCTATGAGGCATTTTGTATGGAGCAAGGCCTAGTTGTATTCATAAACAACTTAATAAGCAAGAGATTGTTCTTGTATTTTGTGAGCTCTTTTCCTCCACACACTTGATCTAGCATGAGCACCACGTCTTCTCAACAATAGGGTGGGTCCTTCCCTACATCGGTCTCTTGTTTGCAAGTATATCAGTATTGCAAAACGGGGTTGAATGAGTGGTGGTGTCTGAATGATTTTCAAAAAGTCCTCCACTACCCATAGGATATATGCAGCCACTCACAAGATCAACCTTGATGATGGAATCATTGAATTGTAGATAGACATGGTTCTTGGACCAATCGTGCACCATATTTTCCTCTCTCATGAAGGGGCATCCTAAGATCATTTCATATACGATTCAGGTTGTTTGGAAAAGTCCATAAGAGTGAAAGTATTAAGAACCTTGATCTTTAAATCTCGTAATATCCCATACGTTTGGCGACAATCCCGTCAGCCATCTTAACAATGATATCTGAGACTTCTAGACGTGGCTTAGCCATCTTCTCCCAGCATTTGTTGGTGATTACGCTCACTCTCTCACCATAGATTTGGCATTTTCTTCTTTATTTATAAGAACACCTAATTGGGACATGATTTTTCATGTTCACACATCGATGTCTCTACCTTTACAATTGGTTATGTATTTATAAGAACACCTAATTGGGACATGATTTTTCATGTTCACACATCGATGTCTCTACCTTTATTTATAAGAACACCTAATTGGGACATGATTTTTCATGTTCACACATCGATGTCTCTACCTTTATAATTGGTTATGTATTGGCACATCCTAGTGAATTCAAGTTGGATTACCCAGTGTACTTTTTGTGAGTAGGTAATTGAGCAAGGTAGAAATGGGCTACACCACTACAAAGCTTTATGGTGGCCGATTATGTTTGGAAACTTTATGGAGTTCTCATCAAGAGATGTGATGAATGTGACAACTCACAACTTTTTACAAGCCGGTTTGTTGGAATTTGGGTTGCAGGAAAGCACACAAAGCTTGGAAAAGAAGAAGCAAGAATGCACACAACACAAAGTGTATTAGATTGTGTCAATGTACAAAGATAAGTTAGCCCTAGAATGATAGGCGTATATACAAGCCGGGGAAAAAAACCTCCTAAAGAGGGAAAAAGTGCCCCAGCGGTCTTAAGTGTGTTCACACATCACTGCCTATATATATGGCAACAAATCTCCCCTGGTGGGAGGAGTGATGGTGTGAACGAGAGGTGGCACTCATATATAGGGAAGTGCCATGCCCGAAGTAGATCAGTCCACAAAGGGGAGCAAGCCCTAAGCTTTGCAAAAAGCTTCGAACTTCTCACGAGGAAGCGCCTTTGTGAAAAGATCGATGAGGTTGTCCTGTGTTGGCACATAGGCCAAGTTGATCTCTCCTGCTGAGAGTCTCTCCCTGACATAGTGATAATGCACCTCAATGTGCTTTGTGCGAGCATGAAAAACTGGGTTTCTCGCAACTGCCAATGCGCTCTGACTGTCAGTGTAGATAGAGGTGGCAGACTCCTGTCCAACACCTAAGTCAGCCACCATAAGCCGTCTGAGCCACACAAACTCAACCGTAGCTGTGAAAGCTACCCTGTACTTAGCTTCACAACTAGAAGTGGCCACAGTAGGTTGCTTCTTGCTCAACCAAGATATGCATGAGCTACTGAGCATGAAACAAAAATCACTTTGTGGACACTCTTGTGTCATAGCAACCAGCCCAATCTGAATCCGAAAAAGCATGTAAATCTGGCGGCAACAATTCCCCCTTGGGATAAACAACCCAAGATGTATGGTGCCACTCAAGTAGCAAAAGATGCGTTTAACTGTCTTCTAATGCTGAGACCTTGGGCTATGCATAAACCTGCTCACCTGTGAGACTGGTGGTTTTTGTTTCATGCTCGGTAGCTCATGCATATCTTGGTTGAGCAAGAAGCAACCTACTTGTGGACACTCTTGTGTCTTAGCAACTAGCCCAATCTGAGTCCGAAAAAGCATGTAAATCTAGCGGCAACGATCCCCCCTTGGGATAAAATAACCCAAGATGTATGGTGCCACTCAAGTAGCGAAAGATGCGTTTAACTGCCTTCCAATGCTGAGACCCTGGGCTATGCATAAACCTGCTCACCTGTGAGACTGCAAACTGAATGTCCGACCTCGTAATGCATACATAAATGAGGCAACCATAGCTGTCTGATAGAGTGTGACATCAAAGTGATTTCCAGCATCATGATCCTAATCGATTAACCAGATGATTATGTATACACGTTTAATAGAGAACGTATGAAGTTTGATCTTAATCAAGGGCTGGAAGAGGATATTGTCATGTATTATTACCACAAGCTTAGATGTATGACATCTTACATGCATACTACATTTGAAGACATGATCAACACCATAGGGTTTTGGATACCTTTTTATTATCTCACACAAATCCTAAAGTAGCTACTAGCTCAACACCACACGGTTTTGGATACCTTTTTATTATCTCACGCAAATCCTAAAGTAGCTACCAGCTCAAAGTCTTCTTGGGCGTAGATGCCTTAAAGAAATAAAGATTCTTAGGATGGAACAACCTATCACATAGGGGGGATGTTAACCCCATTTTGGGTTAACTCATCAATATATCTTCTTTACATATGAGAGATTTCTTATAATAAGTGTCATGAATGGAACTATAAACATTGCATTATTAAAAAAGCTAGCCAATGACCAAGCTTATAATAACTTTTTGGGCACCCAAGTGTGAATAAGTGAAGGGCTAGTTATATATAAGTGACTTTTTCTCATAATCTAAGGGACAATCCTCATTGGTGCCCAATCGATTCTTGTTTGTCTACTTGCTCTCTTGTGTTCTAGTCTTGTGTGTGTGTGTGTGTGTGTGTGTGTGTGTGTGTGTGTGTGTGTGTGTGTGTGTGTGTGTGAGAGAGAGAGAGAGAGAGAGAGAGAGAGAGAGAGAGAGAGAGAGATAATTGAGAGTAGAGTGTAGGATTCTTGGCACATGTACCCTCTTGTTTATTGTGTGAGACTGAGCAAGAATAAGAGGGGTGAGAGTCTTTTACAAGTGCACGCAGAGCTGACAACAAGGAGAGGGATTCAGAGGAGAAGATGCTAGCACCAACTAGTGGAGCTTGAAGTCTTCAAGAGATACGAGCTCAAGAAGAATTGGCAAGTCTCAAATGACACGTTAAGGTGAGCTTAGTGTTTGAGTGATCTTGCAAAGGGTGGTGTAAGCAATAATAATGGGTCATACTATGGGCCAGGCCACCATGGTCCTTCATCCAAAAATGCACCTGGATACAACTCTGTCGGATGAGGCTCGATGCAGTTTTGTGAAAGAATAGTGCATACGTGTTTATTATATGTAGGTCCTATGTATATATTGCAGGTGGCATGCATGGGTATTTGGGCAAAAGGTGGGCATATGCAGAAGCTTCTTCCAGCAGTGAAAACTCCAACACTCTGCTTTCTTTGGCACTTTTTAGTATGCTTTCTTTGACTCTTACACATGGTTTGAGATAGGGAATTAGTTGTTGATGTGTAATGAGGTTGGTCGATAAGGCGGGTGTAAATGAGGTTAGGTTGTCCAGCAGAATGGAAGAATTAAGGACAACTAGTCTCGTAGAGCAGCAGGCACATTGGTTAATCGTGAATCATGGGTGGCTTGCCAAACATGGCCGAATGGATCCGTGTGTTTCTTGAGCTTGTTTTTAAAACATTAGTGGATATTCGGCCCCCTTGCTTCAAGCATGACCATGTTAGTAGAAAGAAGGAAATTCTTACAGATCTTTTGCAGCTTGGGGGTGAAGACACATGGGTGCATGGGTGAGTAGAAGTGGGAGAGAAAGCGATGGCCACACGCAGGAGTGGTGGCTAGCAAGCCTTATGAGTGGCTATGTAGGCATGGGGGGGACCCATGTAACAAAGGGATTTTAGGATAAACATGCACATGAGGGATGGGCCTAGGCACATGGGGCTTAGGGACATTTACACATGTGGTGTTAGGGCATGTGCACCTTGGGACTATGAAATGCACCAGTCCTAAGACGATTGTACCCTCTCTTATGACCCTTCATGATCTTTTGACTCTTATGGACATTTACACATGTGGTGTTAGGGCATGTGCACCTTGGGACTATGAAATGCACCAGTCCTAAGACGATTGTACCCTCTCTTATGACCCTTCATGATCTTTTGACTATTATGTCATTTCTTGGAGCTCATGCTTCTTTGGTTGATTCATGGTAGTCTTCCCATGTTTATGTGGCTACTCTCTATGATGAGTAGCACATATGTGTACTCTATGCTAATGAGTCCAACCCTAGCTTCTCTTTATTGCATTAGTATTAAAGCTCTTGGCTTAGATCTTGATGTTTTATTAGAGAGTCATTATATAGATCTTGGCTTAGATCTTGATGTTTTGATTAGAGAGTGATTAGTACTTAATCCATTTCTAGATTAATGCTTTTACACAATTTTTAGATTTTGATTTTCTTCATTTTAAGATAATTAACATTGAGATTAGTGCTTAATTATTTTTGAGTTTATGCTAATTACCATTCTACACAGTTTCTTGAATTTTTTACATTTCTTGATTTTCTTTAAAATTTTTGATTTTCTTGAAATCTTGAAATATTTCAAGATGAGGGGTTCTTTCACTAAACCTACTAGTTCTCTTCTATCCTTACTTAGATCCTTAGGATTATGTGCATTTTAGGAGGAGATTTGAGGTTTAATGCAAGTTTTGGTAAAAAATTCATCAAGAAGGTGGTGCAAATGTTAGATTTGTTGCAAAAAATGTTTAAAGATTGTTGTTTAGTATTGTTGTGTAGAGTTCAAATTTGTTTACAGATTGATTGGTGCAAAATTTACAAATCTTTGTGTAGTTTTTTTATCAAGAAAGTGTGTAGATTGAAGATTACAGTTCTGTTAAGGATTTTATGCAGATTTGTTGGTAGTTCAGGTTTAGCTTTAGACAAAGTTTATTATGCATAGCAAAATTTCAAGAACCTTGGTGCAAAATTTTCAAAGTGTGCAAAGATTATTGTGTAGAATCAAATCTTGGTGAATAGTGAGTGATTCTTAATATAATCTTTCATTAATCTTGGTCATGTCTTGCAAGAATCTGGTTCCTTTAAGAGAAATTGTTATAAACTTCAAGAAAACAATGGGCATTAAATTTATGCAAGAAAGTAAGATTATTTAATTTTGGTGATAATAGTGCAAGATTATGCCAATAGTTTGTTGATTAAGTGCCATTAAGATAGTTCTTGATTAAGAAAATGACTAACAAGAAGGATTAAGTGCTAATCATGATTAGTAACTAATCTTCGTGAAACTTGATAAACCAAAGTAGTTTATTGATAAAAAAAAGTCATTAACAACAATTTATTAGTGATGATCTTGTGATTAGTGATTGATTTTTATGGATGTTACCAAAATCAAAGAAATTCACAGTAGATCATGAAGTGCTAAAATAATTTAAGAGTGCAGTAATGAGTTTATAGAAATCTTGGACTTTATAAAGTTTGTAAACATAAGTGTGCAAAGGTCAAGATTTTGGTGCAGTTAACAAGATTCATCAAGGTTTTGCAACACCCTTTGAACCCAACCTTTCTAGTGCAAGCATCAGTGCACAACCATTGCACTGCTTGGGGTTCCATACCTACATACAAGAGTCAGTAAAACACTTTGGAGAGGCAAAGGAAAGGTTAAGACTCAAGCTAGACCTACAGCAGTGACATTTAAAAAAACTCTAGGGTCTCACAAAAAGCCAAAGATAGGGTTTCAAAGAGATTGAGATTTCAAGCAAGCACCATGAGGAGGTGCATTCATGGGCGCCTCTTTGAGCCTGGAACGTGGTGCCTTTCCGAGATGATGTTGTGTGGACATGCATAAGGGATGATGGTGGCACGGCCATTGATGAAACCCTATGGGTACATCTTAATAACAAGGACTACTCTCAACACTCATATGCACTACCAAAGAGTAGAGACTCCTCAACACTCATGTGCACCACCCAAGAGCTGATAATTCTTTCCTTTTGATCATGAACTAGCCAACCTCCACTACAATGGATAGCAGCTTCATTTTACCAATCTGGCAATCCCAAAGGGCCGTTTGCATGGCAAAAGTGTTCTTTCACATTTGTGCACTAGTATGTGGGTAAAGGCGTGAACTAATCATAAGTTCAACTCATATGCCAAGCACGCATTCATGCACTAGTATATGGGTGAAGAAATCAATTAATCACAAGTTCAACTCATATGCCCAGTGCACATTTGTGCACTAGTATATGGGTGAGGGCATGGAAGGGGGTGATTTTTCTCAGGCCGTGAAGTTCTGGTTTCCCAGGAGAAGGATTACGAGGAAGTGCAACACAGTTTAAAAAGAAAAAAACTAATTTTGAGAGGGCATTGTCGCTTGCACGCAAGCTCAACCAAGTAGAACCATTCACCAAATGACCAAGCTTGTAGAAGCTAAGGGTGCCTACTAGCTTCAACATCATCAGAAGTCTCTCCTCGCTGATTTCCACTTGGTTACAAAGTTTGGCTACTTCAAAGATTTGTTGGAAATAGTGCTGCAAGAGGTCAAAGGGTCAAAGGAGACGGAGAAGTGGTTGCAAGATAAGGAAGAACATGCAACCAAGTTTGTAAGGAAGTTAAGGCCACAAACAACCATTTGCACAGAAGCTTGCAGACTTGATTGACCATATTGACCATGGTCATTCATTTTTTTAACAAACATCATTGCCCTCCTTTGGGCTCAGCTTAGAAAGCGCTCAGTCGTGCTGCTCATCCTTGTTGAAATGAGTGATGCTAGAGTGCCAAGTATAAACCCCCATATAGATTATCAAAAGTGGAGAAGGATGAAGTGGCAAAGCAAGTTAAAGAGCTAAGAGATATAGGTGTTGTCCTCTTCTTCTTTCCTTTTATCCCTATCCCCATCATTGAAGGTGGATTCTTTGTGAAAAAACTCATGTAGAGCGTGCAAATCCTCTACCTCCACCTAGTTGAAATAATAGACTAATGTAGGGTCTAGTTCTATGCTTACTATATCCATATCCATCATAGTACACTCCAAACTTCTTAGGACTCCAACTGATTCCACCTTCTAGACCCAATGAATCGCAATTCTTGTCCAAGGGTTCTCCTTTCCCTTCCCCTACTAGAAACTCATACTATGGTAGCATGATGGTGATGCATGACCAGTGACTCCCAAGAAATGAGTGTCACCACTGGAGATTGCCAGATACAGCCACCCTGAAAATAGATTCTAGCCTGCTCTCAAGGTCCTCACACATCACTACTGGGTGAGGTTTCACTCTCTCTACTTTTGGGATCCATCCACTTATGAGAAAAGTAGCATTTGAAGATGCTCGTTTATCTTGGGTATTAGATCAAATAGCACAAAGAGGTAAATCTCCACCTTCACCCTAGAAAAGATGCTTTTCCATTGTATTGAGACAAAGAGGAGCTCAAAGGTGGAATAGGAACCTTCAAAGGCAGAGGTACTTGAGAGAAGTGAGGGAACATGTGTACATCAATCTCCATTGGGGGAGTGTGGATCAACTCCTCTACTGCTTCCTTAAAATCTTGCTTCACCATGCTTATAACTACTACAATTGGAGGTGGGGGAGGTGCTCAAGCTCTCAAAACTCATTGGGCTTGATTGACTCTACTCTGTTGAGGCTCTTGCTAAATCCTAGGAGGGATTTCCTCCACTATGTTTACCAAAGAAGAGATGGCAAGGATGGGTATGGGAAAAGCTTGGGTATAGTGATCTCTAAGCAATAAAGCTAGGTGTGATGGAGAACCTTCGCTGAGCACTGTGAGTAGTTCTTATTGAGATATTACGCTCAACTATTGCTACAAACATTGATGACCTCCCTGGGTGGCACAACACTAGCTGGGTTGGTGAGATTATGGGTGATATGTCGCCAGTGGGGTTTATAAGACAACCACTTTGGTGTACTAGAGTTATAACATAGTTATACTACTCGCTTATATAGTCGTGATGGCACTATGGATTGACCTTTGTAAGTTATAGTGGGGGAGTACTTTTCCTTATAGTATGCACTCTTATCTTTTTATGTTATGGTTATAGAGAAGAGAAGGGAATAGAAGAATTTATCCAACCATCGCTCTTGTGTGCTTGGCTCTTGTGTGTTTGTGTTTACTTACAAGGAGCTCAAGCTCTCCCTCTCCCTCTCATTCTTCTCATAGTATCAAAATGCCAGTATGTGTGTGAAGAGATCAAGAGATAAGCAAAGGAGGGAGTACATTGGTAAGGGTAACTTCATCTCTTTTCCTTTGAGTTAGTTGGAAGCAAATCTCTATCGATAGTTGCTAGGCAAGAGAAGTAGAGGCAAGCACAACAATAAGGTGCACTGTCACATCTTGAGGTGCCCTTTTTGTGATGAAGCAAAGGGAGATTATATTGTGCAAGTCAAAGTCCATCAAACCTTATTGATTTTAGATTTTAGATTTTAGATTCAAGGCCATTTTTGGGCCTTGTTTTGGCTATGCAAGTTTTCTGCCCCAGCAGAGGCACTCTTTATGAAAGTGTCGATTTTGACTGTAGTTCGTGCAAAGAATCTAAGATTTTCAAGTTGTTGGTGATGTATATTTATGTAATTGTTCCATATACAGTGTGTGTTGGGTAAGTGCAAATGCTTTTGTAAGTACAAGTTTATAGTACTGCTATGTTGGAGATTATAGGTCAGTTGGGAGTGCAAATGCTTTTGTAAGTACTATTTGGTAGGTTACTATAGGTAAAGAAGCCTAAAAGCTTGCCATAGCGAGAAGCTAGATAAGAATAATTTCTAAGCTTAGAAATTTTGGATGACTAATTTTCTTATGAGAAAAGGATATTGGGAGTTCATCATAGGTGATAAAAAGAAGCCAAAGATTCTTGAAGAAAATCCCACCCCAGAAAATAGGTGTAGGCATATAAAGCATGGCATGAAAGAGATAGAAATGTGTTATATTGGTTGTCTTTCAGTGGTGAGACTCTATGATTGTGCATATACAGGATGCATAAATTCCTAAGGAGGCTTGGGACACCTTGGTGAAGATGTATAGTATAAACACTCAAGCTTAGAAGATGCGACTAAAGTAGGAGCTGCTTAATGTGACCAGAGGGAAGGTGAGTATAAATGATTATTTGGTGAAGGTTAAAGGCCTTACATTATGCAGCTAAAGTAGCAATTGCATAATGTGACCAGAGGGAAGGTGAGTATAAATAATTATTTGGTGAAGGTTAAAGAGCTTAAAAATTCCCTCACTTCGATTGGATCACCAATAGATGATGATGATAGGGTATCGGTGAAACCTTACATGGTCTTGATAAGGAATATAGCCGGTTTTAGAGCATTCGGTGTTTAGCATTTGGCGTTTGGCATTCCGCATACAACCTTCGACATTCAACGTTTGGGTTTTAGCTGATTTCAGGTCCATCCATCAGCCGATTCAACGTACATCCGTCACCCAATTCAAATTTCATCCATCGGCTGGTTCCACAGGGTTATCTTTTCTCCCAAAAAAAAACAAAAAAACAACCATTTGCGCTTGCCACCTGATCAGCCACACTGCCTAGATACTCTGCTGAGGAGATCGTTAGACTGTATACTACTGAGGAGGTCATCACTTCTACTCGTCATCTGGACAATCGAGGGCATACAATCGAATCGACAATCCATCAAGTGATATGCAAGGGTTACGCTAGCCAACAACCATCTCGTAAAAATAGGAGACCAGTGGTTGCAAGAGCATACACCTCACTCACGACTTTTCCACCACCTCTCATGACTCGTCTGTGTGGGCTCCAACCATCTTCCTCCAAGAATGGCAACCGTGAGAGCTGTCATTGCTATGGCTACAACGTGAAGAATTATTCTTTATATCGGATGGATGTAAAGAATGTGTTCTTGCATGGTGATTTGTAAAAGAAAAATTTTACATGATATAACACACCAAGTTATGAGAGTGATACACATCCCTATTTTGTGTGCAAGTTACACAAAGCCTTATATATCTTGAAGAGCATGGTCAATCAAGATGGAGGAGTATCTTGTTACCATTCAATCTTAGATATCCAATGTAGATTTTTCACTTTATGTGAAAAAGATAGATAGAGAGATCATGTTGTTAGTCATTTATGTGGATGACTTGATTTTCACTGGTGATAGTTGTTAGAATGGTTGGTTCAAAGATACTCACAACCATTATGAAGAAATTAATAGTTTAATTAAGAGTTAATTAAATAAAAAATAATCACTATAAAGAGAGCATGAGATAGACAAAAAACCACATAATTTGCAGCATTAGAATTGAGGCTCTTAAATAGCCAACGTACAATGAGTGACCCTTTAACTTCCACCTCCAAATGTCCATACCATAACCATAATTGGAGATGGCCACTACCAACACCCCCCCTCCCCCCCCCCCCCACTTTGGTTCCGACATGGCCATCTTATGGGCTCTATGTGGACTCTCAAGGGAAAACCATTAGGGGTTAGCAAAAAAAACTTATCATTATTACATGATAATGACATGACATCCATTATTCCATATTGTTTTATGAGGTGTTGAAATTGGGTGCTCATTTGGCCCCTTTTACAATGAAAAATGTTGATGTTGATGACAATCCAATTTTTTATGAAGATCCATTTCTCTAGAGCTTTGGTGATGATGATCTAGTCGATGTTGTTGATACGGTTGTAGTCCATTTTACCAATACAAAATCCCATGGTGTCGAGAAAGCATTCGATGAAGAGTTTATTGATGAAGCCCAAGTCACCAAAGTGCTTGTAAAAGCCGAAGACAATCTCATTTCTACATAAAAACACATTGTGTGTGAAAACCATGTGAATGGCCCCTTGATGAAGGGTTTGAAACCTTTAAAAACTAAGGTTAAGACCTTTTCTCTTACTACTATTAAGAGGATAAGGTATAAATCAAGGTCGTATGTTGGAAGAGCAACCAAAACACGACCTCTTCCTCTCTCTGCTTTATCTTGCCTTCTCTCTCTTTCAACTCCATGAGCCATCTATTACCAAAAGAAATGATTGAGCAAAACCTAATAAGTTAATCACCTATATTGTCACTTGCTCAATCCTACCATAGACCTATGCATGACTAGCTGTGATACCATGTTAGAACGGTTGATCTATGGAGGTTCAAAAATAATCACAACCATTATGAAGAAATTAATACCTTAATTAAGAGTTAATCAGATAATAAATAATAACTATAAAGATAGCATGCCATAGACACAAAACCACATAATTTACATTAGACTTAAGGCCCTTAAATAGCCAAGGTACAATGAGTGATCCCCCTTCAACTTCCACCTCCAAACACTTCACCTTCAATACCTCGCAAGTAACCTTTCACATTCCATTACTACCCTTCACTAATAATTCCATATTAACTCAAGATCAAGATAACCTTTAATAACCATACATATGTCCCTTTAATCTCTAATGTCCATGACCACCATAAATCACCTAATGTAAGAGTAGTCATTATCGGATGCAGCTTAAGCATTTCAAAATTCATGTTCAATTATGGTTCACTCATCATAAGTAGTTACTATGATGTTGTAAATGTGTGACCAGTTGTCTTTGTGATATGCCAAATAATGATTGTTCTTGTAACACACATTACTTCAATGCCTTTGGCAGATGGCATCTACAAATCCTAAGTAGATATCTACAAGATCTTTGAGCACAACATACTTATATCTCTTCCCTTGTTACAATACTCCTAAAAAAAATAAAAGAAATTACCACATGTGTGGCTGGAACTTGGCACGCTCATTTAGTCCCGGTAACATACCCTTCCCTTCTTGCCCTTGTTCTAATACTTCAAAAAGAAATAAAAAGAAAACACCACAAATGCGGGGGGTGAATAACTTGGCATGCTCTCTCTCAATGAATTATTTAATCCCAGTAACATACCCTTCCCTTGTGTCATGTGACCATATTGTGTCTCCAAGTCATGTATATGCAATTCATGAAAAAATAGAACAAAAACCACCCATGAATATGCGTGGAAGTAGAATTATAAAATCCATAAACAGGCTTTTGTTTTCAGTAGCATGTGTCTGTGTGTATGAGCCATTTTTTTGTTTTGGTTGGAGGGAGAGAGACAGAGAGTGAGTGCATTTCATTGCAATGCAGTACAAAATCTGAGGGGGCCTTCTACTTTTTGAAAGTGTTTTCTTTTGCCTAAAGTTAAGAACTCTAATAATCCCAATGGGAAGGGTAGAGGGTAGGCATGTTGTATCTTACTAAACCCATTTCTTGTGTTTATCATGCATCAAAAATTGAAGAATTGAAAAACAATAACATAACTTCTACCTAAGCTTTATTCTTAATACACATTAGAAGGAAGGGCGTATGAGGATAAAAGGGGTTACGGAGGTTGTGGCCACCAATGTTAAGGGGCATGGGGGAGGGGAGAAAATTGTGAGCGGGGGTGAGTGTTCATGCACATCCTTTTGGCAATTATAAATTCTAGGAAAGGACCCTTCACTTTTTGGGGGATTGTGAATTCGCCTATGATAGAAATCCCTGACAAACCAGATGAGAAGACAGGCGAAGTAAAATCTGACAGACGGACCTTGAGTTGTCATTTGCCTAAGCTAGAAAACTCCAACAAACCAGACAAGAAGATGTGCAAGGAGTGGCAAACTCTTTTTAGACTTCCCATGTCACCCTATCATGTGTCCAAGATGTGTGTGTGGTGGCGCACGCGTGTGCATGTCCAAAA
The DNA here is from genome assembly GCF_041138505.1 of Cibotium barometz. Lineage (NCBI taxonomy): Eukaryota > Viridiplantae > Streptophyta > Polypodiopsida > Cyatheales > Cibotiaceae > Cibotium > Cibotium barometz. The sequence goes on along the minus strand of NC_141076.1, from coordinate 32,943,702 downwards.
TTTGTGTGGGGGGGAACCTGATATCAACTTTTAGGCTGGGAGGATCAAGGGTGCTACAGAAGTTCCATGGATGGGCATAAAAAGGGCAGACTGCGGCAACAAAGGATTAGCAAACTACAGTTCAAAGATAACATGCGCATTCTGACCATTGAAATCTCCCAATCACTAGGATCTTTCTACAAAGATCTCGTCTCCATGCACATCATAACAGACAATATGGAGAGCTAAAGTTCATTGAGGAAAGCCTTTACACATTCTTAGAAGCAGACATTAGATTCTTACATTGCACAAACTTTAAAGCACATTAGAGCCCTACAAACCTTTAACACCACCACCAATGAAAAGTTACAAGTTACAAAATCAACTTAGTACAGGACTTCTTCTGATCCTAGATTTTAGAAGAAAAGGGCAACAGGCCCTTAGCATTCCCATGGTACCAGGCGAGTGCTTTAAGCTACTGCAATACTTTGTTCGCTTGTTCTTTCTATTCCTGCCTGTTACAATCATCCCCCATAACTGGTCCTAGGCTCTTATTTTCAGGCCTCAAAGACAAGGGCCAAACATTACAACTTTTTTGGCTTAGAAGGCATTATCTAACACTTTCGAGTAAAATGTTGCATGTTTGTACAAGAGTAATGTACAAAGACCAGCATTTTGGACTCTGGAGTACGCACCCTTGCTTGCATGTCATAGAGGTGGCTTCTTTCACCTCAGATGCATTCCACAACTCAATTGATTTGAGATGTATGTAAAAATTATGCCAACTATCAAAGCATTTTCCTATCAAGCTATGATATGCCCATACACCAAGGCCATCCATAAGCTGACAGAATGCTCTCTACCACTTTGCAGTCAATTCCTCACTGAATTCAGACTGCTGTCCACATTTGCATGTCATGGACCGAGCCTTTGCACCATGCCATGAGTTGAAGAGGATTTTACAAATGTTGAAGGCCAAGAGCTTCGGTTGCCCTCATCTTGCTCTTCCTTTGGCCTCAGAACCAGGCCTTGCCCAAAAGTTTCAGCTCCCTGCAGTGATACTCCTCCATTCATTCCTGAGCTTATGAAGCTCACTGAGGTTGGGACCAAAGACACTTGAATTCCTTGACATCTACCTACCTGAACAGAAGACATGGAAACATTTTGCATTTGTACACTGGCCAAATCCAAACCGACAATCCTCTCGTCAACCTTCGGTCTATCTTCCTGCATCTTCCCCATCAAGTATTGATCTTGCAATGAAAGAGAGGTTCTTGGGATGGAATTGGCACTTGGCACAATGATGCCACTGTGAGCATGTGGAAGGGGAACTATGGCTGCTGCATTTGATCCAGCATTCTCATGGTGGCTGTTCTTGGCAACTGGTACATCATGGTTATGCTTGCCCTCGTACGTAGTTATTACAGCTCTGGGATCTGTTGATGATCTTTCCACGTGTTTCCGAACAGAGCAACCAAGGTTCGTGCATTTGTAATAGCTCCTGCAACACATGAATGTCAGCTTAGCAGCTATTGATTTTTGAAGCAAAGCAGTATTATCTGTAGCAGCTTTCCCTGAGGCAAAGCCTTGAAATAGAGAATACCTTCACAACACAGTATATCTGAATTGAAAAACAAGGCATTAGAGGATCTCTAATACATACAACAGGTGCATAATTTTATGAAGCTAGACGTTCCATGTACAAGTATTCATATGAAAGTACAAACAATAACATCTTCAAGCATACCCAGTAGAAGAGTAGTGCCTCGTGTAAAAATAGTCCTCTTTTTGTAATCTGTCAAGCTTGGTTCCTTTCAAAATTTAATAGAGGCCCACTTCAAATTTAGGCGGACAACAGCCTACGCCAAATAGTCACTTTAGGCATGAGAGGGACAATGACCACCCCAAGAGTCAAGAGACCTCACAAAAGCACCAATATGAGAATAATTCCTAGCATGAATGGCACTTCTTGCAGGCCGTGTATGCGGAAAGGCAGGGAAGAAAACCTTGGGCGATTTCATCTATCGCCACATTCAACAAGCCATAATCGAGGTGAGATACAATTTTAATTTTTGAGTTTGAAGCTTTAAATTTTAGCCTTTGCCTTTTACTCAACTTTCAAGTCTCATTTATTTTCCATATTCTCATTCAAATTTCATGCATCCATCATCCTTGTAGGTTGGCCCCAAAAATGTGGTTCAAGTGGTTACGGACAATTCGTCCAATTGCCGCAAGATGGGCCGCTTGCTTGAGGCAGAGTTTAAGTCCATAGTATAGACTCCTTGTGCCTCTCAATGCCTTGACTTGCTTATGGAGGGCATAGGGTTAGAGTCGGTGAAGACTGTGGTGACACAAGCCAATCATATTGTCACTTTTTTCAATCAAAAAGTCAAGGCCCTCGCTATCTTCCGCCATCACAGGGACTTGGAGATGAAGAAGCCCTCCTAGGCTCCTCGACACGCTTTGCCTACATGTAGCTTCTTCTAGAGCGCCTTTATGATGTGATGCCTAAGCTCCAAGTAACAGTGGTTTCGTCAGAGTGGCAGGAATGGATACAAGGTGAAATACCTTCGCGTGTCGATAAGGCAAGAGCCATTCAACGGCTATGCTTGAGAGAGGAGTTATGATGCCAAGTCCGCGCCCTAGTCATTGTGATTACTCCCTTGTATAGGATTTTACGCATGACAGACATGGAGGGGGCTACTATGGGGCTCCTCACTCACTTTATGAGAGAGGCCATTGCCGAGATTCATCACACCACAGTCCTCGATAAGCTTGATCCAAAGTATATGCTAACAACGTAAATAAGATTCAAGAATAATTCAATAAACTAAAATAGAGTGTTGAATCTAAATACTTATTTTTTCTTTTTTCTCATATAATATATTCTTTCGTTATTTTAAAATTCACAGTGATCCCCTTGAGGCTACTCCTCGACACGATGCTATCTTGGCACTCATGAAGAGGCCTATCCATGGCCTTGCTGCTTTGTTGCATCCTGCCTACTACAAAGCACTCTCACTTTTCACGATCAAGAGTTGCCCGATGATGAGAATGGACAATTTCAGTTCTTACAGAAGCTCATCAACTATAACGATTAGAGAAGCCCCGCATTCGCTAATGCGGTATGTTGGAGGGATTCTATGGTAAAGCCTCTCTTTTGGTGGAAGTTATTTGCTTAAGCCTCACCTACAAAGAGTAGCTTTGAGGATTCTAGCACAGGTAACCACTAACCACTTGGCATTAAGTTACTAACTTGTTAAGAGATTCTAACTCTTAACACTTGAACTAAAGCCTAAAAATTATAATTGTGTGTAGATACTAGAATCCTAAACATTGTTTATTTTATTATGGATTAGGATTGTTCTTCGGGTGCATGTGAGAGGAACTGGAGTTTCTACTCACTTATAAACACGAGGTTACGCAATCGGTTGAGCGCGAGACAGTTAGAGCAGCTGGTCTATTTCCGCAATAACTTGCACATGGTGTGTGCAATACACGATATGAGTCAAGCTAGACACATATATTGTTATGTTAGACCTACATAACTTTCAATGTTTTACTATTTACAATTGAAATATGTTGTAACTTGTGGATTTACTAACAAGCCAGGACTCCTAATCAATTACAAAACTTGTAGATAAACGTCGACGAATTCAAGTTGAGGTAGCAATTAGGCGATCAGAGCCTCGGGAGCCAAAAGTAAGAATGGGCCGAACTTGTACTCCACCTCTAGCTCGGCGGCCACGACGAGTGCGAGAGACTCGTCTATTAATCTCCTCTAGCTCTTTGTAGAGCTCCGCATATATGGCCTCCTCCTCTGCATTACGCTCCTTGTGGACACTTTAAAAGTGTCCACCATCATATGTCAGACATGCCTCCACGAGTCGGAGCTCTACCCCTATAGCAGTTAGAGTTGAGGATGCTTCCATTGCGGAGTCTTCTTCAACAGTTCATGATGATATTAGGGAGCCCAAATACGATGATGAGGGCAACATTTTTGGCAATGGGGATTTTGGTGGGAGCTCTGAGGTGTCCTCTTGTAAGGATATTGAAGAGTCTAGCGACAGCTCTGCCATAGATGGTGACATAGGCTTTTAGCCTCTATAGTCCTCTATAGGCGAGTCCTCTATAGGCGTTTTGCATTTTTGTACTTGCCCATACGGCATGCCGACTTTTGCAGCTTTTTATATATTCATGACTCTTTATAACATGTCACATGTACATTTGTCTACTTTCATTTTCTATGCAAGTTGCAACATTCTAAATTTTTATGTTTTGGGTAAGTTGTAACTTGTAACTTCTCTAACTTTTGCATCTATATTTATATTTCTAAGTATTTTTTTAAATGGACCGTATCTCCACCGTATTTTTATTTTCAAAATTTAGCGGTGCGTTCAAAGACCATATTTGAATGTACCGTACCGAATCAAGCTTTTCGTACCTGACAACTATGAGACCAGCTCACAAATGTGTCACAGCTTTTCACTGGGATACCTTTGTCCATGACCTAAAAACCAGATTTCTCCCTCCTCAATATTTGATCAACCTAGCACATGAGTTCTATGGACTCAAAGAGAACGGGTCACCCGTGCTTCAGTTTTCCGGTAAGGTTATAGCTTTAGCACAACAGTTAGGGTTATCTAAGCAGGCCAAGATGGATCAATTCATTCGTGGATTAGATTCTAGCATCCAGTTCACAATTCGTAACTTTGAACCCAGCACATATGACCAGACTTTGACTCTGGCTCAAAACGAAGAAATGAAGATGAACGGAGGCAAGCCTAAGCAACCGCAATCTAGTACCAAACCTCAGCAAAGCAGCAATCTGCTTCGCGACTGCTTCGCAGTCGGGGAAAGGTAATGCGTCTTCTAAAGATGCTAAGAAGGACGGCAATTCTAGCTCTATTTCAGGGGGTAAGAAGGATAACCAATCCAAACCCCTGAGGAAAAGGCTAAAGCAAGTATCACTAGAGGCTATCTTCCTCCAGAGAAGCAAAGGAAGTACCAGTCAGAGAATATATGTTTTTTCAAACATACCATTGAGCATGGTAAGAAGGATTGCCAAAAATGGCAAACGGAACAAGCCTCCAAGCCACCTTCTTCCACAGTTGCCATAGCATCTCTTGCTCCTCCAGCCCCGCCTACTACCACCAACGCAGTTCAACTTTTACCTTCTATGCATCCTATGCCATCCGTGGTATTTCATGCTAAGCAGGAGGGTGAGAGTGATGCTACACAAAAAAGCCTCATCCGAGCTTATGGCTCTGCCAAGGCTCGCCAGTTTGTAGTCCTATTTGCCATGGGTAGTTCTGAAGATGTAATCTCTCCCCAGTTGGCTACCAAAATGAGCTGTATATTAGTGCCCTATCATTTGGATGTGGACGGGTTTACACCTAGTCTCTACACCCACATTTCTCAAAAGACACAACAGTTTTTCTTTGTAGTTCAAAAGGCCTCATTCCAATGAGATTTCATTGTCTCGCCTCTTGGGATATGACATGATCTTAGGAATCCAGTGGTTTCGTGAGTATGAGCCTATTCCCGATTGGGGACAGGACACTTTTACTATCTGTAAAGGTTTTCCTGAGCCTATTATGATTCGTGGGAATAGAAGCATTCTTGGCATCCCGTTGATTTCTTATCTCCATGCCCAACGAGCTATCTGCAAGGGAGCGGAAGGAGCATTGATTTATGTTCGTGCGCCGACAACCTCTACCTCTTCAATGGCGGCTATCTCATCTTCATCTCCACTCCCACAATTAGCAGACCTCCTGTCTTGACACCACGGCATTATGCTTAGGGACGATCTCCCACCCAGGCTCCCCCTGTCTCGTCCTGAGGACCATCATATCGATTTGGTCCCTGGATCAGAACCTCCTAGCAAGGTCCCCTATCGTCTTTCCAAGACTTTAGAGGGCGAGCTAGAAAAGAAGTTATCTGAGCTCCTCTAAGCCGGATTCGTTAGGCCATCTTCCTCACCATTTGCTGCACCCATCCTATTTGTTCAAAAGAAGGACAGATCTGACGCCTTCGTGTAGATGTAATATGCGGAAGCTTCGGAGAAGAATCGGTAACTTCAAAACTTAGAAATCAGCACTCTTTTCGTGACGGAAATTAACGCACAAACTGAAAGGAGATGTGCAAAAAATAGAGAGAGAGAGAGAGAGAGAGAGAGAGAGAGGGAGAGATGGAGAGGACACAGTACCGGGTCCCAATTACCCTCTGTAGGGCCCCCACCACGGATGGTGTATTTGCTTTATTAGAATGATGTGAATCTGAAAAAAATACAGAATTCTTGACCTTTCTTGGCTGGGAAATCCTGCCCTTGACCTTCAAAAGTCCACCCCTTTGCTTAGCAATTCCCTTGGCTTGTCTAGCCCTTGATTTGCTTGAGCTCTTGGTGAATAATGAGATGAGCATCAAGAGTTCCTATGCAATACTTAGGGCTGAAAGAAGATTATCAGAGCTTCCGCATGTTATAAGAATGCTTCAAGATTTGATATGTGTGCTTCTCATAAACCCAATTGATGATCCCTAGAAGAGTTTTGCTTCACTCTTGTTGTGGGTTCCAAATTCACAATTTTCCTCCAAGCCTCCAAGCAGGTTACGCAATTCGCAGAGTTGATTTGATATGTGTGCTTCTCATAAACCCAATTCATGATCCCTAGAAGAGTTTTGCTTCACTCTTGTTGTGGGTGCCAAATTCACAATTTTCCTCCAAGCCTCCAAGCAGGTTACGCAATTCGCAGAGTTGATTTGATGGCAAAATCCTTTGAATTTGTTGATGCCCTTTGATATGGTGTGAGTGGAAGGGCTTAGCAAGAGGCCTAAATGCTTGGTTTGAAGTAGAAAGCTACAAAGTAAGATCTCAGCTGATTTGCGGAGAAGGGTACACTTGCTAAGAAATAAATAGCTACTAATGGTAGTTTTAATTAATATCAACCTAGCCTTAGATCAAGTAGGCTCTCACCCCATGATTGTGATTTAGGAGAGCTTAGGGTGCATAGAAATGATGATTAGACATGGTGGTTAAGCATGGTAAACACACTAAGCAATAAGAGTTTAAGTTGTTAAGAAATGATCAAGTCTAATGACACAAGTGATTAGCATAAGCAAGAGTACTTCATTCATAGATTGGTGACCTTAAATAGGCGTCAAGTACAAGCCACTAGGGCTGAAGAAACTTTAGTTTTTTAGTAGCTAGAGAATCATTCAATGTCCCCTATTCTCTCCACAATCATCTCCTTGAATATAGGGAAAAAGGTGGCTACTCTTGGCATCTACTTTGTGGTGAATGGAACTAGGATAAAACATTAATTCTTTTACAAATAATCTTTGATCCTTTGAATCTTTGTTCACTCTAATGATGATGCATGATTATTTGCTGCTTCTAATAGACAATTGACCTCTTGATGAAGCTAGAAGATGAGCTTTTGGTTTGGAGGACTGGAGCTGTTCATCATGATCTAAGGCAGTAGGTCAGATGCGGATAGCTCATCCAAGAGATGTAGTGCAATGAGGCATGAACTCCAGAGCAAAGGGAAAAGTTTTTTCACAACATCATTGATAATGGAGCTGAGATGGAGCATTGGATGTAGGGTTTACGATGCATCTCCACTTGTGAGCCTCCTTGAGGGAACATCAGAGTGCATACGTAAATGTTATATTTGTGTTAAGTGTAAGGTTAGTGTGAATACACTTTCGTGCACGCTAGGTCCAATGCCTATATAAAGGACCCCCATGTAACATTATTCACAAGTGCAATCAAACTAAAACAAGTTCCCTTGTGCTCTCTCTCTCTCTCTCTCTCTCTCTCTCTCTCTCTCTCTCTCTTGCAAGAGTCTGTGTTCATGTTTCTCTCTATCCTCCTCTCTCCCATCGATTGTGTGTTTTCTAACATGGTACAGAGCTCGTGCTTGTGCCCATGGGCAACCCTCACTCTTATCTTCAGGTGGCTCGAATGGAGGAGGGTGTTGGAGGCAATCGAGCATTAAATGAATGGAAGTTGTGCTAGATTATCCCATATGCAGAAACATGAGAAGCCAAAGAGTCATATATAGGCTAGACTTGCACCTTGTCATGGTGTTATGTACTAGCACTAACAATTGGGATTAGGGACTAATCCAATAGGGTTAGAGGAGCCCTAGGATTAGGGAAAGCATGCGGATTCAAGTGGCTAAGGTTCATATTTAATTGGCAATTTATGACTAGACTATTATTTATAGAAGCAATAAGCACTATATAAGTGACTCTTGGGTTATTATTGATTCATTGTGTTCTGGACCTGGACCAAGAGGCTTACTCCCGCCATGGACGTGGCGGCGGAGGGCCCCTGTGGGCAAGCACTCGTGGTATGGGACACCAGGGATGACTGGCATGGACCTGTGGGAGTGGAACCTTAGCCCTTGGCTTAGGGGTGGTTAGCAGTCACGAACCTATGGTTGGGTGGTGAGCTTGCTTGCACCCCTTCTATTAATCTTGTTTTGGCCTGTGTATTAGGGTTGATCGATGGGAGGATCTCACACATAGTCATCTCCCCCCTTTTCACGAACGTGTTTCAAAAAACATGTGGCAACTATGGTTGATCGATGGGAGGATCTCACACATAGTCATCTCCCCCCTTTTCACGAACGTGTTTCAAAAAACATGTGGCAACTATGGTGTGTGCTTGTTTCACAGTGCATATAACCTAGTGGTTTCCATACACACCATTGAAGCTCCCATCAACCAGAGCACACAAGTGGGAAGTAGTTGCCATCATTTGTAATCATTATGAGTGGGATCGCCAAAATCCTGTATCCACCATGTCTTCAAATGTTACATGCATGTAGCCCGAAAGACATCTTAGACGGTGGTAGTAGAGCATCATGCCCTTGTCGGATGGCCCTTGGTTCATGTCGAACTTCAATTGTTCAGCATCATAGCCATCGTAGGGCTCCTTGGGTTGATCAATCAGCACCACCAGCAATATTAAAAATCTGACGCTAGCCACAATTGCAAAAGGGTCTGGAATTCTTCGCCATGCCCATATCCATGTAAGCAATTACTGTCTTTGCTCTCGTATGTTTGCAAATGTTGCTCCACTTGCTGCTGACTTTTGGGACAAGCTGCATCCGATTCTACCAGCTGTTGTCGAATCTCCTCAAATTCTTTAGCAGTGTCTGGTTTGCAAAAGTGATCCAGTTTTATTCTCCATCTTTTTCATTTGCAAGTTGTGCCTAGTCTTGTCATCTGAAGATCCTCCCATTCGTGTTAACGCACAAGTTATAATTTCTTACATATGATGCATACCTAAAACATTTGCAAGTTGTGCCTAGTCTTGTCATCTTCCAAAACCTAGGAATTTAGATCTAGATCCAAATTAATGAAGTTACACAAGATGGAGTTAGAGCCACCAAACTTCGTGGAAGCTATCCTCATTGCCGTGTTGGTGGGTAGATCCTCCACCATAACTTTTTTCTTGCTGGTTTATAAGCCCTCTAAAATTTTCACTATATCTGGTTTTTTTCTAAAGGAAGAGAAGTGATACCATACATGCCAAACATCATGTGGAACCTGGGGATATCTACATCTATCAGCTCAAAAAAGTTGGTAATAAACCCCCAAAAAAACTTTCTTTCAGGCCCTTGGTATAACTGATGAAGTTCCTTGGAGTGATTATGGTCCAGATGGAAGGCAGCACTTTTCACAGTGGCTTTGCCAGAAGCAGCTAAGCTGATTGCCCAACAACATGCCAGTGTGTCACACGGAGGACAGCTAGCCGTCAATGACAGAAGGGCTGGTGTACAGGCAGGGGAGTTGCTGATGATTGATCCCCAACCCTCACTGTCATCCCCCTTACAGTGCACGAATAGGAACTAAGTAACTTGTGCGGGTGAGAGGAAGAATACCCTTCAAAAGGCCAGGCGACAATCTGCCTTTTGTAGGCACATCCACATGCCTTCCAGTCCGTATGAGGGATAATTCACCAGCGAGAAGTATGCCCAAACATCAAAGCAAAGAATGTGCCCCTGACACCCCCCTCAATCTTAGTGAGGACAGAGCTCGGATTAGCAATAGATGTGATACCATGTCACGAGTACCCAAGCTGATTGCTGGACAACATGTCAACATGACCCACCGCCAACCAGCCATCAGCAAGAGGATGAGGCCGGGGAGTGGCTACTCACGGAAATCTCCCTTCCGATCCCTTCAAAAGGCCGAACGTAGAGGGACTGAAGTTGGTCTTCTTTCCAGCTTACATGTAAGCAAATCCACTAGCAAAGAATGCTCCCAACCATCTTAGAAAAGATTTGCGTCTCCAACAACAGCTACAAGATCATCTCAAGGATTTGGCACAGCTTCATGCTGTTTGCAGTGATCATGGACACCCTGATTGACAAAGATAACTCTTTTTATTCCAACTATGAAGAATGTAGACTCCCGAGATAGCTCCATGGGACAGTCCGTGGATTTTCTTAACTACCAGCCAACATCTTTAGTGACCCAGGTACAGTCACTTTTGGAGGGTTGCTACAAGAATCCCTCAAGGACAGATATGTAAAAGCAAATCCCGTGCATGCATGCAAGCATTCACAATACAATCGAGACGATATATCAAAGAACATTACAAACTGTAGTGACGTGTTTCTGTATTTTTGGCAATCGATCAGCTACCTAGCTGTGCCTGCCTTTTTGCTGTGAAATGGAAAATTAGAAAGCAAAATTTAAGGCCACATAAAAGAAGAAAATAGATTAGCCTCCTTACCTAGGGTGAGGATTTCCTTTGACTATTTTCTGCCCATACTTGCGCCATCTGTAGCCATCATCAAGAATATCAATTTCGCTTGTCGTTTGAACTACCACACGTGGTTCGCGAATGGTCCGTAGAGGTAGATTTGATGGTGCATCTGCTTTCTCCTTCCTGAATGACATATCAACAGGTGAGCACTACTAAAATACTTTATGTACAACATGAACAAAATACAGAGTACAATAATGAATCCTAGAGAAAAACCCTCATTACCTGCGCTTGGAATCAGGCTCATCATCATCCCCATCTTCAGCTTTGCTCCCTTCACCCTCACCCTCAACATCGCTGATGGAACCCAATGAGGGCTCTGGAGTTCCACTCGAAAGATTTACTGGCTGCCCCCTTGAGCTAGAGGCATCATTTACATGCTCGTAGGAACCATCAACTTTTTGAGCTGCCATAGGCAAGCCCTCCCTGCCACTTCCATTTGCAGCAAGTGCAGCCCCCATGGCTGATCTCCTTGTTGATTGTGGCTTTGGATGCTCATGCTCACCCTTGTAAACAATTTCTGTAACTTGCCCGTCATGTGACCGCTCTACCTTTTTCTTTACAGAACAATTAGGATGTGTGCATTTATAATAGCTTCGCGGAAACTCACTGCCCTTTACCTGTTTCTGGCCATACTTCCTCCAGTTGTATCCATCCTCTGAGGGCCTTTCAATTACAAGAGGAGGGGCTAGGGCAGATGGCTGAACTGCTGGTTCTGCCTTTGTAGAGACCTCACTTACACGTTCCAATGGCCCTGTCACCTGAAGGGGAGCCACGAGTTTAGGTGCATCCCAAAATGATGCCCCTGAAGGTTGAGATAATGCTTGAGAAAGAGCCACTGTGTTGGGTGCTGTTGAAGATGATAGCGTTTGCATCTGTGCTTGGAATTGCGACTGTGAAATGGCCTGCTGAGACGGAAAAAGAGGGTATGAGTACCCAATGCATTGTGACTCACAGCTTCCCAAAGAGTTAATACTAGAGGAAATTTTCCGAAATCAGCCAACTGCTTGTGTGATTAGATGAATGCACTCAAATGACTCACCATCTTAGAAAGAGGAGAGGGAGGATTTCTGCTCATCTTCGGCATGGGCTTGAAAGCAAATGTTGGGCTGCCATCTTCATCAGAACACTTCTGCAAGGTATCTGATGTAACCAAAGCCACAGGTCCACAGCCTTGACTAATTGGAGGCAGTGGAAAAGTCCCAGTCGTTGGTGATGGTTCTGCCTGCTTCGCATTCAGAAGCACACCCTTAGTAAAGAAGTCCCTTGTGTAAATATATTTTCCTAGAAAAAAGAAGTTATTTTGCCAATGTTTCCTCTCAAAAACTTTGGCCAAAGGTAACATAACCATGACACAAGAAATGGTGCCCTCGATAACAGGTTCAACTTCGTAACATCTACTCAATTGCACACAGCATACGTCTGTTGCACATAAGATGTGCCCATCTTTGCTATCAGAGAATCTAGCTGACATGGCTGCTCATGATGGACAATTAACCCTCCCATCCGCATTTTGTGCATTCGTAGACCATGTGCCCTACTCATGTCATAAATGCTAATGTGTATGTGCAGATGTATGCTTAAGAGTAGGGCGACTGGTTGGTTGCCATTGAATTATTTATATTATGACTGTTTTAGCCAAAAAGAGTACATAAGGTGAGGAAATTTTACCTGGCCTGTCGATAAAAGGACAGGAGAGTCCAGCAAGGTTGTGGGGCTAAGTCCTGGTGGAATAGTTAGATATGGTGATCTTGGAATGGGAAGCCGGGAAGGTGTCATCATTTTGAATCGTGCAATATTAGATCTCCCAGATCCACCTGCTCCAGCCTTGTGTCCAAGTGTAGCGCTTGCAGCTGATGCCGAGGCTAACGTGGATGACGATAATTGTAACCTCTCCTCTGCTAGGCCTCCTGATGGTAATGCCAATGGTGGTGATGCTAATGATGATGATGATGATGATGACGACGATGATGCTAATGGTAATGGTAATGGTAATGGTAATGATGATGATGATGACGAGGGCCTATCATCATCTACACTGATGGGTGTGGGGAGTGACATAGCTCCTGCTAGCATCTGCGAGAAGGTCTCACATTTGAGGTCCGGCTCCTGCTCAGCAAAAAAGCTTGAAACCAGAGTCATGGGGCTTGGGGTTATGTTTGAGCTCTTCTGGAAAGCTTCTGCTGGGTTGCTTGTAGGGACGGTTAGGGTTGGACGCTGCTGCGGGACCTCTCCTTCTGCTCCTCTGCTTGACCTACTTTCTGTGGATTCCATGTCCAGCGATCATTCACTGCTATTCTGAAAGGGTTGGGGTTAGGGCTAGGGCTATGGTTAGCGTTAGGGTTAGGAGGGCTTAGTTTCGCCGATCCAGAGCAGAAAAAGCTCACCAAAAGGGGCGAAGATGTGGCATCCACATATCGATTGAAACGAGGATGTCCCACTCAGCTACAGTGCATGGATCTGTGCAAATTGTGAGATATGGCGATGAAGAAAAGATCCCAATTTGCCATCATTCGCGGCAAGCGCGCGAGTACCGACTGCTGGTTACTGCGGAAACATGAAGCAAAGGATGCGCTGAATTACGATCTTAAGCACCAGCCTAACTCCTTGTTTCTTGAGACGGGTTATAGAAACAGAATTAGAATGCTGTTGACCTTGGACCTGCAAAATCAACCTCCTTTTGAAGGAAAATTGAGTCTTTTCTTCTCGGTTCTAAGTGTGCAAATGTGAGTGGGTGAGCGGCATTCCCACGCATGTGCGAGTGCCCGTGCATGCATTTGCATGTGTGCAAACGGTTGTGTATGTGTGTGTGTGCGTGTGTGTACGTGCGTGTGTGTGTGAGAGAGAGAGAAAGAGAGAGGTATTAACGTCGGTAGAATGCAACACGAGGGCATATACGACCAATGGTGGTACTTGAACTCGGGTGGATCATGCCAACGGTGGGACTTGAACTCGGGTGGATCATGGCCTTTATAAGGGCCATGAGAGAGAGAGAGAGAGAGAGTGTGTGTGTGTGTGTGTGTGTGTGTGTGTGTGTGTGAAATAAGGTGTGCCTAGTGAGAGAGTTGTAGAAGAGCTAGCATGATACACATCACAGCAAGGAATGGAACTTAAACTTTGCACAAAACGACTTCCTTGATTAGGAGCCCAATATGTAAGAGAGAGAGAGAGAAAGAGAGAAAGAGAGAGTCACTTGGCTTGACTTTGCAACGATGGCCCACAAATAGTAGATTAGAAAAAATAAAATCCATGACAAAAAGGATATCATTATACATACAATAGAATATATAGATGAAAACTACCATGACCAAAACACATCATAGATTTCAGTAGTGGAGCAATCATCTCCCTTTTCAAACATCCCCATGCGTGTGTCCAATCACCCTTACTCTTAAGAAAACCAACTAACCCGATGGCCCCTTGCCATTGAAATTCATTCCAAAGAGAAGGTAAGGAGATTAGGTTGACATGCAATGAAGGGGCTTTATGTATTAAAACACGAAATAAGAAGGAAGAGCTCAAGAGGAGCTTAATGATTACCTTGGAACAAAAATCTAGCCATCTTGAGTATCTCTTAGTGAACTAGGGATTGTTGGAAATGGTTTAATGGTGTTTTGGGAGGCTTTATAATGCATGAGATCACTCACTTTATTATGGGGGGGGACAAACCTTTCTGTGTGGCGTTGGAATGCCCATCACCCTTTAGACTTCGAGCATTCAAATCCAGCATTTAGATTTTTCGACAATATTGAAATCAAAGTTTTTTTACGATACATCCTCAGTTTATTCATATCCTTACAATAAACTTTCCATTGTCATTGCTTTGAGGAGTTGAAACGATCCACCTTAGGTTGATTTTTTGAAAATGGGCTGGCCTTTCAATCCTCCAAAAGTTTTTATGGCATAATCTTGCAAATTGTTAATGTAGTTATGCTTTGAATGGGTCCCCACAGTAACATTTTTTTCATCTAAAACAAAAGTTGTTATGTTGCTTTTCATAAGTTGCATCTAGCTTATGCACTTAATGAACCAAAGTCACTTATTAACTCATACATACCTATTTCCAATAACAAAAGCTTATTGTGTTCCACCGCAAACAAAAGTGGCACAATAACAAATAGATCACTTTCCTTACTCCAAAAATTCTTACCTCTTATATATTTCCCTACTCAAGCGATGTGCACACCCAAGATTCAAAACTATTCTGTGATTAGGACACCATCAAAGTGCATTTCTCCTTTACTTATGTACACTTTGGTCGAATTTAAATAATAAGATCTAGTGGATACGATACCCACCCAAAATAAAACAAAATACCCAACAAATGGAGGTAAATCATTTCACTACAAAAACAACATTTACAATGTTAAATATTAGTAACATTTAGTACAAGAAAATCATTGTTAAAACAAGACAATAATAAAAGATGCACTCTCATGCTGTCATTATATCTCTATCATTAAGTTATATGCCTAATCAATTTTGTTAAAAAACCACACATTAATAATTTAAATTAATCAACTTGTGAGCCTTACATTAAGGCATTGTGAATTTCAAATATAAACACATATGCTTTGTTGTTTGTTGGGTTACGCGTTTGAAGTTAGTTATTGTGACAATTAAGTATTAGTAAAACAACATATAGATGAGCTCATGTCTTGTAATTCTAGAGTTTGATTCTATATAGTATCTTTTGATCAAGGATCTGAATGAATTTATCTAAAAGAAACCATCAACTCATGTGGCTAGTAAATCATGCCAATAGTTTATTACATGAGTTTTAAGGCATGTATATTGCATCTCTCTCTCTCTCTCTCTCTCTCTCTCTCTCTCTCTCTCACACACACACACACACACACACGCACACACACACACACTACATTCATAAAATTTATTAGAAGGATCTCTAATAAAAAGGTTAAAATAAGATGAATTGATTTGTATTTACTTATCGTAGATATTTGATTTTTAAAGAATGACACACAACAAGTAACACATCATGCCCCTTAATTGAACAAAAGCTCCTCCACTTTTTAACCAATTCACTAGCACCTAGTTACTAGCTCACTAATATTGTAATAAACCGTTCACAACTTTTAATCCACAAGGAGTCTCGAGATGTGATCAACTATACAAAGGTGGAGATCATATTAAAGATTGTTGGATGGAAAATTCTCACCACTCTACAACTCTATATTGGGAAGATATTGCATCTATCATAGACTTTAGGTATAACGGAATTCTTGAAAATAATATAGGCTAAGAAAGAAACTTGTAACTTCAACATTTGAACAAATGTATGTTAGCAATCCTTGAGTGTTAACCCAATAGCTATAATTGTTAACCCAACAGATATGAGCACATAAATTTATGTCCTTGAGTGTTAACCCAATAGCTATAATTGTTAACCCAACACCTATGAGCACATAAATTTATGTCCCAAGGTCTATAGTCACTAGCCATTTGAGCGGTTACATTTTTTGTAATGCGCTAGGGAAGGCCTAAGGTGACTAACTTTGTGTTGGCCACATTAAAACAATGTAGCCGTGTGAGTGGCTACATTGTGGCAATGTGCTAAGGAAGGCCTCAGGTAGTGCGACCCATTCCTTCCTCTTCTAGGTGTGTTCATGTCAAAGAACCTTCTTGCCCCCTCATGCAAGGAATCTTAAGATAGTGACAACCATTTATACTGGATTGTGGAAGTCTCAATAGGAGAGGAAAAAGAGGCCAAGAGGAGTGTCAATCCCTCTTGTTTCAATAGTGACAACCATTTATACTGGATTGTGGAAGTCTCGATAGGAGAGGAAAAAGAGGCCAAAAGGAGTGTCAATCCCTCTTGTTTCAACCCTTCCTCTACTCTCAATCCTCTATGGCAACCCTTCCAATGGCAATGGTTAAGATATAAAGCTTGAACCATTCTCCACTTAACTCTAGCTCAATCATGCTCTCACTCGAGTTCTCTAGCATGATGTTAACCCCATTTATGGTGGCAGAAGACTACTTTGACGGGGCCCACCAATAATTTTTTAGAGCAGTCGGAGCATTTACTTGTGAAGCACCAACAGTTTTATTTAATTGGGTCACTTTGCACTTCACATAAATCTTATAATTTTTGTGCTCCAATGAGCCACAAACGATGTAAACAAGGGATGACCAAGCTAAGTATAATTGCCAACATCACAGGGATATACAATAGTTAGCATAGGACACACAAATACACAGTTTAGACTAAGGTCGACCACCCAAGTCTGGGTGCCCAAGCACTTAGTAAGTTGTATAACTTCTTTAATGGGAATGGACACTTCCCTTATGTGAGATTAGAGCTCTTGTATGCTACACTATCTCTTGCCTTGTCCTTTCTTGTGTGATTTAAGAGTGTGAGAGAGAGAGAGTGTGTGTATGTGCCCTCGCAAGTTATAGTCTCATACCACCGTAGCTTCTTGCTATGAGGGGCTTGTCCAAGGAGTTTCACATCTAACACCGTTGTGGGTGACAATGGTGGAAGTTGTTGTGTAAGGGTTAGCTACAAACAAAATCAGTTGGAGAGACCCCTTGGGAAGCTCTAAATGCCTACATGCCCCCACGACATATGTAAGCTTTCTGTTTTTTGTTTTTGGAGCCACACTATGGAGAGGGTACCACGAGCATTGTGTAGAAAAAGACTTAATATTGGCACCACTGATGGGGAGGTAGGGTGACCTCCTTAGCCTCTGTGGTAGCATATATGGTATTCTCCTTGTATCTTTGTACTCTTTTTGGGCTTATTGTGTGGAGACACAGTGAGGTGAGGAAGGAGAAAAGAAAGGATAAGGTTTGGTTCACCTAGGGATTTGGGTATTGTTTTGTTTGATTTTTGCTTAGATTTGCTGTTTTTGAGTGGTTTTGATAGTGATTGTATGGTTGATTTTTGGTTTATAGTGTGAATTTTTATGGATTTGTGGAGTCGACATGGTTTTTTGACCTCTCTATAAGTATACCGTAAAAAGTACCCCCATCAATGTATATTAATAGAGATTAATCACATAAAAAATAGTTAATTGCATTACATTAGTAGTAATGTAAGGATTGCATTATGACTTTGTAATGGTAGATTTAAAATTAGTTAGTGATTAAGCACTAATCAAAATTGTCATTGTTTGGTCAGTTTATAGTGAAAACTTATTTTTCTCATACTTGGGTTTTCGAACTCGGATTGAAAATTCAAGACCACTGTTGGAATCAAGAGATTGAGCTCTACAATCTTATAACTTCAAATTGATTAGATATGGATTGTAAAAAATAAAAGATAAATAAATAAAATATATTTTTAGTCACTAATCAAGATTATAGATATTAAGCATTATAATATAGCCTTCATAAGGTTTGATTTTAAGGTTTAACTTGTTTAAGTTAGGACTAATTGAAAATTTTTCATTGTACTTTGTAACAGAGTGTTGAGACAGAGAGTGAAACACTCTTTATTAGAAGCTTAAATTGACTTTATTTGTTTGCAGTTATGCTTAGGTGTTTATGCATGGACATGCTATTTGATCACTGCTAGAGCATGATTGTTTCACTTTGCACTTAAAATTTTCATGTATATTAGCCTTGATGGTGGGTCACTTTTGAGCTTTTGAATCTAACTTATTGTTGCAGTGTGAAGCAAGAGCAGGGCATAGTCATCGACTATAGTGGTGGTAGGAGGCGGCGTTAGGTAAGAAAGGTAATTGATTCTACCCTTCAACCACTCATACTTTGCTAGCAAGGTGATACCAAAGCTACCCAGTTGCATTTGCATATTCTTGCTTGATGCATTGTATTAGCTTGCATCATTTTGACATCCGTTTGGGATGACTAGTAAGTTGACTACGAAATCTATCCTTCTCATGCATTTGCATCTTTTTGACATCCGTTTGGGATGACTAGTAAGTTGACTACGAAATCTATCCTTCTCATGCATTTGCATCTTTTCGGCTTTGAAATTATTTGAATATCTCCAAGCATGCATGCCTCATATGTTGTGGTGCTTAACTATGGATTAATTCTTAACTTTTGAGCTATCTCTATGACTTCTCCAACATAGTTGAAGTGGCAAGACGAGTGTGGGATGGTAAGTATACTATCCTTCTTTTTACCCACCGTGCAGAAGAGTCATCTGGAAACATACCATATGGTCCCTACTATAAGTCCTCACAAAGTCCATGAGCATGGTCACAAATTCACAAGCTTCGTGGACTTATCGTGCTTTGAGTTCTCAATCCTAGCCAAGTGGATTTACAAACAACGGAGGCAAGGAATGAGATTTGCTTGCCACTGCATGCTCTTTTGCTTCTACTGTCGATGTGGAAGTAGGGAATGTTGGGACCTATTCCAAAGGAATCTCCTTTAGGCTAGAGGTGGGTGTTCTTGGATTTTTTAGAGTTGTTCCCTTTCTCCCTCAGTCCATGGCTCCCTTACCTCGGTCTTACCTTTGTCGATCTTTTTAGGCACCCAAACCTGCTTTGGTGAGGCATGTTGGTGTATCTTCTTTGGGAACAATGAGGATTATTAATGCCCTTTGGTTCTTATACTCTATTGGTTACACCCTTGAGTTAACTTCATCTTTGGTTCTTATACTCTATTGGTTACACCCTTGAGTTAGCTTCAGCTTTGGTACCCAAATTAGCCTTTGTCATTAGCTGTTAACCCATTCCTAGGGTTAGCAAGATCTACCACCATTATCTTACATCAAGGAGTCACGATAGATACACCAAAGGGTCATACATTCAAGATATGAAGCAATAGTGTCCAAAGCTACAACTTGGACGGGCGCTCGTAATGGTGTGGTGGAGTATTTATGGCGATCCAGAGAGTGTGGTAGCAAGGAAGGACAAAGTCCTAAGTGATGTACTTCATGGATATATTATGAGAGTAGTCATTATAATAACACTAGGCATCTTATGAGCCTAAAGTGCCTGCCCGGCCACCGTTTAAGTGAACACTTATGGCCATGTATATAAGTGAATATCTCTCATAATACAACATACTCTCCCATTGTGAATTTGGGTCTTGCTCTTGCTAATCCTCTTGCTAATCTCTCTCCCTAATGGCCACCGTTTAAGTGAGTGTGAACAATTATGGCCATGTATATAAGTGAATATCTCTCATAATACAACATACTCTTCCATTGTGTAATTGAGTCTTGCTCTTGCTAATCCTCTTGCTAATCTCTCTCCTCCCTAATGCATGCTAATGAGTGTGTGTGAGTGAAGTGAGGTGAGAGGAGGGACGAGTACCTATAAGCACTTAAATAGGCTTTTATCCTATCATACCATACTTTGATAATATGCCCAAGCTATACTGTAGTAATACCAAAATTTCCGTTTTGTTGAGGCTTCTTTATTATAATGTATAATATATTTGTATGGTGATTATCCATGTGGAACCATACATTTGGTATGCTAATAATGCTCATCGGGAAGGAGGTTATACAAAAAGCTACGCTTATGTGAATACTTTCTTATAAGGCTATCATGGCAAACCAGAAAGCTTGTATGAGAAGCTAGCAGCTTGGCGAATTATCTTCAACATCTTTATGATAATTTGGCTCCAAATATTTGGTTTCACATAAAGGATTCCAAGGGTTTCTATGTAATATTTTGGGTGTGAGAATGAGTAAGTGTTTATTGTAAATACCATATGTATGATTTAACCCAGAACTAAAGTCTGGCCAGCTTATATCGAAACAGGTAGAAAAGCTTTAATTCTAGCAAGGAAAGCTCGTTCTTTGCCACCACAAAGACCATCAAGACATTTCCAAAGCATTAAAAGTATTGAGATTTTAAGCTCAACATGAGCTAACACTTACGAGGCACCTGTGTGACCATTCGACATTTACATCATTGGCGGGTTTGGTAGCTGGCACCGACACATCTTTGCCAGAGATTCTACAACTGGACTACACTGACTATTCCACACCTACCCACTCCATTTTAGCCTGTTCACATTATGGACCACTTGTATATACTCTAGTATATTTGTTAGTCACTTTATCTCCTTTGTAGACCTCTTTTGTTGAAGAAGAAGAACAACAATTTTCAGCCTCTCACCTTGTGTGTTCTCTTCTAGGGTTTGTGAGAGTGTGTGTGTACTTGCAAGAGCTCAATCTCCCTTCTCCCCTTCATTTTTTCATGGTATTAGAGCCTAGTTCATGTTAAGAGCTGAATGGCAAGCAAGAGAGGCATAGGAAGCGGTACGAGAGTAAAAGCTTCATTTACTCTTCCCCCTTTGTGTTGGCTACTACACCCTTGTCTCAGGAGCTCTCCGGGAAGCACCGACAAATGAACTCCAATTGAGGAGCTTTCTTCGCTCGTGGGAGCGGAGCTTAAGGACAACTATAGTGTTCGAACAAAACTTTTCAGGCCAAAAAAGTGTTTTAGGTGCGTCCGGACCTCCGTTTTTCAGTTCGTATGTGTTCACGGGCATTGCGGGTAAGTTTCGATTCTCTACAGAATTTTATTTTTGGTACTGTAGGAAGGGCGATTGGTTGTGCAGACATTGTGTGTATTGCAAATAGGTCTTACACATGCTATTGGGTGTATGTGTGCAAGTTGAGGTCACTAGTTATGACAATTTGGGTGTAGCATAGTACCGTTGTAAAGAATACATCAGTTTGTGCACGTTAAACAAGAGTGATGTTTTTGGTGAGTTTGTGTTGCAAACAAGATGTCAAATGATGGAATTAACTAGATTGTTTGCAGATAAACTTGACAAGAGCAACTTCCATGCTTGGAGGTTTAGATTGACAAATTTCCTAATGGTAAAAGGCTATTGGGACTACATCAAAGGTGAACATGAGGAGCCACAAAGATACCGAAGATTAATCCACCTATTGCAGATGTAAAAGAATACAAGGATTGAAATCAAGGAGCAAGGAAAGTCGTGTAGTATTGGCTTTTTATTAGCATACAAGACACCATGATTGGGTATATACAGGATGCCAAGTCACCCAAGGAGGCATGGGACACCTTGGTGAAGCTGTATGAAACTAACACCAAGGCACGAAAGATTCAGTTGAAGAATGAGCTTCATACCGTGGAGAAGAAAAACATGTCTGTGAATGATTATGCCTTGAAGATTAAGGGCATTATTGTGGAATCCCTTGCATCTATTGGTGTTTCTGTGATGATGATGATAAAGTGGAAGTATGTATACGTGGTCTTGGGCCACAATACAAGGCATTCAATATGTCTATTCAGACTCGGGAAAACATTCCCAACTTTACAGATTTGGTGTGTCAATGCTGATCATTGAAGAGAAGAATTTGGGTGAAGATCAACAATCTTCACAAAACAAAAACAATTCAGAGCAGCAGGCCTTCTACATAAGTTCAGGTAGAGGACGAGGTAGAGGTCATGGACGTGGCCAAGGTGGTACCCAACAGGTAATCAGAATTATGGTCAGCAACAGTCTCATGAATCACAATAACAACACACAGGTGGAAGAGGCCAGTTTAGAGACAGGGGGAGTCAAAGAGGTTGTGGTAATTGGCAAAGGCAGCATAATGATACACGAGACATGTGCAGGCAAATTGCTATAAGAAGCATAATGACATGCGAAATGAAAAAGTGCAATTGATACAGTTTTAATTCCACTTGTTGTAGGCTATTTAGATTTAAAAGGAGTCCCTAAAAAATTCTTCTAGCATATGATTCCACTTATTAGAGCTATTGAGATCTGAAAGGCTTAGCTCCTAAAAGTTTACCAGCATATAATTCCGCTAGTGGATGGTGCAAGGCTAATCAAATAGAGGCCTTAAACTTACAATAAAACCTATTCTAGAACCATTAAGGAAAGAAGTCGATAGGCTTATCTTTGCACTTTTCATATAAGAGATATGGAGCACACAAATCGGGTGTCATCAATGGTCATAGTATACCAAAGAAGAATGGCAAGATCCGCGTATGCACAAACTTGAAAAAGGTAAATGCTGCCCACGATGCGAGATCATTATCACCAATGATAGGACCTATCACCTAAAGAATCTTGCCATCTGCCCCATATATGTTTAACTTGCACAACATGCTGTTGCTTTGATGTGAAGCATATAGGCGCTTGCATTTTTCAAGCACATGCATTAGACATTCTTCTATTGTTTTTACCCAAGCACTTGCATTGCTCTTTACATTTGTGACCTCGTCCACCACTAAAAGTAGACAATATGGTTGATGGCGTGCTTTATTGACACTGGTTGGATAGTATCTCAAGTCCCTAGGTTTCCTACTACACAGCATCTCACTTGCATTACACTTTACATTTGTGACCTCATTCATGAAAAGCCAATTCTCATAAATCAAGATCTTAAAAGCAAACAATAACACAACAGCTTACTTTGCTGCATATGGTTGGTGACACTTTATCAACACTAGTGGGGACATCATCTTAAGTCCCTAGGTTTTCTACATCAATATAATATTATTTGACCCCTTGACTTTGCACTTCATTGCATACGTGCGAGGATGGACCTACATTAGGTAAGGGAAGATGTTCACCCCATTTATGGCATTAACTGGGGACAGCGGACAGATGACTTTGATCGGACCCATTGATTTTGGGGATCATTCGGAGCCATTATGAAATTAACATGTCTATTCATTTAGGTCACTTTATAATTTTGGTTGCCTGAGCGTTTTTTTAGCACATAATGCATGTCTTATAAATTTTTTCTCTATTAAGCCACACATAATGTGAACAAAGGATGACCAAGCTAAGTGCAATGATGGCATTGAATTTCACATGTAAAATAATAGTCTAGCACACTCTACCATAGAGATTTACACTACGGTCAGTACTCGTGCCCAAGTGCACGGTCACTTCTTAAGTTTGTATAAAAGATAACTCAAGCGATGACAATGGACACTTCTATTGTGTGAGAATCGAGATTAAAAGCACTAGCTTCTCTACTCTACCTTATTTCTTGAGTGTGTGTGCTGAGAGTGAGTGTGAGAGCTTGCATGTTATTATGTCATACCACCATAGCTTCTATGAGGGGTTTGTATAAGGAGTTCCACATCCAACACCACGGGTGACAGTGGTGGAAGGTACTTTAATGGTTAGCTACAACACACTTCAAGGTCACACACATAGCCATTGGAAGAATGGTTATTATTAATACAAACCCTCTCATGGTTTTTGGAACATAAGAATAGAATACCAAAGTATGCATTCGCAAAGTTATTGGCTCTATCACCTTTGGAGTCTTCTTACTCTTATTGAGATCGTTCTTCTCAAATTTAATATTTTCTCTTCTCTATTAGAGTGGAGAGAAAGTTACCAACACATACATAGATGTAGCAAGCAAGGAGAGATAGAGAGAAGCATAACACTTAAAGTAGATTGTTGAGAATTGTAATGAAGTAGGTTTAGATGCACATGCACATGGGGAATGGGATCTAGGCACTTGGATTGTTTGATAAGATTAGCAAAGAAATTTCTATTAATCATTTTTAAATTTGTATTAAACATTGTTTTCAAAACCCTAATCCATTTTACTGTTTGATTTCTTGAACTTTTTAATCTTCTTGATCTTGATTTTCGAATTAAGATTTACAAAGATTTTAACAACCAATATTGAGGGATTTTCTTGCATTATCTTATTTAGACAGCCTACAATTCCAATTATTAATCCTTTAAGCTCTTAATTCTTTAAGAAGAAACCCTAGATTCCCACATCTTGAGTTCTTGAAAGAAATATTGCAAGAAACAGGTTACGGTGCAGAAAATCAAGGTTGTTGTGCAAAGTTTTTCAGATTTGATGTTGTTATAATATTCATATTGCTATGTGGAGTATTCAGATTATTGTGTAAAGAATTCAAATTGCTATATGCAGAGTTCTCATATTTCTGTTGCAAAACTGAAGTACTGTTTTGAGAGCAAATTCATTGCAGTTTTAAATAAATTAAAAGCTCTTGCAGATTCGCTAACAGAAGCATAGATTTGGCTGAGTGTCAATTGTTGCTGCTCAGCACTCACAACAAACAGTTAAATGATTTCTAATTAGGACATAACTTACCTTTGAAGATATTATGAAGTGCATTGTGTGCAGCAAGCAGCACGAGACACAAAACTTATAATAATAATAATAATAAAAACCACAACAAGCGCAGGTTCTCTCTCAACGCTCTTTGAAGTTGGATTCTCAGCAAAAAAACCACAGGTTTGCTTTCGGCCACAAGTTGCAACGACACAGAGAGCTTCCAACAGTCACAAATTTAGAACTTGGAGATGGCGGGGAGCAGCATAGGCCCTGCTTTATTAGCAGTGTAAGTCTTGCTTCATCGCTACAGTCTGGGGGGAGAGATTGCTTCATCGCCACAGTTTGGGGGGAGAGATTGCTTCATCGCCTTTTTCTTGGCTTAGCCAACGTCAATACGAGCTTCATTGCCTTTCTCTTCGCTCAGCGAACGTCAACCAACGTCAATTCGAGCTTCATTACCTTTCTCTTGGCTCAGCCAACGTTAAACCTCCCATCTCACTTGATCGGATGTCTGCAGCCTGTAGTTCGCCTAGGCAAGGGGTATAGTTTTTTATCAGGCTGCGTAGAGAAGGAGGCCAATGAGAGATCAGCGCAGTATGCCTAGCAGAGGGTCGGGGAGCAATAAGATTGCAGGAAAAGCCATGTCAGGAAACGGAAGATCCAAAAAGAGACGAAGCGTTTGTTAACTAGCAACGAGTGAAGGCATTGCCGTTGGAGTTGGCGGGGAGGCCTACGTCTTCGGAGGCTGGTTCTTGGAGATGGTGCCGGCCATATCCAGAGATGCAGAAAACAGAGAAGGCAGGAAATCTCAAAGCAGCAGCAAAAACTTCGAAAACACTAACAAACAACAGAATGTGCAGGAAAAAGAGGGTGGAGGATCAGCAAGCACCAGGTTCGCGTAGAGAAGGAGGTCTGTGGGAGCAGGCAGGCAACCCCTAACCATCACTGAGCTTAGACAACTCTAGGTATCGTTGGGGGAGGGCAGAGTGAGAAGAGTGCAGAGTGGAGAAGATGGCCACCAACGTGAGCTCAAAAGGAGGCATTCTATATTTCTGTTAAGATTTTTTTAGGGTTGGCCTTCCACATTTACCTACCCTTTTCACATTCCACTCTCCACACCTTTTGGTTCACCTTCCATTAATCCTTTGTTTTCTTTATTCTCATACCCCAGCCCATTAATCCTTCATTCCACACTTTTACTCATCTATCTTGTTTTTTTGGGCAGTAAAGGGCACTTCACATGCAAAATGGTCCACATGGATTTGGGTTGTTCACATGTAATGATTTGAGCCTCAAGGAGGTTATTCATGCATAACGTGGGAGTTTTGAGGCTTGTTCACATACGGTGAGCCTCAAGGAGGTTATTTGCACACATTGAGCCAATTTGTTGTATGCAGAGAGCATTCAAACGCTTCGTATTTGCCCACCATCATCGTTCTCGTCGACATCACTACGACTTCATCCTAGATGCTGATCATGTGGCATCCGCTCATACCCTATCACTTTGGCTTTATGCCCATCATCTTGATTTACCATTTCAAGTGAGGAGATGCATATCATTTTTCGAGTTCATACATACATTTGGCACATCACGGCTTCGACCTCTAGATCTTTCTTCACCGACATCATGCTATGATGATACATCATATTCATGTAACTTATGGATGTTTGAGCTTGAGATGTTGTTCCCTAGCTAGTTTAGACACTTATTTGATGAGGGGGATGTCCATGCCAGATGGTCTAGATGTTCTACATAGGGTGATTTTGTTGAGGATCTATGTGGTTATCTTTAAAGGGATAGTTCAACATTGCTTGCATGGGATGATGCTTAAAAGTAATGGATGTCACCCTAACATAATTTGATACAAACACAAACAAACTTTATGTTTTGATTTCACTTAAATGTAACATCTGGTATTGTTACTTTACATTCAATGGCATCTTCTACTACTACAGAGGTCCTCTTTACATCTCCCATCCCTCCCCTAAAAATTGGTTCATCCAATCATTATCAAGGGACCTCATTTGATATGTTAACTTTGTTTTCTTGACACCCTCACATGATGCAAACATATGTGCAAAGGCGCTAAATGGCATAAACCAACTCAAATGGATGTCCTTAGAACCTTTTGATGGTTTCATTATTGCATGCATATCTATTCTTATCTTATTCTTGTATGCTACAATGATGTCTATGTAGGAACAAACCCATTCTTAGCTAGACAATGGTGGTAGTGGGATAGACTCCAGTCTACCAACATTATCATTTGCATTAGCCAAAACATGCATGGAATTATAAAAGAAGATTCCCTATGTTGCTAAATGGATGGGTGGGTTATCATATAATAATGTGCCTATCTCTATATGGAAGACATTAATTCTTCCACTAATGTACTCTACATTCTGCCACTCCTCCGCATTCGATGGATATAAAGTTGTAAGAAATTTTTAATGCTTAGCTATAGAGCACAAAACAATTAGGCATTGAACACAGAAAACAAAGACTACTTATTGAATCTTACTATTTGTCTTAGATCTTGTACTTTCATCATGGTGATGCAACATTATGTCCATGCGCATATAAACATATTGCACAAGGACCTCGATTGCACCATTTGGCCACCTGTAAAACTCCATGATCCTACCTTAATGTCTTTTTGTTTTACCTTGAATGCTTCTCGAGTGTTGAGTCTCATCATGATCCAGTCTGCCTTCCTAAACCACTAAGGGATCTAGCTACCAGTTGCATCCTTCTTGTTGAAAAACTCCACACTTTCAATGTCGTAGATGTGTTTTCTCCTATAGCTTATCTACAAAGGGAAAATAGAACATTATTACCATTTCATTAAGCTCAACAATCTAAATGAAAATAAAACTTTAAAGAAATGTGAACCTTGCACTCCGTTTTCCTTCTAGTCGAGTTAACAAAAAACCCTGTAAGTTTTCACAAATGACATACATCATGGTCAGGAAGATTAAAGAACATAACATACAAAATAGAAATCATGATTAGCAAACATAGCTTAATGAAGTTTACCATACTATTAAGATGGAATAAAAAAAGAGGCTGAGAGAAGAAGAAGAAGAGATAAAGCAGATATGGCGGAAATAAGAGAGGCGGGAAACCAAGAGGACTAAGTTCAAATTGTGGAGAAAGACTTCAATCAGTCTTGCCTCTTTTCCTAATATTCCTTCTAACATACATTTTGGTAGGTGGTATTCAGGCTTGACGTCCTTCTATTTTTGAGTTTTATGCCAATATATTTTATTCCTCTTTTTTGAGCTCAAAATTTTGGAGACCACTCTGATAAAAAAGATCCATGTTACATGGATCTAGAATCCAATCACTCTTGGTTGGCCTTATATTATTTTAACGGGCTTTAAAAGGGCCCATTTGGAGCCCGGACTTCCCCTAATGTTATACCTATGTATTACTTAGCTGTGAAGGATGCAAAGTACGTCTGGTGGAAGGGTGTTAGGAGGCATTTCAAAATCTGAAGAAATTGACGGATTCTATACCCATACTTTAACAACCCAAATTTGACCTTATCTTCCATACCTTTGTGGATACATCAAGATATGGCAATAGGACATGCCACCCTGATACAAGAAGGACATGAAGATTGGTTTCGACCATTGTACTATGCAAGCGGAAGGATTTCCAAAGTAGAAATGAATCATTACACCACAAAAAAGAAATCATTAGGAATGATCTATTCTATTAAAAAATTTAGGCATTATATATTCAGGAATGTTTTTGACATGCAAACCACGTGGCACTTTTGTATGAATAAACCTGATCTTGCAAGAAAGTTGACACCATCAAGCACACCTTGGGTACTCAACATGCAATATCATATTTCATGTCCAGGTTGGAGTCCGGAGAAGTTCTAGTAGTAGGAGTCAAAGATGACTTTCTAGATGCATAATTGTTTGTGTTAGATGGTGAAAGGCTAAATTGGTACAAAGAAATGTTGCAATTCCTGACTAACTTGTCTTTTTACAAATACATGTTAAGGGACCAAAGGAATGTTGCAACTCCTTATTGAATTGTCTTTTTAGGAATACATGTCAAGGGACCAAAGGAAGAAGCTGACCCTAAGAAGCAAGTCATTCATGGTGATAGTGAACTTTACAAGATGGACATTGATCAAGTACTCAGAAGGTGTGTTCTAGATCATGAACAACATGCCGTGTTAGCATAAGCTCCCCAAAGAATTAGTGGAGGACACTTCTCCAGAGATATAACTAGAAAGAAGATATTCCTATTTGGATTAAATTGGTGAGCGTGCTCAAGGATACCTATGTATTTGAAAAGGAGTGTGGCACGTATCAAAGGATGGGACAACCAAAGGTAACAAATAGAATGGTGTGTTAGTAGAAGCTCATGAAGGAGTTAGTGGAGGACACTTCTCTGGAGATATAATTAGCAAAAAGATACTCCTAGCTAGATTGTGGTCTCACCAACAACACTCAATGATGCATATGCATTTGCAAAGGAGTGTGACAACCAAAGGCATCAAATAGAATGCTATGTCAGTGGAAACTCATGAAGGAGTTAGTAGAGGACACTTCTTCGGAGATATAGCTGGAAAGAAGATATTCCTAGCTAAATTGTGGTCTTGCCAACAACACCCAAGGATGCATATGCATTTACAAAAGAGTGTGACACATGTCAAATAATGGGACAACCAAATGCTCATCATCTTGTGTTACCCCTAGAGCCATTCCATAAATGGGGTCTGGACTTCTTGGGACCTTTATAACCTATAGCTCAAAAAACATGGAACAAATACATCCTAGTAGCCACATAATAATGCACTAAGGGGATGGAAGAAAAGGTAATGAGGGATTGCAAAGCTTCATCAATTGCCAAGTTTCTATATACGCCTATCATAATTAGATTTGGGTGCCCAATTGATCAAGGTTCACATTTCTTGAATGGGGTAGTTTATTAAACTAGTTCGTGATCAAGGTACTTGAATGAGGTAATAAAGATTTTTATTAATCAACATATGGTCATGTATAAGAAGTCCATTATGCACTACCTTAAGCTAATGGCCAAATTGAGTCAACTAATAGAATCCTAAAAGGAATCCTGATTAAGACTAACAATGAGAATATGATAGATTAGGATAGGAAACTATACTTTGGTTTATGGGCCTATAGGACCTTCAGGACAACTTATAAAACATAATTGGTTTAACAACCATTAATGTGGTGTATGGATTGGGAGAGCAGTTGTGCCAATGGAATTTTTGGTACATAGTCCCAGTCCAAGATTGTAATTGCAGAAAGGATGAGTTCGGAGGACTTTGATAAATCACGTAATACATAGCTACTAGAATTGGATGAGAAAAAATTGCACACAATGTTGCATGAATAGCAGAGAAGAAGAAAGTTGCAAGTGGACAAGAACTTTAAGTTCAAAGTATTTGAATAGGGAGATGGAGTCTATTCAATTCAAGTATGGGACCACATCCAGGAAAACTAAAAATAAGTTGAACATTCCCTTACGAGATCAAAAGAAAAATGGAAGTGGGGAGTAAACAATATTAGTGCTAAGTGTAAACTTGATTACAAACTAATGGTGTCTACCCACCCTGTGTGCTCCAGATAAGGATCTTTGATGGTGATGTAGATAGACTCTAGATGGAGGATGTCTTACTTACAAGAGTTCTTGAACACAATGAGCTCAATGATAAACTGTTAAAATAGTCTATAGTACCCCCCAAGGGTCGACATGGGAGTAGGTCGATCACCTAAGCCAATCCACGACCTGGTCCAAAATGATCAACCAACCATATCATCCAAGACTGGGACCATATTAGATTACAATAAGTCCTATAGGTACTTGGTGTAGCTCCCCTACGACCATCTGAGACCACCCGGGCCCCTTATTAACAACCCAAATGTGTTTGTGGTTTGATATACTTCACCACTCACTAATGTGGTCACTTAGCCTGCATAATTATACATCCTAATTAGCAGAGTGCCAATTCTATATAAGTCACCTCCTGACCATCTAGCCACACTTGGCCACCATCCAATGTCTAAACTGGGAACTGTTATGCTGGGTGCCCATGTCACCATAACGACTACTCCTCATAAGGGGGGCCTTACATATAGTAGAGCGCATCTGTCATCCCCTCGCAAAAACAACATGAGCATTGAGTAATACATTTTTAACACTCACAATGTTGGAAGGGCTAGCACTGTGATGACCAAGTTGATCAATGGGTATAGGATGTTGGAAGGGCTAGCACTGTGATGACCAAGTTGATCAATGGGTATAGGATGTCTTGGAAAAGAATATCAGGAAATCAAATCAAGAAGATGGTGGAATAATAAAGACTAGTAGTGAAAAAGATGAACAAGCAGTATAGATCTTGAGTGATGTGTGTATGGAAGATGAAGAGCCACTTGTCGAGTTTGCAATGCTAATGATGTCGAAGGAAATGACCATAGAAAGTGTGCATCAAGAAAAGATGCTTGTCTAGGATTGTCCTCCTTGGAAGAGAAACTCCTTCATTGCTGCTCTATTTTGTTAGCTTATCCATCTCATCTTTTGGATTATTGTGCAAGATTTTGGCCAATGCTACCTTGGTTCTTGCCTCTGCTAACTTTAATAATCCATAGTTCTTAATAGACATACATGAGGGTTTGTGGATAAGATTTATCATTTCCACCACAAACCTCATCTACTTCTGTTTATCCTCTATTGGGTTTACTGGGTAATCTTTCATGACATGTGGGCCCTCTTCAAAACCGAGGGACGTATTACGAACAAGCAGTTTGAGATGGCCATGAGATCGTACGGTCGATAGGTACTTGAAAACTCTAAACGAATTATGTTGGTTTATTAAATTTTGAATTACATATATATATACTTATATATGATATATTTCTTGAACAAGCACAAGTTGCTGCTGTACCTGCTGATGCTCCTGTCGGGCTGATGATCCACCCGCCGCGCTGCTGCTCCTGCTCCTACTGGACGTGAACGATAGGGTGAGCACTACTCTTTGGACATGTATACTGATGTGAGCTCATCTGATCCTGGAGGGAGCAGCTCGTATCATCTGAGTCTCAGTAGTACTCAGGCTTATAGTATCACATCCGTATTGAGGATGTGGTTGTATATATATTTTTGTAACTAAAGCCATGGGCTTTTTTAGATAAACCAATTTGATTTTGTAAATATTTGTTTATATTGAAGCCATGGGCTACTTTGGCATATGGACTCCCTTGTATATATGTTTTTACATAATGAAAGCCATGGGCTTGTTTTAGCACACATAAAATTTTGATAGTATTGCACTCATGTCTTTCTTGAATCGTGTATTGATAATGTCATTCTTGAATTGTGTATTGATAATGCACAAAATGTTCTCCGTGGTGCAATGCACCAAAAAATAAATCCAGAGTGCTATTGGGTGCTGGAATGCTGGAATAGATTTCAGGCACCAAATACCACTCTGGATTTTTTATTTTTGCTCTCTGTTCGCGTGTATCTGCGTATAAAGTCTGCCAAAGTCGCGTTTATATACGCGAAAAATCTGTTAAACACGCGTGTATCGATGCAGCAAAACTGGTAAAATGCGTGTATAAGCCCGTGTATCAATGCATCTGACGGGAATGATACACACGCTTTTACACGCATGTCTGTGGGCTGTGATTATACACGCGCTGATACACGGGCCCGCTACTTTTTTTTCACAAGTCATTTTTTGCGGCTAGCAGCGCGGGCATGATCCCGATCCCTTGTAGTGTAAAACTGGGTGCGGGTATGAGTCCAATCCCTTGTAGTGTAAAACTGGGTGCGGCAATGAATTCACCGGGTGCCGTCGTCCCCTAGTTGAAGGAATCTAGAAGGTCTCCATATATGGGTGGGCTTGAAGCACTCATGACAGAGGAAGAGCTATAAAGCCAAAACAACATATCTATTATGATGATGCCATTCCTTCAGAATACACAGAGTTCCATGCTTTTGCAGCCAAAATGGTTGCATGTTAGCCATGCATAGGGCACAACTTAGCACAAGGTGATAGAAGTGGAGCACAAGAGGCTTGATAAGAAGGCCACCAGTCTCAGACACACCCCATTCCAAAGAGAATATGAACCCAGGTATAGTACACTCTAGTCCGGAGAGAATATGAACCCAGGTATAGTACACAAACAAAGATAGAATTTATATTTGGCAGTGTTTATAAACCACCTGACCCAAGTGAGAAGGGATGGGACTAGATGATTGCTTCTAGATTTGGAAGGGATTTTTTTTAAAAAGTTAAAGGAAGGGTTCAAACGTTAGTCTATACCCCAAGGATCGAGAGCCATTGTGAGAACAGAGTGGATATGCAAGCACAAGTATATTTTTCATTAAGAGGTTAATCAATTTGAATTGAGTTGAGTCCCTTAAGGAGCCTCTCACTCAAATTTTGTCCTAAACATTAGTTACTAGCCAAAGTTGAAGTAGTAGCATCCATGATCTCCCCCCCTTTGACCCTCTCATCTCCGAACCTCTACCACCCCCTAGTGACCCCACCATGAGATTCAACGAGAGGCTCCTCAACCTCTTACACAAAATTAATCGACTCATTAACAAGCCTCTACCACCCTCAATGAACCTTGAGATGCAACGGGATTCGAGGAGAGGTTCCTTGACCTTGTACACAAAGTCAATTGGCTCATCAATGAGCCTCTACCACCCTCAATGACCCTTGAGATACAAAGGGATTAGAGGAGAGGTTCTTTGGCCTCTTACACAAAATCAAGGCCTCATAATGGGCCCTAGATCCTAGATGATCTAGCTAAAGCTCCGAACACCACCAAACAAAATGTATATTTTTATAGAGGAGCTAAATTGGCTAGTTTACTCCTCACTCTTGCTTTTGATCCATGAGTAATAGTTGACATATTTGCCAAACCCATGGGATCTCATCTCTCACGGTACCTATTTAGGGATTATGGATTTAGTCTATATACTACAGTGATTTGCCTTCGTCAATCAATACGGAGGTGTGGCTAATGCTTGATCCCTATGTTTTAGTAATCATAAAAGATCATATGGGGCTACGCCTAGCTTGGTGGGTCCCATACCTAAAAGATCCCAAGCTCCAAGAGAATTACACTATGGCACCAAGAGAGATCAAAATCACTCCTATGTATATGCCTCTTTCCGGAAGGTGGTCCTGGGCCAAGTTTTAGCATTTCAAGAAGATGTTCAAGGTGGTGGCGCCCTTCTACAGCTATTTATACTTTGAAGGGCCACCGCCTCTTACCAGCACATAGATGAAGCTTGAAGAGCTTCATTAATGTCTAGTTTTCAAATGTGACCAGTGTGGCAACATGTCCCTTCTTCAAGCTCATAATGTTTGCCCTTTACATGATGCCCTGAGCTACGACAACCATGCATTTTACCCTCAACATGGACCCTAACTTTTGATGGTAACTTGATTATTATGAGTAGATTTGATACTTGATTATTATGAGTAGATCCGATACTTCGATGGTTGGGCACTGCATCCTCACTTTTGAATATATGCCTGACACCAATTTTTAGAAGGGCTTCAACATCATGAAGTAGATAGGTCACAAGCCCTACTTAATCTCCTTAAACAACATAGGTGACATCTTCAATACCTCATGTTGGTGATGCAAGGATGCGATCACCTTTAAGAAGGGGAGTATATTAACACAGCTGGCATCTTGAATACCTCATGTTGGTGATGCAAGAATGCGATCACCTTTAAGAAGGGGAGTATATTAACACAACTAGCATCTTGAATACCTCATGTTGGTGATGCAAGGATGTGATCACCTTTAAGAAGGGGAGTATATTAAGCACTATGATTAACATTGCCTCACCTCGTCCATGGTAGAGACATATATAAAGAGCATTACTTTGTGCTTAATAGATAAATATGGGGAAGTCTAGAACTTTGTAAATGTTCTTTTTGGAAGCTAGACTAGTTGATAAGGACTATTTTTAAGTCTTGATAAATGGGCAAGTGTGAATACAAGATCCTAGTATATAACACAATTTTGATATTTAAGTAAGCAATAACCATTCCCCGCCATTGTGAATCAAGACTTGTGAGCTCTCTACTTGATGATTGGGAAAGTGTGAATACAAGCTCCTTGTATATATCTCAATTTTGATATTCACAAAGGGGAATAATCATTCCCCATTGTGACTCAAGACTCGTGAGCTCTCCTCTCTTTGTCTCTTTGCTTACCAACTCCTCAAGGATCAAAAAAGGAGGCGTACAAAGGTGTCTCCTTTTGTGATTCAAGTTGATGGGGTGCATTCATTGCAATTTTAAAAACTTTGTTAGTGTGCTTGTTGGCCACTTGTTTGCTTTACTCTCAAAAGGGAAAGTGGAGAGGGATACTTTAGCTTTGTCACCATAGCCTCTATGTGCAAGAATATGTGACATTATGTCTAGTTAAGCCACACAACGCACATGGTGCTTTAGCATGCACACTACACACTTTATTCAATTTGAAGATGAATGCACATGGTGCTTTAGCATGCACACTACACACTCTAATCAATTTAAAGATGTTTTTTAACATGCACACTATGTGAAGAAACATCACTTTTCCAGCCCTAAAAATGGATTTTTGGGATATTTTATATTTTATATTTTTGAGGTTTTTTCTTGTCTTGTATGGTGACCGACCAACACCCCTCTATGCTATAAATAGCACAGCCTCATACCTCATCACCAGTGTACCACTTCATTGCCATATTAGGTACCACCTGGCCGCCTCCACTAGGGGTTCACTGTGCGTTTTCCTCTACTGGTCCAGGCCACCATCTGGAGGACTCATATCAACCAATGTTTGGCTGTTTTTTGGCGCTTGCATTAGGCCTACATCAGCACACATTAGCGTTACATCTCAGCATATGCCAGCGCCTACTTCAGAGCACTTATCAGCGTTTATACATCAGCTCACACCTACGTTTTGCTCCAGCAGACACCTCAATGTTTATTGCTGTAGCTCACATCAGCGCTTGTCATCGGCCTGTCCTCCGTTTTACATCTGCGTTTACATTCGGTGTACATCAGTGCTTATCATCTGAGCCTTACATCACTTACATTAGCCTGTCCTCAGGCTTACATCGTCGTTTACATCAGGCACCACCTCAACGTTTATATCTAGGCTGACATCAGCCTCACTTCAGTCTGTCTTTTCAGTGCTTACATCTAGGCTAACATCAACCCTACTTCGGGACGCAGCCCTCTCTGCTACATTGGGACAGCAGCCCTCTCTGCTACTTCGGGACACAGCCCTCTCTGCTACATCGGGACATCAGCCCTCTCTGCTTCATCGGGACATCAGCACCCGTGTCATCAGAGACTGCACCACCATCCTTATCATCGACGTTACCTTTTCCCGCTGCCACTATCACCTCGGAGTGCTTTGCCTCATATTGACGCGAGCCTTCGTCTCATCGACCGTGCTTCAGCTCCAACGTCCTTCTCTGCTTCTGCACTGGTCTTCTTTTTGCTTAGAGTCATCTCTCATATGAGGGCTCTTGTACATATCTGCACTCGCCTTTTTATATATATTCACTCACATATTTCATGCTGTATGGTTTTACTCTGATCTCTCGTATATCTGGTCCTTCCGTCCTTTTGCCCTCACATGGTATTAGAGCAATCATGAGCAAAGGGATTGAAGACCTCGAGAGCACACAGCATGGATCGTCTGCCCACACTCTCGGAGGACCGATTCTTCTCACCTGAAGAATCGTGAGCAAAGGGATTGAAGACCTCGAGAGCACACAACATGGATCGTCTGCCCACACTCCCGGAGGACCGATTCTTCTCACCTGAAGATGCTTCTCCAAACTTTGATCTGGACCACATAGGGAATGGGATTGCTTACTCAATGGAGGATCCTGTTCAAGATCATACTTTGGGAGACGATCAACCCCATGCACATCACCTCATCCACACCTCCTTTGCCATCACGATCGCCCTCTCCGACTTCATCAAGTTTTGAGGGGGATACATTCCTTCTGCCACCATTGTGTTTGTGTGTGGGACCCTGGCATTCTTCATCTTCTCTCATGGTCCCCTTTTTGGCTGCCTGAGAGGGGGTGTGAAGAAACAGCACTTTTCTAGCCCTAAAAAGGGATTTTTTGGAATATTTTATATTATATATTTTTGAGGTTTTTTCTTGTCTTGGCTGCTGGCCGACTCCTGTATAATGACCGACCAGCACCCCTCTATGCTATAAATAGCACAGTCTCATACCTCATCATCGGTGTACCACTTCATTGCCATATTAGGTACCACCTGGCCGCCTCCACTAGGGGTTCACTGTGCGTTTTCCTCTGTTGGTCTAGGCCACCATCTGGAGGACTCATATCAGCCAATGTTCAGTTGTTTTTTGGCTCTTGCATTAGGCCTACATCAACACACATCAGCGTTACATCTTAGCATATGCCAACGCCTACTTCAAAGCACTTATCAGCATTACATCTCAGCATATGCCAGTGCCTACTTCAAAGCACTTATCAGTGTTTATACATCAGCTCACCTGCGTTTTGCTCCAGCAGATAGCTCAACGTTTATTGCTGCCGCTCACATCAGCGCCTGTCTCATCAGCCTGTCCTCCGTTTTACATCAGTTGTACATCAGCGCTTATCATCTGAGCCTTACATCGCTTACATTAGCCCGTCCTCAGGCTTACATCTGCATTTACATCAGGCACCACCTCAACGTTTATATCTGGGGCTGACATCAGCCTCACTTTAGCTTGTCTTCAGCGCTTACATCTAGGCTAACATCAGCCCTACTTCGGGACACGGCCCTCTCTGCTACATCGGGACATCAGCCCTCTCTGCTACTTCGGGACGCAGCCCTCTCTACTACATCGGGACAGCAACCCTCTCTGCTTCAGGTACGCAGCACCCGTGTCATCAGAGACTGCACCACCATCCTCGTCATCGACGTTACCTTTTTTTCATTGCCACTATCACCTCAGAGTGCTTTGCCTCATATCGATGCAAGCCTTCATCACATCGACCGTGCTTCAGCTCGAACGCACTGGTCTTCTTTTGGTTCAGAGTCACCTCTCATATATGAGGACTCTTGTACATATCTGCACTCACCTTTTTATATATATTCACTCACATATTTCATGCTGTGGTTTTACTCTGATCTCTTAAATATCTGGTCCTTCCGTCCTTTTGCCCCTCACACACTACACTTTATTTAATTTGAAGATGATCTTTAACATGCACACTACACAATTTATTTGATTTGAAGATGATTTGATCTTTAAACTACTTCAAAATCTAAAAAATATTATCAAGTCATAAAAACACACATCTCTATTGCATCCATTGTAAGAAGGAGAAGTCCTTTCACATGATATATTATAGGAAGTGAAGAGGGAAGACCTTGAATAGTTCGTGCTCTAATTGTTTGGATCACAACACAACATCACACATAAACAACCTTGTCGTTTCCTTCAAAAGATTATATTTGCAAAAAAAAAAATCACATAATTACAACCCTTTTCAAAGTTGTGAATTAAGATTTGAACAAGCACTAATAGTAGATCTCAAAATAGAACCCCCAAAAAAAAAAATCAAACAAAAATATGGTAAAGAATGACTGAAGTGAAACAAACAAATTCAAAATAAGTAGTACTACACAAAACTTTTTTTAAAAAAATACAAATGCCATTTATGTGAAGGTTCGCTTCTTTTTTCTTGTGCAATATGAAGGGCTTCTTTTTTTTGCATGCCCTCCTCTAGCAAGGTTCCATTTTTTATCATATTTCTCTAGCTCTAGAAGGGGTCAACAACCTTCAAAATTAAACTTAAGACATGACAAGTTTGCCTTTTATGAAGAGGCATCCAAAGTACACAATCACAATATGGTGCTTTCTTTATGAATAGAAGTATGTTTCTAAAACGCTAAGGCCTTGTAGGCTGCAGTGCGTATGTACATAATTGTAACAACTTTGTATTCACTATAAAATTGGATATCAACAAGCGATTTAATAAGCAACAAAAAGTGTTGCTTTAGGACACTTGCAATCTCTAGAGAGGTTTAATCGGCAACAAAACGTGTTGTTTTAGGACAATTGCAAACTCTAGAAATCACGATCATGATGAGCATTGCTTGCCCACCTTTCATTGAATAGCTTATAGGGGTGTGCAATTTTCAACCATAGATTTTAAAGATCATAAGAAGAGGTGCCAAACATTTGAAGCTAGATAAGAAATTAAAGTGGTAGCATGTAAGTATATGGTGTTACATATGAAGATTACAAGGAAAACTTCGTTTGCTCTACTTGGA
Source organism: Cibotium barometz (assembly GCF_041138505.1). Classification (NCBI taxonomy): domain Eukaryota; kingdom Viridiplantae; phylum Streptophyta; class Polypodiopsida; order Cyatheales; family Cibotiaceae; genus Cibotium; species Cibotium barometz. Next base: position 32,904,620 of record NC_141076.1, on the reverse strand, counting down.
TAACAAAACTCTAGTCAAGAAATTTTGGCTATTTCACTTGTAAAAATCGTAAAAATCCTAGCTTGTTTTATTCTTGCTCGACTTCCAAGCAAGGCGAAGGTTTAGATTATTTTAGTTGCTCTACCATAAAATTGTCTAGACCCACATTTTCTTTCAAACCATGAGACCCAATGCTCTAAATACCACGAGACACAATGCTCTAAAATTTAAATACCCTATTTGTAGTGTAATATTTTTTGGTAAATTTAAAAAATTCCACTTGAAATTTTGGATTGCCTTAATTTTCAAGGAAGAAAATTTGTAGTGTAATATTTTTTGGTAAATTTAAAAAATCCCACTTGAAATTTTGGATTGCCTTAATTTTCAAGGAAGAAAATTTGTACGTTATGGTTATAATTGCTTTGATCAGTAAAGCTAAATCCCGGCAGCACATTTCCACATCGCCCCGCTTGCACATCTGCGATGGGCACGCTACACACACGTGAGACAACCACACACGTGACACAACACACAACCAACGCCAACGCCGGGAGACAAAAAAAAGATCCATCTTGTATTGGCACCAAAAAAAAAACATTACAAAGAGAAGAAGGAAGCGCTGCAAGCTGTTGCTGCTTGCCCTAATTTCTCAGCAACCCTAGAGCAGCTTCCCAGGACAAGAAAGCTCAAGTATATGCTTTTTCCTCCCCATTTCTTTTCGACAGGCTCAAAAAGAGTCTTCAAGGGCCATGGATGTGCGCGAGAGCACTTGCAGAGCTACAATTTGGCCAAAGGGAGGTTGGAGGTCGGTAACAGTCGGCTTGTTGCAGATGTCCACGATTCTAATGACATCTTGTTGATGTGGAGAGCTTCCATGGGAGGCTCTAACAATGCCACAAAACTTACCAGGAACCCCTCCTATGAGCTGCTCCATGTTCTTAAGCATCTCCTCTTCCATCACAGTAGTCCAGCAATCCTCACTCTCATCATAAGCTTTCAATCTTCCAATGTAATCCTCTAGAACAAGCAGTTTCCCATCCACAACTACACTAGGCCCATTCCACCCATTCCTCATGCCCCTTGGCATGTCTACCCATTTGCCTGTTTTGGGATCATATATCACACCCACTTTCCAAAACACCCCCTTCCCACTCACCATGTGTAGTTTGCCCTCATAATTGACTGCACTTATGGCCTCCCCACTGAACTTGGATGACTTGAGATAGTCTAATGTCACCCATTCCTGAACCTCTGGGTCGTACATCTCCGCAGATTTGGACAATGTGAGGTCCCAGTCCCTGCCACATCCACTTGCCATGATGAGCTTGTCCGCCGCCATGCCGCAAGCACACCATCTCCGGGGCACGCGGAATGGTGCACCCTGCATCCAGTTCCTGGTCTGGGTGTCAAAGATGAGGGGGCAATCAAGGGCTGGCTCGAGCGGCCGCCGATCAAGGTCTTCCAAGCTTGAGGTGTTGCTTGAGTTGTTTCTGCTCGAGATTTTGCTTGAGTTGATGTTTCTGTCATGGCCGCGGCGCGATCCAGCCACCATGAAGAGCTTGGTGGCTGAGCTGACGCATTGCACAGAGTGGAGGAGGCCAATGAAGCTGGGACTAGCGAGCTGGAACTCCACAGGGTGGGGGAAGGGGGGCAGACAGTGCCAGCAGTTTGCAAGAGGGTCAAAGGCTTTCCAGAAGAAGGTGGGGGCTGCAATGCCACCATAGCTACTACTCTGTGAAGGTGACTTGTCATGGCCATTGATGTCTGTGCTGTGCAGAAGGACATAAAGCCATTGCTGGGGCTTGAAGCCTAGGGAGAACCTCAATGAATGAAAGAAGTCGGATTGAGAGACCATGGCTTGCCATGAGGGGCAGACCCTCCACAGCAGAGACAAAGAGGGCACTCTTGCTAAGCACAGAATGGCGAGGTCATCAGGCAAGCCAGGCAACAGAGCAGATTTATTACTACAGGCCGTAGCTCGCCTTTTGCCTTCTGCGAGAGGTTCTCTGCACGTTGGCATTGCACAGGAACAGTAGCGAGGAGCGAATTGAACAGAAAAGCAGTGTTGAGAACGTAGATGGGCGGTTTCATTATATACATGTGCTTTGATGGCTGGTTTTGCCAAAAACCGCCTGTTTTCGGCCGTGAACGCCTTTACGAGGGTCCCAATCTAAACAAAATATAATCAAGTTGCGATGAAAGAGAATGACGAGGCATGAACACTTGCCGTCGACACGTGGCCAAAGAAGAAGGAGATGCGATGTGGCATCGGCAGTCGTGAAGGTAGCTGATGTGGCTTTAAAAGCGACTATAACTAAAAGAACCTTTTATGCGACCAACTAGTGACTAGACCCTTATGCGGGTTCAACGTAGCGGCCGAAAAGACCCTGCGACGGACAACTTCTCTTCACACGCACGTCAAAATAAAGCATTAATAGTGTAGTTGGTTCGAGCTCGTGCCCGCGGAGATATCCACCTGTAGAGTGTAGGCGTCTGAAACCGGCCTTATTTTCTTTCCACGTTAGCTATAGCATATCCAGGTTGCTAGACGCGTGGACGAGTGACGGGACACGTTGTCCACGTTGGATTCTGGGAGCCGTGGGCCCGTGGCCCGTTATCCCAACTTCTGATTCCCAAGTTGCCAACCAAGTTGCGTGGCACGTGGAACACTTTGTCAGCTTCACGCCAACTTGGACCTTTTTGTGGACAGGGCGCAGGGGGAATGAACTTAAAACTGGCGAAACTGGTCACTGGTCAGATTCTGGTGATGTGAAAGGTGGTGTGGCCCACGGAGGCACGGACCATGGCCTAAAAGCGGATGTACGTCGTTGCCTGCAAGTTGTAATTTGTTTTTTCCAAGTTGGAAATTGGAAAGAGTTTTGGACAACGATTGCTCTCGCTTTTTAATATTAATCCGAATGATGTACATTGAATGTTGATGTATGTAATATGGCCTAAAGCCTAAAGGTAGATAATAGGTTAGTTTAATATGGATATAACTATTATACTATAATCGTTACAAGTTACAACGTTGAAGTTCCAACTTCCAATGTCAAAAAAAAAAAACCAAGCACACTTTAATTAAACCTTGAATTTTGAATAATGCCTTCAACTCTCTTTTTTTGGGGGGGGGCTATTTCAAGGGTTATTTTTATTAGAGACTGAAGTTGACAGACCATGCCATCACAGTGTAGGACAAGAGGCCTTACCGCTAGGCTATCTCTCCCACCTCAACTTACGTTTGTGGTTTCTAAGGGATTCTTTTAATAAAACCTTGTAAGATTTGCAAAATATACAAATATTACTTTTCCACCTATAAATGAGAAACTTTATTTAGAGCATTGTTGCTGAGCTACTCGCCTTCTACCTTTTAATACTAATGACATCTTTTTCCACGTATACTCCTTTTTCTATTTATTTAGGTTGAATTGGACAGTCCAAGGCTTAAATGTGGACATCACGTGAATGCTTTGAGCCTATTCACACACCGCATCTAGTGGGCTCATGAATAAGGCATGGACGTCCAAATAATAGCTTTTACACACATAGGTGTGCCATCTTACTAAGGGTTGAGTTCTCAAGGAGGTTTCATACTGACATACTTATCCCAAGAATTAGTGTTCTTCTAACTCTCACAATAAAAGATGGAGGGAACAAGACACTGATGAGTCAAACTGAAACTTGAGCTGTGATGGAGCTAGAGCTAGAGCAAAAAGCTAGACACATGGCCTTCGCTCATGCAGAGAATCCGTCATAGAAAGATTCGCCATCATGCAAAGCACTGCGTGAGACATCTTTCACATCACATGCGATGGTCTCTCGTTTTAAGAACAAAGGACAAGGCACCTCAATGATGTCACTAACACTTTATCCTTTCTTCCTGTGGATGTGAATACCATGCAAAGCCTTCAAGAAGCAGTGGACTTCCGCTTTGCCAGCACTCCAGAGTTCGATGCGCAGAGGGGGCAGGGATCTCACATGCAAATTTCATTATAGAATTTTGAGTAAAGTGGGATTCATAATTATAGAAGTTTTAGTAAAGCGGGCTTTACACCCAATTAAAGTTTTAGTAAAGCGAGAGTTTTACCCAATTAAAGATGCTACTTGGGAGGATTAGGATATTGTGTCTTTAGAGTATCTATGGCTATGAGGATAAATATTTTTGAAGAAGGGACAAGTGTAACATCTCATTTTAGATTTCATATTTTTACATGCCATTTTTAGTAATAAAGTGGTTAGGCAAGCCCTACATATGTAAATACTTTGTTGGATAAAGCAAGCATCCTAGTGTCATTATGTACTTTAGTTACTTGTTGATAAAGCAAGCATCATAGTGTCATTATGTTGGATAAAGCAAGCATCATAGTGTCATTATGTACTTTAGTTACTTGTTGATAAAAGGCAAGTTTCCTATTTCTTAAGTGCAAGCATGGGCATAGTACCACTATACCCTCAAGGTCTTAACTATTTCTAGATGCATGTATCTTTAATGTGACCATGTGATTTGGAACACTCTTGATATGAAAGGAAAGATTGTTTATATGTCATGTCTATATTGTGATACATTTACGTAGTTGTGATGTCTATATTTAAGTAGGTATGAATAAATTAGAGAACATACTATACAAGGTTTCCTTCTTTACTTTATTAAATATCATGTGTTTGATCTTGGGCATTGACTCTTGAGCATCACTTCTTATAATAAACCATTTGAAAGGAGGACTTCTTAGTATAATGGATGAAGTGATTTTATGACTTTATAATATGTTTTTAAAAAAGATATTTTTAAAAGATAAAATTCATCCTTATATTGAAAAAACAAACTACACAATGCACATGCCAAAGCACCATGTGCAATGTGTAGACCTTTTTAAAACATATATAGGATGGCCTATTTTTTCCTTCATTTGGAACATAATCTTACACAAAAAGGCTATGGTGAAAAAGCTAAAGGTGTCCCTCCCCACCTACCTTTTTTAAGAGGGGATAAAATAAGTGAAAAGGCTAAAGGTATCCTTCTCCACCTGGATTTTTAAGAGTAGATAAAATAAGTAGCTAACCACACCAAGTAAATATTTAAAAAGTTATAATGCATTCCTTTAAATGAACCCACAATAGGAGATGCTCTCTTTACACCCACAACCAAACTTAACAAATAGAAAGTCTCCCCCATGAATCCATGCTTAATCAATCTAATCACACAAACATACAAAGCTTAGATTTTAAAACAATAAGGGATATTGGAAAACAACTAATGGCTCAACAAGGGATATTGGATTTCAAAACAACGAGGGATATTGGAACACAACTAATGGCTCAACACATCCTTGCAAGTATCTGAAGATACTTGTTGCCAATGCTTAGTACATGGGCAATGCATGAATTTTGAAATTTGTGATACACCATACTGGATATCTAGCCTCCACCACCAACACCTTAATCATAACTGGTTATGATTAAGGTGTTGCATAAATGGATTAGGCCTCCACCACCAACACCTTAATCATAACTAGTTATGTTGTGGCATCCGCAAACTCAGCTTTACAACTTTCCATATTGAGCCTCTTAATCATCTTCTTATATAAACTACATACCCAAGTAGTAGTGCAAAAGACCAAGATCTAACATCTCAAAATTTGAGGCAAGGTTAGCTTTAAAGCTATAATGAAATCCTCATTGGTGCATGTTCATGAGCGTGACATCTACATCAAGAATGACAAGTGAATCCTACTTGTCCTTTTTCACATATAAAGTACTTGTTGTAAGACTGTTTTGAAATCCATGTCCAGTAAAATAGGCATGAATCTTATAGTACCAAGCTTTGGGAGCTTGTTTCAAACCATATAAAGCTTTATTAAGCTTGCATACCTTCTGTTCTTTACTAGGTTGGGTAAATCCAGCTGATTGATAATATAAACTTATTCCTGCAAGTCACCATTCAAGAACATTATGCACTACCAAAGTAGTAATAAATCGAATAGTGGGAAAGTGGGAGAAAAAGTTTCATCATAATCAATCCCTTTCTGTTGGGCATAACATTTTGCAACAAGTCTAGCCCTTAGTCTAATAGTAGACCCATTTGCCTTTCTGGTGGGCATAACCTTTTGCCAACAAGTCTAGCCATGAGTCTAATAGTGGACCCATCTACCTTTCTTTTAACTTTGAAAACCCACATAGTATCAATAGCTTTCTTGCCAAGTGGTAGATCCACCAAATCCCAAGTACCAGTTTTCTAACTGGCATGAATTTCATCCTGCATGGCTTTCACCCGATTTGAATCTTCTTGGACCTCTTTAACAAACTCAGGTTCATCCACATCATGTAGAGAACTAAGAAATACAAACTTAGTAATATATGTTGAAGTAGTTTGAGCACTAGATCTGATTCTACTCTATAAACGAGCACACAATGTGCTATCCTACAAGGTGCTTTTAACACATCTAGGCATAAGCCTAGATTCATTGATTTGCTGATCTTTTAGCATTTACTGCATCATCCAGCTTGCTGATCTGATGTTGGTGCATCAATCCTTGAGAATTCCCCCCTTACAACAAACAAGGATTAGTAGGTAAAATCTATCGAGAAATAAATAGATACTGACACAAGTAATAGCCCATCAGGCATGTCTAGAGAATTCGCATAGGCATGCTTATTGAATTCCATCATTGGATACACACAATCCTCTATAAAAATGACGTCCCTTACTCTGACAATGATCTTCTTTTGTGAGAGGATTGTAAAGATGATAACCTTTGCTTTCAACACTATAACAATAAAAATGCATTTCACTACCTTATCATCAACCTTAGTTCTACTGTGTGCTAGCACATGTGCATATGCCAAATAACCAAAAAAAAAATGCATTTCACTACCTTATCATCAACCTTAGTTCTACTGTGTACATGCATGTGTTTAACCTTCGGTTTTCAATTGAACCAAGTCTCATAAGGAGTGATAATCATCAAAGCTTTAGTGGGGCACCCGTTCATCACATAGATAGCACAAAGAACTTGTGTGGAAGCTGCTAACCTTTAACCATGCATCAAATCATCTTTATGAGAGTTCTGTTTCTCCTCTCAGCAACACCATTTTGCTGTGGTGTGTAACGAGTTGTACACTGATGGTTAATGTCTTTTTGTGCCAAAAAACTTTGAATGCATGAGACATTTATTCCCCCCCCTATGTGAACGGAGAGTTTGAACTTTTAAGCTAGTTTCATTTTCAACCATAGCAACAAAGTGTTGAAAATGAGAAAATACCTATGACTTTTCTTTCATAGGGTAAGACCGAATGAACTTGCTGTAGCCATAACAATGAATGTAACAAAGGAAAAGTTTCCTCCTAAATAATTAGTCCTCATGGGACCACACACAACACTTTAAGTCTCGGATTAAAACTTGAAAATGATCACAGAATTGGGCCATTGCACCCAAAAACGATCATAGAAACGAGCGAATTTACTGGCCACGTGTTGCCAATAGATGCTGCTGATGAAGCGGTGGAAAAGTGATCATTTTAATACGCGCTACTAAAACGATCTAATTGTGAGCAAAACAATCCACCTGAAGAAAACTAGGCCGACTCCTATTGTAGTTTAAATTACTTTGTGGATGCTGAATCACTTATACAAATTGATTGCTATCATGTTGTTGCTTAATTTAGAAGAGCATGAACAAAAGTCGATTCAATAATAAGAGGCCTTCTTCGCTATTGTGAAAGAAAGCTTTAGTGGAAAGCTTCAAGTTGCACTACCACTATTAATGATAAAGAGTTGCAAAAACCACTTGTTGAAAACCAAATGGAACAAGCTTGAAAGCAAGTTATTGGAAAGCTTAAATGCAGTGTAGAGAAAACCAAAAAACAAGCTATGGAAAAGCTTTCCTTTAATACCACTATTGGCTCACACAGGATATGGAGCCAAACTCACACACAAATGCTCAAAGACAAGAACACGAGGGTGTAGATAGTGAGAGAGATTAGCAAGCTCAAAGGAGAGAGATGAAGTTCTCTAAAAGTACAAAGAGTAAGTATAAATGAGCAAGCAACCCTAAACTGTGAATGAGGTTTCTTAAATACCTAGCTAACCCTAAGGCAGACACTGTTCACACTTGGATGGCCATGGGGAAAAACTCAATGGGATAAAAGTGTCCATCGCATAAGTAAATCGCCTCACGGTATGGTATTACCAAATATCTAACATTCCTACCATTTGCAGCAACACTAAGAGCAACCTTACCAACTCCTTTCATTAGATATGAAGAGCTGTTTGCACATGTGGCTATGCCTCCTTGAGGAGTAGACTCAAGGAAGGAAAACAAATCACACTAAGAAGTCATGTGCTTGTGCTAGCACCATTATCAAAATACCAAACATGGTAATCTATCATCACTGACAGGCATACATTATGGACATAAGGTTCATAACTACAGTGCACAATGAATGCCCAATCAATTCACTAACTTCTTCTTTTCAACAGTTGGTGCTGATGCATTAGCCACAACCCTGACTATAGGACCATAACAGATAGTTGGTCCCATCAAGCTTATCTTCAATGGAAAGCATCCCCAATACATCACTGCTTGTAAATAATGAATCTTTGACATAAAATGCAAATATTCAACTACCTATAGAGGTACTATTAATGTTGAGTGACTGCAGCCAAGATGGATGCTGGGGGATCAGTAGTGACAAATGAAACTGCAAAGTGTATGAAAAATGACAAAGTGTAGAGTGTAGAAATGTTACTAGTAGGAATGTAGAAATCGATGATAATGATTACGATGCTGAAGCTATTGATGACGAGCTCGAAGATACAATGTTGATGATAATGACGACCATGTTTGCATACCAAATGGTGATACTAGTTCAGATATAATTGTTTCATCTGCCTCCGGACCTCCCATAACGGAATAAGTCAGGTGGGATGGCAGGGATGCATATGCACATGCATTGGTGGTTTCCATGAAAAGAAGCATTCTTCCTCATATTCGCTCATGTAAAACTACCAAGCAGGCTTGGGATACGCTTAATGCACTTTACTAGGTACGTAATGAGACATGAGTGGTCTACTTGTGCAAGCAGTTTGAGTCTAAGCATATGAATGAGGCAGATTTAATGGATGAGTTCCTCACAAGGATTAAAGATATCAGGGATAGTTTATTGATATCTACTATTCTCACAAATTTATCGGATTTTTACTAGGGTTTTGCATCCACACATCAGCTTATGATGAAACCCCAATATCCTTACATTTGATGGATTGGTTGCAATGCTCTTGCAAAAGAAGAGTAATCTTGAAAAAACTAAACTAATATGCATGTGGGAGATCAAGCATTCTGCTAGTCAAAAAGGTAAAGGCAAAGCCTTTTCTCAGGGTGGCTATAAGCCAAAGGCAGAATCAGCCCACTCTTCTGGCAAGGTTGCTATAAGAAGGGGGTGATAATCCTAAGAAGAAAGGAAAATGCAACTATTTTTTGGAAGACAAGCTATTATATCAATGAATGTAGAAAAAGGCTAGAGAAGGATGCGTGATGTATTGGTTAACAAAGGGCTTTAAAATATTGTTATTGGCATTGAGGCACGCCTTGTCTCACCGCCAACATAGGATAATACATGTACTTAAAGATGCAATAAACCTAGGAAATTAGACTTTACAAGTTTATGTTGGGATTGATTTATTTAATTAGTTTGTACTACTGTGGTGTAGAAAACCCAAAATTGAGCAAAGGCAATTCTAACTAACACTCCCCTGGGATGTCTATGAAACCTTATAGCATGTGAGGGAGCCCGAAATGTAAACATAAATATCATCACACTATAGAATATACCTTCTCCACCTAGAGGATAGTTCAATATGAGACAATTAAAAGAGTAGCTCGAGGAGAAAATGACAAGGGGGTGAAGGCCAAGAGAACCTTCTCTAATACCAACTATTAGAGTGAAGAGAAAGTTAGCAACACACACATAGATGCAACAAGCAAGGAGAGATAGAGAGAAGCACAACACTCAAAGTAGATTAATAAGAATGAGTGAAGTAAAAGTGAAGTGACATGATAAGGTCACTTACACACACACACATAAGAGTGTGTACAAACGCTCGAGGGCCTACATCAAAAGGTATACATACATTTTCAAGGTTAAATTTTGAGCTAGCTTAGCTTGTCCTTAACATACCAGTAAAAGTGCCAAGATAAAGTATGCCACAATCTTGATTTCTATCCCTAATCTCTCTCTCTCTCTCTCTCTCTCTCTCTCTCTCTCTCTCTCTCTCCCCCCATACTTGATGCAATGTTATTGAGATTCCTCTTACTACTTATAGAACAATAAAGATATGTGTATTGGCATACCAAAATACATTATATTAAAGCTTACAAAATCTACATGAGATTCCTCTTACTACTTATAGAACAATAAAGATGTTACAAAATCTACATACTCTATAATAATTTGAAATGGTTAATAAACATGTGATTAAGTAGGCCAAAATGCAAAGAGCCCCCAACTTTTATCGGCTTTTACTTGTTTTATCATATCTAGGTTAAGTTTCCATACATGATATGTTCTAATTCATCCAAGTTTATTCCCATACACGTGATCACGTTTTCAGGATAAGGACTAGCTTTGAAAGGCCTTGAGTTATTTGATACATAGTCATCTCCAACAACACGTGGCTTCTAGGAGCCACTTAAGATCACAAGAATGTAGAAGACATGCTTGCAAATCTAAAGCCTTAAGGTTATGTAGATTTTTTTTTGAGATCCCATGAGACTTGCTCACTTTCATTGCTTGTTTACAATTTTACAAGTCTTCATGGGACACAACTCTTACTTTCAAGTAAACTTTCTTGTGTTGAGGACTCCAGATTTCTTGGTATCAAAAGTAATAAAAAGAATTATTCTTACTTATATTATTAATCTCCACTTTTTGTGACATAAAAAAAGAATTGTTTCAAGCAAGGATAGTGGTCCATATATCATGGCAAGGATGAACAACACAAATGTTCATTGTTAGATCCTTGGGGTATCCTTGGGGCATGCTTGGGGCACTCCAAGAATGAAATATGGTAAGAATTTTGAAAGCTTGAAAAAATTTCATGATATAACAAGAAACACATCCAAATCTTCTTTCAATGAGATACAACAAGCACTTTCCCAACCACAACTACACTAGGCCTATTCCACCCATTCATCATACCCCGTGGCATGTCTACCCATTTTCCACGCAGAACTGTAGCGGAGAGGTAGTGCATTTGCATCTCCACACAGCATGGAACGCCAGACGGAGAGGTACTAGGTTCGAATCTACCTACTTCCCACACATTTGCCTCTCCACGCCGCACGAAGATGTACCAAGTTCGAATCTACCCACTTCCCATCCACATATGTTGCACACAAGTAGCCATAGCAAAACCATGGGGTTCTGGCAGAGCCGTGTAGTACACGTTTTTTTAAAAATATTTTTTCTATGTACATTTGAATGCAGTAGCCAATTACTTGGTGCGCAAGATCCAACGTGGCATTGGCCATATATGATGGCAAGGACGTTCTTATAGCAAGCTAAGCTTGTACACGTGGCAGTATAAAGAAAACCTACGTGGACACTAGATGGGTGGTAATCCAGTTAACGTCTGGTCTACTTGGCAATACGGACGTGTCTTGCCACATGCTGGCGTGGCAGTAGCGTCAAGTTGTTTGTAGGGGGCCCACCAAACAAGGAGCCCGTACGTCGCGTACCACGTGCTCTTCGCCAACTTCAGTCCAACTGCGCAGACGGAGTTATGCCCTAAAAAGTGGACGTACGTCGGCGCCTGCAAGTTGACAACGACAGGTGTACCCCCCTTACCACGACCACTCACCTTTTAGTATTTATGAAACGAAAAGTAGTTATATCTTTTTCCAATTTGTTTTATACTGGGCAACCGGTGCTTCCCACTTCTTTTGAGACTCCAAATTCAAATTCTACCCAAACTTCCACCTCCCCTTCCCGAACCTCCAATTTTTTGTCTCTCGTGGAAGCTTTGTGAAACTCTTCCTTAACACTAGTTCTGTAATTGGACACTAAAGTGTCCTGAGGACACTAAAGTGTCCTAAAAGTTAGCATTTTTCTTGAATTTTTGTGGGCAATCTATTAAGAGTTTTGAAATGCTTAACATCCACAGATGTTCCTCAAGACCCAAAAAAAAAATTGAGATTTTTTAAATTGCACTTTTCTTAGCTTTTGCAAGGCAATATTTTAATTTTCTTAGACACATGCTGATAAAACGCATGATTTTTGCTGTTTTCAAAATAGTAGTAATTTGTACATAACTTTTAGAAGGGACATAGTTTGATCATGAAACTTGGCTTGATGGAAAGCCCATGATGTAAACTAAATCTTGGAATCATCAAACGATAATTATTGGATAAATTTTTGACTCGCTAATATTGAAATGATGTTTTTTATACAGGTGGAGCATGAATTTTTCTCCTTCCATATGCAAGCTAATAATGTAAAACTTGAGGTGCACCCATGTTATATAGGGTAAATACTACTTTGTTTTGAATTTTCCAGAACTTTAGAGCCACTTTTTGGGCCTCTTCTCATACATGGCCTTTTGCGCAACCTGTTTTTAATAGGTAAAATGTCTAATTATGAGCCTAATTTTGATTTTCATCAAAGGGGAAAGCTGTGTAAGTGCATTATTTGTTGTAACTATAGGTGTAGACTACTTGTGCAAGCATAGTTATGATTAGTTTTTGAAAAAAGATGATCAAATTTTATATTTTTATTTTTTACAGTTTTTTTAGAACTAGGCGATAAGAACCTACTTAAGTGGAGGCTAAGTTAGTGTCATACACATCAAATTATGGCTTATTTATCTCATCTCAAGCATGAAAACCAATAATCAACATTCTCATTGATAGGGCTACAATTTTTTTTAGTGGCGTGATTGAGTTTTGATAATACGCGTTACTTTTGCTGATTTTATACAACTTTTTTGGAAAAAATTCTAGGAAAGGAAAATGATTTTTTTGGTGAACTTCTACCTCCTTGGACTGATGTATGCTATCAAAATATCTTGGGAAAAATGCTATTGATATCATTGGATTTTTTTTGAGAGAGAATGATGCTTGCATATTTGAAAAAATCCTGAAAAATGTTCATTTTCAAGACATATGCTACTTTGTTGCTTATGTACTTCCAAATAAAAAGGCATTTTATATGTTTAGCATTTTTTACATAAGCATAGGGTTATGTTCTACATGCCCAATGAAGCATTTTGGTTTTTAAAGCCTACATTAGGAGTTTGATTTTTTTTCGCAACCCCCAAAAAAGGACACTCAAGTGTCCTGTTTTGGTACCAAACTAGTGTTAAGATAATACTAGTATTGCACCCGCGCATTGCTCTGCGGCCGACCAAGGTTCCAGAAAAGAACTATTCCCTCTCTACAACCATCTCTCTCTCTCTCTCTCTCTCTCTCACACACACACACATGCACATGCACATGACCCTCTCCCTCTCTCTGTCACACGTACACACACTCTCAAATGTTGAAACTCTCTCTCTCTCTCTCTCTCTCTCTCACATGCACACACACATACACACCCGCTCTCTCTCTCTCTCTCTCTCTCTCTCACACACATGCACACACTCCCTCTCTCTTCTTACACTCTCCCACACATAGAAGCGCTCTCTCTCTCTCTCTCTCTCTCTCTCTTTCAATCTCTCTCTCTCTCTCCGACTTACTCTCTCTCTCTCTCTCTCTCTCTCTCTCTCTTTTAATCTCTCTCTCTCTCTGACTTACACATACACACACACACACACTCTCTCTCTCTCTCTCTCTCACGCACACATACACATATGTAAATATATAGTATATACAATATTATGTTTTAGATACATAAACCATACATAGACACATATACTTATACATATATACATGTATTTAAAAATATAAATACAAACATCGACATAATTTAATTAATTTTGATTAAATTTTAATGTGCGGAGATGGGTGATAAGAAGTGACTCCCTCTCATCTTATTACAAGTTACAATTGTAGAATCCTTCCACCTCCCATGACACCTGTGAGGAGGTCACATGAAATGTCTCTTTTGGCAAAGTCTTTTTCCTAATTTTTAATTTAGAGATCTTTGACTAAAGATACTTGCATGAGACAAGGTTGTAGCCAAGTTGGCACCTATGTGTCAGAAGCCTTCCCTTGTTGAAAAAGATATAGTGTCTTATGTATTGTTACTCTACTCTACCTAAGCCAAGAATTGTGAATTCTTTAATCATTCACTAGTTTTTGATACTTCTCTCTTTCTTCAATCCCCATTGGTGGCTCCATCAACATACTAAACCAATTGATTGGTTGGGGGCCTCTACCGTGATCAAAGAATCAAGCAAATTATAAGATAAGTATAGTGAATTTTGATCCTTTCTATAATTTCTCAATGATTCTCTCTTCTCAACCCCTCTCAAGCTTGAGAAGCTTAATTGATATGGTTTTTGAAATGCTATTGAAGTTAATTAATTAATGCTAGTAAAGAATTACAATGGAAATGCTCAATGAGCTAATCCTCAGCAGCCTCATGCAAGCACCCCAACACTGAGACCTGCCAACGTACATCATAACAGTTCCTTTCATAGATAGATCTGACAAGGCGCTGGAATGGGAGCTTTGGAATGGCACACTACATGTGCCTCTACACCTTTCGCTCAGAAACTCACGTAAGACGGAGCTGTGCTGCTCGTATGTTCGAGTCCTCATTGAATGAAAGCTTAAAATATTCTTTCCTGGTTCATCTTTCTGAGCTTTTTGCCCTATTTTGGGATCCTTAGATGAGGAGGCCCTTGCTGTCTTCTTTGCCCGTGCCATTTATAAAAGATTTAGACAGATGGCTCAAACGACTAAGCAATAAATTTTTTGGATAAATATCACTACAACGCGATATGCAGAAAAAACAAACATACGTGTTGTATTAAATTTGTGTGTTAAAGGAAACTCCAACACATAAAATCGGCTCAAAGGAATAATAAGGACAGATTTTGAACAAAACTCACTATCTACAATGCGATAAGGGGCCTTCCGACACACTAAATACCCCATATCGCGTTGTACTGCATTCACAATCAAAGGAACTCCAACACGCAAAATAGGCTTAAAGGACCACTAAAGATAATTTTTGAACAAAACTCACTACAACACGATAAGAGGAATTCAAACACACTAAATCCCCCATATGACATTGTACTGCATTAACAATGAAAGGACCTCCAACACGCAAAATAGGCTTAAAGGACCACGAAGGACAATTGTTTAACAAAACTCACTACAATACGATAAGAGGACTTCAAACACAATGAATCCCCCATATCGTGTTGTACTACATTAACAATCAAAGAAACTCCAACATGCAAAATAGGCTTAAAGCACCACTAAGGACAAATTTTAACAAAACTCACTACAACGCGATAAGAGGACTTCAAACACACTGAATTTCCCATATCATGTTGTACTGCATTCACAACAATCAAAGAAACTCCGACACGCAGCAAAAAAGGGTCAAGTGAAATAATGAAAACAAATTCGATAAAATTCACTACAACGTGATAAGAGGACATCCAACATGTGGAATATTCTATATTGTGTTGTATTGAATCAACAATGAAGCAAACTCAAATACGAAAAATTTACCCAAATACAATGCGATATGCAAACAAACAACATATTCAAACCAATAAATTGTGTTGTGTTACATTCAAAATCAAAGAAATGCAACGACATATTTGGATTCAATGCACTGCAACGCAATGGGAAGAGTTCCAACGAGGTTCCAACAAATTGATACCCCCATATCGCGTTGTATTGACTTCATAATGAAAGAAACTCACTCGGGAGTCCACATAAAGGAAGAAGAAGACATGGTGCAAGTTAATAAACATTGTATTACAAAATGGACCATTACTTGTCAACATGATATCGTCTACGAAGGGATGAAATGGTGTAGATGACGGAGAGCAGATCATGGTGATGAAAATCGAAAAAGACGCTGCTATTTATATAGAGCTTGATGCTTAATTCAACGATTTAGGGTTTAACAGAAGGGATCCCACCTTAAGTAGATGTGACGTTGCATGATGACATTGGCGTTAAGTGCACGTGGTAGGCAATGATGATGATCGAATGCATGAGTGACACGTGTCTATCACTCATGTGAATGAATGTGGATGACCGCCAATAAAATCCTGCCACGTATAAAGACCATCGGGTAATGCACGCACTCCCACATGCATTATTTATAGCATGAGTTTCAAGCATACCTGGCTTTTTTTCGATGCAACTATTTTCTCTCTCTTGCGGCTCCTCTTCGACGATGCGACCGGTGTTGGCAATTCTTCTGATCTTCTCGGCACTGATCCATGACAGTCTCTCTCCAACCCTAAGGCAATTTTAAGGTCAGTTGACTTCTCAAGTCTCATCAATTTTAAGGTCAGTTGACTTCTCAAGTCTCATCAATCTTAAAATGTTTGTTTTTGTATGATTGTGAGCGCCATTCCTTCTTTTCCTATGAAATTCATGTATAATTGACAAATAATTTTGAGATTCATTACAACGCGATGTAGGGCTTCACTCGAGAACATCAACCCAAAATTGCGATGTACTGACTTGCATTATACAAAGTCAGTATAGTGCGAATTCAAAAAAATATGTGCGATATCCAGCCCATACTCTCGTTTTTAGTAGAAATTTCTTTGAGCTTCAGCACAACGCGATGTAGGGCTTTACTTGAGAACCTCCACCCTAAATCGCGTTATACTGACTTACGTTATACAAGGTCAGTATAACGCTAATTCAAAACCATATGGGAGATCGCCAGTCCGTACTCTCGTTTTTAGAAGCCACTTTTTAGTATTCCCTACCTATTTGCTCAATATAGACCTAGTATATTATAATTCAGAACAACGCGATAAAAGGCTTCACTTGCTAATATCCACCCTATATCGTGTTGTACTGACTTACAATATACGCTCTCATTATAGCGCGAATATGGAAGCCTACTTCTGATCGGCTACGTTGCATACTTGTGCAACGTGAAACTATATGGTCCTTGTATACAACAAAAAACTGAGTATCATGAACTTTAGAGGCCCGTTTGTTAAATATTAGCTTGAATTCGGAACCCCCATATCATTAGGGAGAAAATGGACTATAAAATGGGTCCTTTACTAATCAAAAAATTAGTGCCAATCAAGATATCCACCAATGGGAAGGGGGGGGGGGGAGTGCACATTCTATCCACTAGCTTTAGCTATAAAATATAGGGTAGTTATTACATTTCTTAGCCTTGTCCCCCTATCTTCCACCTCTCTCTAGAGGTCACACCAAAGTTCAAGGCAAGGGTCAAATATCCTTTTTGAAATGACATGGGCCAACATTTTTTTTAAAGTGCAACTCGGCCAAAAAAACCCTATAATTTTAAAAATTTTGTTTTCCCTCCAAAAAGGTGTTTTTACCTCAAAAAGGCTATCTAATCATATTCTATGGTGAAAAACCCATTTTTCAAGCTCATTTTAGCTCTCTAAGCTCTTAATCTCTCTCTAATCCTCTTCTATAAGCTTCTTTATTCTTCTATTATTGCATAATCATCTCTAAAGCTACTGTACTCTCCCTAATCTCATCTTTCTCTCTCTTGCTCACCCATACCAAACTTTAATCTTCTATTTCTTTAGTCATTTCTTAAGATGTTGTGCCCTCTCTTTTCCTCACTCTTCTTCACCCATACATCTCATTATGCCTACCTCTAGTAAGAGACCAAGTGATTCCATCTTTGAATACCTTGTCTACAACACTACAGATGATGAAGGTGAGTGGATCCGGCATCCATTTAGGGTGAAAGATTGGGTTTATATGCGGTTCAAGTGCCACAAGTCCACATCGAGTTCTTAACCATGGTGTTTTGGAACACCATTGGAAGGGAAGGATTCTTCATTTCAAGAAGGATAATAATGGAGAAATCAAGGCAATAATACAACATGTCTACATGGCTGTAGACATGTATCTTCCTCCTTCCATGGAGAGGAATAGGCTCCCTTGCAACTGTAAGTACGTGGTTGTATTTTTTTTTGAAAATGGCTTGTTTTGTTTTACTAATCCACAACCCACCCCAACAATGTTCATTTGCAAGAAATTATGAATTGATCAACTTAACAATGTCTTGGAAATTGGATAAAATATTGTGGAGGGGTTTCACAAGGGGACATCTACTCATGTAAAGTGGTGCCTTTCAAGTGTGACCTTTCGATACTTGAAGACTCGTCGGAGCTTATCCATTTGATTTTTCTATGAACGATGGATGAAGAAGAATGGGGAGTGGGTTCCTTGCAATCAAGTGAGAGAGTGGGTTCCTTGCAATCAAGTGAGGGTGTGGATACACCCATAGATTTATCTTTGACTCTTCCTGATGGTTCAATTGAGATGGTGATGCAAGCAATGAAAGGAGCTTAGGAGATGTTCGAGAGCATTTGCTCATTCTGGGATTTCAAGATGTCCAAGAAGCAAGCATCAAGATTGGCCGACGAAAGGTGAGCTTTGATATTTGTAAATTTGCGTTGCTTTGTGTTTTTTGAATATGTTGTTTTATTTATTACACTTGAATTTCCTTGTTTAGATTGAAAGACATTTGGAGAAGAGCTTAAAGGTTTGCAAAGACTGGAGTAACGATGGATGCAAATTTCAACTTCAGAATTAGTGTCGCAAGTCGTCGAGGGGCTATTTGTCTTTTTTTTTAAATTAAGATGGTTTTGTATCAAACCTATTATAAAATGATGGTTCCTTGTGAATGACCACTTGTGTTATGTCTTGTCGGTTTACTTTATATTTTTATACAAATTTGGAGTTATTTACTAGTCACTTATGTTATAGTCTAAAATGCCCAATGTTTAATTTTGAGGTCTATAAATATAGGACCTCTCTCATTTTCTAACACTTTGTTTTGAAGTTCCTCTCTCTTTCACCACTCATCTCTCCATTTCTAGCATTTGTCACTCCCTTCCAGCATGGACCCAAACATGGCATATGAGAGGTTTCTCGAGTTCTTGAAGAGGACCGAGTGGCATGACATAGAGGAACTTTTCTTCATCTTTTCTTGGGAGATTGACTTTGGAACAACCATCCTCTTGGCAGAAGAGGACTACAGAGGTAATCTTGACTACATGGAGGAGTACATGAGGCCCTGGACTGTTAAGGTACCACAGGAGAACGGTGATTGGGTTCCATGCGATCTCTTACGATACATCAACAATAATGACACAAATGCCCTCAGGAGGTTGCAAAAATTCCAAGATAATGTGCTCCTTGATGGTCACTACAAGCAGAACACCAAGGAGGAGATGGTTGCACTTCAGAGGGGGAATATTGGCCTTGATTTCCTCTCTTGGGTTGCCACCTTCATATACCTTTGTGGTGAGCAAGACTTTGATGAAGAGGTATAGGTGGAGGATGTCTCAATTGGAGGCATGGTACAAGGCAAGGAGGAGGATCCTAAACCTAAGGTCCTTAACCAGCTTGTTGAGGCCGTTATGGCCAATGACCTCTTCCTCCAAATTGAGGCACCTCAATCTAGTGAAGCATCCTTGTCAAAGGCATTAGTGCCATACTCTAGAGAGACAAGTGCCTCAGCCACAACAGAGGGTGGAGAAGAGGTGGGGGAGGGTCCTATAGAGGGTACCCTAGATGTACCAGATGTGGGCAAGGGAAAGGAGGCTACACATGATAGATAGATAGAGAGAGAGAGAGAGAGAGAGAGAGAGAGAGAGAGAGAGAGAGAGAGAGAGAGAGAGAGAGACATTGTGGATAACATTGGATTGCATGCATGTTTAGTTTGTGGTATGAGTAATGATTAATTTGGGCCAACTTCCCATGATGTCCCCCCCTGTCCTCTCTGACCACAATGAGTGTGTAGTTCTGTCTGATTTAGCCAACACCCAATCTAGTTGATAACAAGGCCTATGTGTATGTGTATGTGAATGTGACTACTTGTAAACGCTTATACATGACAATTGGAGGCCACCAAATACAAAAAATAGCCCCAACCTGAACAGGGTGACTTTTGCCTAGACAAGCTTACTGTCTGGGCAAAAGTCGCCCTGTTCAAGTTGGGACTCCTTTTGTATTTTTTAGCCTTCAGTTGTCATGTATAAGCATTCATATAAGATTTTCTATAAACTAGGTGCTTAAAATTAAAGATATATAGTGCCTTATAAAGTAATATTAAGATCATAAAAGATACTCTTTTACATGATAAGAGAGTTCTTACACATGGAAGAAGAGAGTTTTTACATGAGTGTAGTTCTTACATGAGCATAGTTTTATCTAATTTAGCCAATAGTCAGCTTTAATTGATAGTCAGCTTTAATTGATAGTAAGGCCTATGTATATGTGAATATGAATACATATAAATGTAGTGTAGTTCTTACATGAGTATAGTTTTATCTAATTTAGCCAATAGTCAGCTTTAATTGATAGTAAGGCCTATGTATATGTGAATATGAATACATATAAATGTATTCATATTTGTGAATATGAATACATATTTATATGAATACATATAAATATATGTGTATATGTGAATATGAATACATATAAATGTTTGTACATGACAATTAGAGGCCACCAAATACAAAACTAGCCCCAACCTGAACAGGGCGACTTTTGCCTAGACAGGCTTGCTATCTGGGCAAAAGTCACCCTGTTTAGGTTAGGTCTCTATTTGCATTTTAAAGCCTTCAATTGTCATTAAGCATTTATATAGACCTTATTTATAAATTAGGTACTTAAAATTAAAGATATATACTGCCTTACAAAGTAGTATTAAGATCATAAAAGATGTGCCTTCACACTGGGCCTGATATCACCTAGTTATCATACGTTGCAAGTTTTGCTCACCAAGAAATTTACAACTAAACAATATTAAAACAAAAAAATATTAGTACATATGGTTGAGAGGAAGGTTTACAAAGGCAAAAAGACCCCCAACTTGAACAAGGTGACTTTTACCCAGACAGGCTTCCTGTCTGGGGGAGCAAAAGTCACCTTGTTCAGGTTGGGTTTTTTTTTCTTTTACCCTTGTAAATGAAATATACAAATCAAATACATTTAAATTTTTTTGAGATACACATGCAATCAAGGCCTTGATTGGACAACTTGAGAAGAAGCACTAGAAAGAGAATATATTAAGTGAAGTTTTACATCCTCTTGTCTCGGCCCCCCTAAATCGTATAGTATCTCTTTAACAAGATGTGCAAAAGGATCTCTCGTGATGAGGAGGTCGACACTCTTCTGGAACCTCCAAATCCCCTTTAGAGCTGCCATGCCATTGCGTTGTTTCCTCCTGGGGGCACGAGGAGGAGGGTTTCTTGTGGGTGGTCGAGGAGGACATGCATGAGCACTCTAATCTCGTGCACGTTTACGTCGAGAGGATGATGGAGCTCCTTCAACTGCTGCTACTTCTGTTGCTGTTGCAACCTCTAGGCCTGAAAATTTAGGTGGTTGTTGGGTCAAGGGATCAAGTGGGTAAATCAATCCTTTCACCCATATATCAACATGCTTTCTCCCTAATTCCCTGACTTGTTGCATTACATAAGGGTTGACCTTAGAAGCCTCTGTTCTCTTATAGAGAGAGGAGCATACTCATCGTCCAGGTCCACATGTATACATTGCTTCTTAGGATTATCTATGATGTTCTACAAACCACAAAACAATACTGAAATTGCAACTAACTCCTTTCTTTGCAGCTAACTCCTTTCTTTGCAAAAATATACGGTGTAGTAAAACATTGTCATTAATTTCAGACACTTGCATTTCAAATAACATAAAAATTAATGCCATACCTCATTTGAGCACTATAGCAACACTTCTTAATGCCCTTCTTGATGTAATAACACTTCTTGGTAGCAAAATAATCAAGTATAAAAAATCAATGAAGGCAGATATGACTTTTTGGTTCCACTTGAAGGCACCAGAAAGCCAAATCTCTCTTCATTGTTGTCCATGCAGAAATAGTATGTGAGGAAAGAGGAGATTTAGGTGAAAGCTTAGAGGCTTCCTTGAGAGATTGAAGATTTGAATGGAGGGAAATTCAAATGGAGAAGAGTGGCTATTGAGCTAGGAAAACTCGCCCAATGAAAACCACCATAACTTCATGAAAATGCACTAGAATAGAACTTAAGCGTGTTTAATTGCACTAAAAAAAAAGAAATTTGTATAATACTAAGTTTGCTTCCGAAGATATATTTGTGTTCTTTTAAAAAATGCCCCTATTTCCTAACTCCATGTTGTACTTATGTCAAAAATATAGTTGCATAGTTACATATGTCAGAAATATCCTCGTACTTGTTTTCTTGCTTTATAGAGTACTAGCTTTTCACATTTATGAAAATTCCACTCGCAGTGATTGAAGTTCCATAGAATTTAAGAACATTAGAATAAAATAAGTATTGAATCTCTTTCAAAAATATGAAAAAAGGTGAATTTAGATTCAAAAAGAAGAGAAACACAATATAATAATATTATTTTTATACTTTTTTGGGATTCCAGGAGGAGAGAGAAAGCCCTTAAAGGGTCCATTTGGAGCCTGAATTTTTCCTAATGCTAAATCAATAAATCTCATGAATCTACTATGCCATTTAATAGATGCCGTAGGAATCTAGCTAATTTGTTTACATTCATTGGTGTTTGTAGTTTTACAAAAACTTCTACATTGGGTTGCATCCACTGCAAATCTATCTCTACTGACATAATGTGTCTTATTAGGTAGGGATTCACTGATAATTACAAAAGTACACTTAGCTAGATCTAGGCTGAGCCTAGTCTCTCTACATTTTTCAAGGTAAAATGTTGAAAGGTGATATGCCTTTTTCCCAAACACATTGAAGTCATCCACGAAGACTCTAATGAAGGTGGTTAGATACTTAAATTTCCTAAACCATTCTTTGGAAAGTTGATAGTACATTAGAAGCAAATTCTTCCCAATTTGTCATAAAGGATGTTTTTCCTTGTCTTCTGTGCCCCCCCAGACTTTGTTATACTCACTGAATCCATGAGTATATCTCATCCTACCACTACATCTAGCAAAGAATCCGTCAAAGAAATAGGAATCATCAATTGTAGCTGCATTGAGCTTTTTGTAAATTGATACAGACTCTAAGCTTTCCATTCTTCTTTAGGACAATGAATATTGGTGATAGCCATTTTTCTTTATCCACATGATAGATGAATTCAAATTTTAATAACTTGTCTATTTCTTCCTTGACCTACCTTACCTGGGCAGAAGCCAAGCTCATCAAGATAATGTTGATTCCCTTAATTCGAGTAACAAATCTAAGGATGCCATTACTTAAAGCATAGCAACAAGAAAGAAAAAAGGAATGACATGAGGTATGCAACTGTCTCAAAGGTCAAGTTGCTAGAGGCCAAAATGCACCAATGGCATAAGAGTTCGAAAGTCAAGTCACCAAGGGGGCCAAAACAAGCCTAAGGCATAAGAGTCAAGGGTCGGGTCATAAAAGGCCAAAAGGAGTCTAAGGCACAAGAGTCAGGAGTTGAGTTACCAAAGGCCAAAACATGCCCAAGCGTAATTCTTAAAAAGTTTCACCTCACTTATACACATAAACACAATTGATATTTCACAAGTCAAGTCGTTTGTGCTAGAGAGACGAGCATAAGAGTTCAGCTCAGAGTCGCCTATGTAGGATATGGTAGGCATAAAAGTCAAGTCCAATGGAGCCAAGAGGAGCAACGAAGCTGCTACCTTTTTCATTTGGTAGACATGAGACAAATTCCATTGGGAGGAGCAACAGAGCTGATACCTTGTCCATGTGGTAGACATGAGAGAAATTCCTTTTGGGGACAATGAATTACAATTGAGCATGTTCGCTTCTTGTATGGACATTTTGAAGAATTTCCATGAGCTTCGTTTATGTAATTCCTCAATATGCATATATAATGATTTACATTTTTTTGGCGCCATATGTTGAACATATTTGTAACAACTTCAAAGAATTGAATCTTACTAGGATGAAGATATAGAGGAGGCTTGGAAGAGAGTGTTACAAGGCATTGCATGTTTTTCCATGGTGAGAAATTAAGAAAGGGCTTTAGGCTTCATATGAAGAATATGGAATTAATCCCTCTGTCCCCTTCCATAATAGAATTAGCTCCACTTGGGCCACATGAGATTGAAGAGGATGAAGTCTTGGAGGAAATAAACCCACTATAATCCATGCCAATTTACATATGATTTTTTAATAAAATCCCATTAATTAAGTATTTTCAACAATAGCCAAAATGTTAGAAATGTGTCAATGAAGACCATAAAAATGTGTGAAATTTAGCACAAATTTGGAGGCTAACAAACACTTCCTCTCAATTACATTAATATGTGATACCATTTTTTTGTGTTACATTCCATAAATCTAGGAGCATTTCATTTCTCTCACCAAATTTTTACACCCCTCCCGATGTTATATTTGCACACTCCCCCAATGCTCACAAGAATTAGACATATTTCGCTCATGACTCTTATACCCATACATGCCTCTCTTGGGAAAATTTCCATTTTAAGGCTCTTTGTGGCTTAGTCAAGGCACCCTCATCATATGATACATCAATGCCCCAACTAGGACACACACAACACATTACAGTCACGTGCATTTTGTGTTACAACCTAGGCTCCACTTGGCCAATGCCTTTAATGCGTTAAAGGTCACATTGGTAAATAAATCATGTGTTGAAGCTACCATTTGAGAAGCCTTTCAAAGTCATTACGGATACCAATGGATTTGATGTTGATGGAATTCTAATATAGGAAGGACATCCCATAGCATATGAATCCCAAAAGTTGAGGTCACATGAAAGGTATTATGATGTCTATGATTTAGAGTTATTTGCAATAATGCATGCCTTAAATCTTTGGTGACACTATCTTCTTAGGCAAAAGTTCACCTTGGTAAACTGATCATAAAAGCTTAAAGTGGGTCTTCACTCAAAATAACCTTAATATGAGACAAAGAAGGTGGATGTAGACTCTTTAAGAAGTTGATTTTGAGATCAAATATAGGTCATGGAAAGAGAACGTGGTTGCAGATACACTTAGCAAAAAAACCTCTATACTCTTGATAATCATAATTTCTAATCCCTTGCTCACCGAGATTAAGAAGAAAATTGGATCAGATAAATTATTTACCCCTATCATTGCCTTTCTTAAGCATTGTTAATCTCACCCTAACGTGTCGTGGAAAGTTGCCTATCCGTCGAGCTCAAGCTAGGCTCAAGAGCTCCACCGTAGCTGCTCATCATCGCCCTTCTCCCACACTCGTTGTTGTCACACCGAGGGTGATTGCTCTAATCCAACGGGTGGTGCAACCTCTCTCGAGAATATCATGTGGAATCTCCACCGAAGACGATTGCATTGGTAGCCTAATCACTCAAGCAAAAGGGAGAGAAGAAGCAAGAGGGAAGCATGAGAGAACAAATATTTTAGCACTAATCATTTCCAAACCCTAATCCTAAGCACACCACACATGCTAGATTAGAGTTGCAAGAGAGAGGGAAACATAACACTCCATTTCTATTGCATAAATGGCAAAATGCATAACAAACAAGAGAAATTGGTTTTAGAGCCTTTTCCCACTAGGCCGCGCCCGGGAGTAAGTGACTAATCATTTCCAAACCCTAATCCTAAGCACACCACACATGCTAGATTAGAGTTGCAAGAGAGAGGGAAACATAACACTCCATTTCTATTGCATAAATGGCAAAATGCATAACAAACAAGAGAAATTGGTTTTAGAGCCTTTTCCCACTAGGCCGCGCCCGGGAGTAAGTGACCCAAGGCGCCCAAAACATAGTTACAAGGCTTTTCTATATGGTTTGGCCAATTGACCAGGATCCTCTTGTCTATCCTTCGAAGCTCAATACTATTATAGGTATATATTTTATCATATTTTTAATGCATAATTATCGTAAAAATATATACTTGATTTAATGTGTGCAGAAATCAACTTAATGGAATGTGTCAATATGCACAAGGTTATTATATGTGCGAATGTGCACAAGGTTATTTTATGAGTAATTTTTATTGACCACGTGCCAAATGTTTATACAAATTATTTATACACGCTTGTGCACATATGATAGAAGAGTTTTGATTATTTACACTTAGTGTGCGAACAAGCTCTAGTGCTTGAGCTATTTTTGTAAAATTGGAAAATCAAGCCCAATTTTTTATGCACAACTATTAATAGATCCTTGGGCTATTTATTGAATACAATTCTCAAAATACTCATGTCATGGAAGTGGAGCTACATGCATGAGGAGGGAGATTACACCCAATCTTGTCTTGATGGTGATGTTGTTCTATTTCTCTTGTTTTATGCTATGCTATGCACTTTCATATCAATTTTATTCAAGTCTATGCTTTAATCTTAATGTATTTGTGAGTTTTTATTTATTTCTTCAAGAAGTACAAAAAAGTCCCATGTCAAATACTTGGGAGCATCTTTAGGGCGTTTCCATCATCAAATGACGGGATTTACAATATAGTACTGGCGCCCATTACATAAGTGTGCTAACATAGTTGTCATTGGAATGTGTTAACCAATATGTGGTTAATATACTCCCCTTCTGAAACTCGATCGTATCCTTGTGATCGGGAAGTTGTCGAGGCACGCTGGGAAGTGCCGCACTTGGTTGGTTCTCCTGTCTCTCCAAAAATGAGAGGGGGTGGGGAAGTTAGTAAGATGGAAAGAAGTTAGTGGAGTACTGACAGTTAAGTATCCAGCTAGTCTGATGGGCTCTAATGAATTCGTTTTCTTGTATGTACTCAATACTACTCGTTATTTATTTTTTGGTGTTTTTTCTATTTTGTCACATTTTTGCGGTGGGGCATCCTCATTAGAGGAGTCAGAGTACTTGAATGAGTATATGAGCACAAAATACTTAATAACCGTAGGTGGAATTATTAAGGAGGGGTTAGGAAAACAATGGTGTTAGTAAGCAAGTGGCGAGGGGTGAATTCTGAAGGGACAAGGAGGCAATACGCATGGAAATTGCTTGCGCTCCAAGATGCTGTATGTCAATGGCGATGTACATGAAGCTCTAACATCTTTGTCAAGACACCGTAATGGGTATCTTGGCTCCCGTGGGGTTGAGTTATCAGTTGTAGTGTTCTCTCTTTTTCTTTTTGTGGGTTATCTTCTTCTGTCATTGTACCTCATGAAACTGGAATCCTGTGTTAATAGGAGTGGTAGTCCATGAACGAGGATCCATAGATATTAAGCATAAGAAGAAGTTAGGGGTAGGATGGAGCCAGAGTTATTCAGGTGAAGCATGGGTGATTAAGAAATTCTAGGCGATGGGTCGTACCATTAACCAGACTTGTTCCCACCATGGTCCCCCCACCCAGAGATGTACCTGGATGGCTATTGATGATGAAGCTTTGTGTCGTGTGTGCGCATAGGACAGAGCTCAGTGAGAATTGTAGATGTTGTGCATGGGGGAGGGCAAAAGGTATGCCCGTGGTCATAATCACCTAGATATTCCTAATCACCTAAAGACTCTTTTTTTTGTGTTTGGGTCCTCATGTGGGTGAGGACTTACATGTGTTTATTGGTCAACACCTCTAAAGAGGGTTTTGTACACTGAGACTAGGCCATTTGGCTAGATTTGTGAGCTTACCCTTGAGTTTATCCTGGAGTGGTTGGATAAGCTCAACCATTTATAGCACTGCACCTTGGTTTGGTAGCAAAGTCGAGGGACAAGGTGGAGCATCAAGTACGAGGTCCTATGGTTGAAAGGGCTGGGTGAATGGAGATTTTAAGTGCCCAAGGGTTGTGTACGGGCAAGTCCGTGTAGGATTGATTTAATGAAGAGGGGACTTGCTTGCCCATTGGTAGTGGTGGATAGGTACTGGCTTGGTTGGTGTGGTTTGGACGAATCGCTGAGGGGTATGCTGTGGGAGAGCCAAATGATGGAGTTGCCATCATAGAGGCCTTGAGCGTTAAAGAGGCGCTTGGGCACCCATCGAGGCCGAGTGATGAAGGTCCGTGGTTGTCAAGGCTTTTTGGTTTTTAGGTAACAAGGCTTTGAGATAGGTGTAGGTTGTCAACGTTGAGGATAGGATTTTGATGGTGGCTTGGGGAGCCACAGGTGTGTGTTGCCTTCATGGAAGCCTTGAGCTTTGAGCACGTTGGTAGGCACCCAGGGTTGTTGGTTGCGCTGTGCTTGGGGTTGCCTAACTGGCGGCGGCCACCATGGGGCCTTTTGCCGTAGCTTCTCGAGGAGTTGTTGTGGTGGATGAGCACAGGCGGCATTCTTAGGTAGCTAAAGGCGAGTGTTGCCTTCATAGTAACCTTGTGCTCGTAAAATAGGCAGCAGTCGGGGACAAGCCAACGTTGGAGTTTTGGCTTGGGGTTGGTTTCGGTTGGCTTAGTTGGCTTCCTACGCTTGGGTGTGGCAGAGATGGTTGTTTGGGGATCCATAGTTCTATGTAGCCATCGTAGAACCCCTAAGCTGCAAAAAGATACTTGGGCACCCACCATTGATTGTCATGATAAAGGTAAGATGTCGGGGTGCTTGCAGTGTGGGTGGTCGAGGATGTAGAGTTGAGGGGAATTATCATTGATGAAGATTGATTATCATTGTTGGTGGGTATCGACAATGCCCTTTCGACCGGATTTGGTGAGGCATGGGGTATGGGAACATGGGAGACTGCTGGTGATGAGGATGGGGCGTGAGGGGGAAGGGCAGTCGAGGGTGAGGGTGTGTGGATGATTTCCTCTTAGGGAAACAAGAGAAATGTGGCATTTTTCCCGTTGATTTCCATGGTGGTTGTTTCTTCGCGGCTTGATTTGGCAAAATGAGTGGCATCAATCCACTCTTTTCTAATGATAATCCGGACTTGGAGTGCTCCTGCATCTATGACATGAAATCTGCACTCCAATTGGTTATTTACCTCCAAGAATATGAAATTGGTGTGGACCATGGGGTAGAGGTGGGCTGGCCACCATTGTAGACCATTCTTAGTTGGAAGTCCAATCCATATTCTTGGTGGGTCTAGTTTTGGTGGTAGTTCGGGGGCAGTGGAAGACTTACCAGTTGTTGGTGGGGGTGCGAGAGTACGCTTTGTGGAAGCAGTTGGTGCAGGCAGAGGATCAGATTTGATGCACTCCCCATCCTAGATGATCATTGTTATGTTGCCATGTGGAAGCTTGAGGGTAGCTATGTTGCCAGCGGAGTTGATTGTACTTGTAGCATTTTGAACCTAGCTTCCTCCAAGGATGACAGCTTCTTTTGTCTCACCTGTGGTGGGAACCACATAAAACTTACAAGCCAATGGGTTAGAGATATTATGTACAATTTGTGTCAAAGACCCAAGGCTTTGTACACGTTGCCCACCACTAGGCAATTGAATTTTGGCATGGGCACTGTGAAGAGATGGTTTGCCTAGGGAGACACATGTTTCCCATGGTAAAAGATTATGGCTCATTGTTGTGAGAGATAGCAAGGCACATTTTCTTTGCATATTTCTGCCAAAGGGAAAACCTAGCCAGACCCGAAGGGTGGTCATTTCATGTTGGGGAGCTATGCTTACACTCAAGGTGTTAAGCGAGGCAAGGGCCTTGTAGGATTCATGAAGGGACTAACCGTTGGGGAGCACGAATTGCATGGTGCTGAGTTTGCGATCGGGGAGGGTATCCAGTGTAGTAAGGATTTTTAGCCAGTCATGGGGTTGACTTCGTCACTATTAATAGAAGCAACCATGTATGGCACCCGCGCATCATCAAGGGCTTGATGACAAGCATCGCAAACAAAGAGATCATCACTCCTTGTGGTGGTGAGACAGAGTCTTTGGCAAAGGGACCTCTGGCCATGGATTGTGAGTGCCAGGTATATAAATTAACTTTGAGCATTTGAGACCCTTGCGGAGGAGGTAGACATGATGTGTGCCCTAGTCATGGATCAGTTGTGTTTGTCACATGAAGGGTCTGCCCAGGATGGTGTCATAGGCAGCATTACAAAAGTCCATGACCACAAATGTAAGGTTGAAGGTCATGTCACAGACTTTGACCTTGAGGTCATGTCCTAGGCCAGGGGTTGTGTGCAAATTTTCCATCCCGTAACAAGATTTATCACCAACGTGGTTGGCCCCAATTTTCCTAGCATGTTCTTGTGAGGATCGGTTTAGGGTCCATGTGAGGCACCGGCAAAGGGAGATAATGTGTTATGGGTGCCTCAGGGATGGCAAAGCGCATGGGCTCCAGGGTTTTAGCAATGGACCTAGTTTAAATCTTTCCATCATCAATAGGGTTTGCCTAGAGAGGCAACTGCTGGGTGGAAAGATGGGCACTAGAGAAGGTCATGGTGGCGCAATAAGTGAGTGGTTAGTTGGGGGTGGTGCCACCAGTAATGAATGGTACCCGGGAGGAGAGGAGGGGAATGTGGCAAATGAGCTTTGGGTTGTAATTGGCGCAGTGGCCAATTGCGTGGAATGGCTTTCTTGCATATTGTCTCATCGAAAAAGATTACCTATTTGTAGGCCTGATCAAAGGTGGCCAATTGCGTGGAATGGCTTTCTCGCATGTTGTCACATGGAGAAAGATCACCCATTTATAGGTCTAATCAAAGGTGGAGGGGTCCTTGACCAACATGTGGTCAAGCCTTGGATTGTTCAAGCCTAAGAGGAAACAATCCATTAAGTGCTTGTCACTCAATTTCTCCCTTTCTTCGCAACACAAATCAAGGTACTTGATGTGTGCAATGTAGTTGCACACAATTTCTTGTCACACTCAATTTCTCCCTTTCTTCGTAACACAAATCAAGGTACTTGATGTGTGCAATGTAGTTGCGTAAGGTTTCCTCTGATTTTTGTTCCAATTGAAACAGTTGGATGATGGGGCTCCATTTGGACCCATACGGTGCAAAGCCAAGAATGAAGGCCTCTCGCACTGCTTTGAAAGCACTTTTGTGGTGAGGGTCCAAGGATTGGAACCATTGCACCACCTTGATTTCAAGGCTAAGTCCAAGGAGATGGACTTTGGTTGCATCGTAAAAAATTTCAAATTCCTGATAGATTTAGTTAAAGACCTCTATGTGAAATATGGAGTCTCCAACTCCATGGAATTTTGGCAGAAGTTTGGAAATTTTCGCCCACATGGGTTGTATAGGTGAGGTTTGTGGGTGTAATTGTTGGAACCCTCCCCTTCTTAGAGCTTGTGCTAAGCTCAGAATGTTGAGTTTTGGCTCAAGGGGAGGTGGTAATAGTTAGTCAAAGATCATAGGTTTAATTTCAAAGGAAAATGGGATTAATTTTTAGAGATTTGGATAAATCTCAACAAGGAACATTATATTTTTAGAGAGACAAAGTTCTAATTGCTCTATAAATCAAGGGTATTAGAAGCACCTTTTTACCTAATCAAGTGTAAAACCATATCCTAAATGCTTGGAAGAGAAATTGTTAAACAAAAGTCCTATGTGAAATAATGTACACAAATTAAATGACCCTTAAAAATAGACTAAAGTCATAGATTAGAAAAAGGGATAGTTAAATGAAGGTTTTTGAGTAAAGGTAAGCACCTAGCCCTACGAGCATAGAGGTGCATAAGAGAGCATGACTAAAAGACTCTTAAAGTTCTCAACATCACACCCAATTAAGAGAAATAATCAATTGACCTTATAAAGACCCTCATTTTTTGTGAAGGATTCGTCCTTTACAGCTGAGATAAATGACGTAGGACTCATAATCTCTTAAAAAGAATTTGGGGGTGACCCCAAGGAAGTTAGAAAAGGAATATCTTGAGAGGCCCACACTAGAATTTATGTAGGTGGAAGGAATTTGACTTGCTTCGAAGTTTTGACTAGAGAGTTTTGATGTCTCATTGAGCTTATGATGGTTTACACTGTTTCAGAATATGCTGCTTGAATCCATGTCTTGAAATTCATGTTTGGATATACTGTATTCATATGACACATATGTCTTGTTTGTTTCTAGAAGCATGTGAAGGTACCACAAAGGTTTATGGTTGTCGTGTGTGGGTGTCATCTATGGGGTGGATGTTATATGTGTTTGGATACTATATTCATGTAATAGTTGTGAAAGCCTGTGAAGGTACCACAAAGGTTTCTAGCCTTTACCATGTGGGTGTCATCCACAAAGGTTTCTAGCCTTTACCATGTGGGTGTCATCCATCACACGAAGTCGTCACACGATGTGATGGACAAGGAAGGGACTCCAAGTGAAACTTAAAGGGTAGGCTAAATACTAGACATATGTGGTTTTTGACACCAGTACCTGGAGTGTTTGTGCTTCTAGGATAGGTGACAACTATTAGCAGTGGCTCCTAGGATTATAAAACTTTTGCTCAGGTGGATGCGAGACATGATGCATGGCTCCTTTAGTCATTTTTACAGTGGTCCAAGAGTTTGCTCAGGTGGATGCGAGACATGATGCATGGCTCCTTTAGTCATTTTTACAGTGGTCCAAGAGTGTTTGGGCTCATTGTTGCATGCCATCTTGGTCTAAGGATCACAATTGTAGTACAAGGAGATTTATGTTGGTGATGTGACACTAATGTATTACTTTATGATATGTGATATGGATGTATCAAATTATGCATGATATAAAAAGAATTGTATGATGTTATGTTTTTCTTTTATGAAGGATTTTTTTCAAAGGAGTGCGTATGTGAACTTATTTTAAGTGGTGTGTGTGAGTAAAGTGGTAATTTCAATTATGGGTATGCGAGTTCACAGTGGCGGCTCTATAGGTCCAATGGTGGGAGGAAGGCTATACCCATGTAATTGGACATGGGATTGGATGGGGCAACTAAGCCTATGGATCTAGTTTAAGTAAAAAAGGATCAAACACTAGGAAGTGGGCGACATAGTGGACCTAAGTTGCAAGTACTTTCTAAATGAAACTAATTTATATTTTAGAATAGAAATTTTTTTTGAGTAGTTTAGACCAACATTCATAAACAAGGATATAGAAATTGCCTTCATAAGGAAGGAGTCAAGACATCTTGTTGAGCCTAAGAGGAAGCTGCTTGATGTGACTTGCTTGTGAGAATTATGAAGGAAAAACACCTAGAGGAATCATTCACTTTTCTTTACATAAGGATTATTTTGAGAGGAAGTAACAAAATAGCCAACATTGTGATATGAGGCTCAGTGGGAGTCCTTACAAGTGATATTTGGGTCTCTTTGTAAATTTGGCCATGCCCAAGCGATTTTTTTATACATAATGTATATTTTACAAATTTTTCCATTCTATTAAGCCACACATGATTTGAATAAAGGATAATCGAGCTAAGTGCAATGTCAACATTGAAATTCACATGTAAACAAATAGTCTAGCACACTCTAGTATATCGAGACTTCACTATGGCCCATGCCCAAACTACTCAACCACTTATTACATTTGTATAAAAGATAACTCAAGAAATGAGAATGGACACTTTCCTTATGTGAGATTAAGAGCATTAGATTCTCTACTCTACCTTATCTCTTAAGTGTGTGTGGTGAGAGTAGAGAGGAGCTATTAAACATGAGGATTATGATGATTAGCTATGATTAATGAAGCTCATATTAAAGATTAGTGTTAATAACCTCTACTTAGCATAATGACAAAATAATGATATGGGAAATGAGATCTGTACTTGCATTAGATGAATGTTTCTTTAAATAGACAAATGTACATCACATTATGTGTTGGGGGGTAGTAAATGGAGATGAGCTTGATGAAGGGAGTGAAGCTAAGGTCAAAGCATGGATAAATAAAGATAAAAAAATACATGGCCATCATTGGTTTAAGTCTTGGGGATAATATCATCCATCACATTAGCAAAAACAAAGAGCATACCAAAGAAGCCTGGGATGAGCTAGAGAAAGTATTTGGAGCAAAAAAATCAGAAATAAATATGAAAATGCAGCTTTATGGGCTTGATATGGAGTTCAAAGATTTATTTGTGGGGCATGTAGGCAAGATGAAGAATATTATGATGTAACTGGCAGTAGTAGAGGTATCAAGGCACTCGAGGATGAGAAAGATGCAATAGTGGTCTTAATAAAAAGCATGCCTCTAGAGTTTTCTTTGGTTGTAACAACTCTTACTATCTTCCAAATATTACTCTTAAAGGTGTTGAATACTCCTTGTTTTAAGAGGTTAAGAAACTATAAGATACACAACAAAGCTCAACAAGACCCAATGTTGTCATCAAAACAAGCTCAAGCTTTTATGTGATGCATGTGTGGCAAGGTAGGTCACTTGAGAAGAATTGTTGGTCAAAGGAAAAGCAACAATCCAGTGCAATGGTGGAAGCAACTCTTGATAATAGTGGAAGCAACTCTTGATAATGGTCCAAAATAACATCTTTTCTAGATATAATGATGTCTATGACTATGATCATATTATGTCTCATGTCATATTATCACCTCTTTAGCCCACCGATGATGTAGGCTAAGTGAATGTATATGTGTCAATGGGGGGCAAAGAATTTCATGTGATGTTACGAGGAGCAAAGAATGTCATGTTATGTTTGTATGTCCTACTCTTGGGATGAGACCCATTTGGGTACCAAGGGGGGGGTGTGGAAATGTGGTTCCCCTCATGTCATGTATGGGGCACATATATGTGGGAGTAGGGTATATGGAGCCTAGGATGTCATGAAATTGGAATGGATGCAAGCTAAGGTTAATTGGGCATATGAATGAATGAATGTAAAAGGTAGTCAATGGTCAAAAAGTAGGCACATGGAAAGTGCAAGGGTCAAAAAGTAGTCAATGGTCAAAAAGTAGGCACATGGAAAGTGCAAGGGTGCACAAGGAATGTAAGCATTTATGAACACAGGGATGGCACAAGTGTGTATAGAGCATGTGGATGTGAGCTCTATGAGAGATACATATGGATGTATCAAGCTCATTCTCATAATGCAAGTCATGATTTTTTGATTACCTTAATTCATATCTTAGTCATCTCTATTAGTGCTCTAACAATGCCTTCTCTCATCTTCCACCCACCATAGCTCTCTTTTATAACTCCCAAATGATGGATTTCTTAATTCCTAAATGGTAAAGAAGCTTTTGGCTAGGATAGATTTGTTGGCATAGAAGAGCAAGCGGTTATCTGTAGATCCAGGAGAATGGAGGAGCAAAAGAGGGCATCTGCTCACATTGCAAATATGGCCTTGATAGCTAATATAATGAACGTATAGGAGCAGAAGAGGGCCTCTGCTAACATTGTCAATATGGCCTTATGATGGCTAAGATAATAAAAGTATAGGAGCCAACTGGCTTGGAGGAAGCATTAGCAAATCTAAAGTGGAGGAGGGGGCCATGGAGTCAAACTATAACTCAATTTTGAGAAACCACACTTAGGATCTTGTGGATCATCCTACAATATGGAAGGTTATCAAGACCAAGTGGGTTTGGAAAGCCAAGTACAAGTTTGATGGTGCATTTGTTAAGTATAAGGTAAGGCTCATGGTGGTGAAGGGCTTTGCACAAGTTGAAGCGTTTCACTTTCAGGAGACATTTAGCCCCATAACTAGATTGACCACTATTATTCATACAATACTAGCCTTGGCCACTCATGGGAAGTGGCTGATATTGCAAATGGATATGAAGTCAATATTTTGAATGGCCATCTTAAAGAGGATGTTTATATGGCACAAGAAACCACATGGGTTTGAGATACTCAGTTTAGAAAATAAAGTGTACAGACTCTAGAAGGCATTATATAGGTTGAAACAAGCTCATCAAGCATAGTACCAGTGGTGGATAGATGCTTTCTTTGTGAGTATTGGTCTTTCTAAAAGCCTATCAGATATAGATGTATATATTTTACAACACAGAATTGTGCATACATTTTCACAAAGCCTCTAGGGAGAGATTTGTTGGAGTAGCATCTTTATCGACTCGATGTTGGTGGACTAAATAGATAGTTCCCCTATGGGCAGACACTGAGGAGGGGGGTTGTTTGGAAAATCATTTTCTCAATGCTCCACCATCGTGTTTGCAATAGATATGATATATTATGTAAGGCTCCTTTATGAGTGAGCAGGTGCCATTGTACTGGGATAGTGACTGAATATGGCCGCATGGTTAGGAGATGGCTTATGTAGACTTGGCACTCTATCAAGTAGGATGCATGCTTATGCAGGCTAAGTGACCACATTAGTGACTTACCACTCTACCACATTAGTGCTTGTGTGGGCTTATGTAGTCACCATTATACTGGATGGTGACTAAATATGGCCGGATGGTTAGGAGACGGCTTATGTAGACTTGGCACTCTGTCAAGTAGGATGCATGCTTATGCAGACTAAGTGACCACATTAGTGACTTACCACTCTGCCAAGTAGGATGTATGCTTCTGTGGGCCTATGTAAACTGGCTGATGACACACTATTCTCAGGTTACAAATCAAATGGTCTTAGATGGTTGCTAGAGTTGTGCAAAGTCCCTATATAGGACCTTCTTGTAGTTTAATATGGTCCCAATTGGATGATATGTTTGATTAGTCATTTTGGATCAAGGCATGGATAGGCCAATGTGGCTAACCCATGTCCATGTTGACCCTGGGTACTATATATATAGTAGTTTGGCAGTTAGTTAATAATCAAGTTCATTGTGTTCAGGTACTCTTATAAGCAAGACATCATCCATCCAAAGTCTATCTGGATAACCATCAAAGCTCCTTACCCGAGGCACATGGGTCGGTGGATGCTGGTCCCAATTGGATGATATGTTTGATTAGTCATTTTGGATTAAGGCATGGATAGGCTAATGTGGCTAACCCATGTCCATGTTGACCCTGGGTACTATATAGATAGTAGTTTGGTAGTTAGTTAATAATCGAGTTCATTGTGTTCAAGTACTCTTATAAGTAAGACATCATCCATCCAAAGTCTATCTAGATAACCATCAAAGCTCCTTCCCCCCGAGGCACATGGGTCAACGGATGCCATCAATTTGTGATCAAAGTTTGTAAGCAGTAATATTGTTTACTCTCCAGGCTTTATACAAGATCCTTTTCTACACTTGTGAATTACTGTCATTACTTTTACACCTTCGGAAGAGATTCTTCTAGGCGTGGGATTTTGAGAAGGAAAGGAGACATGTAGTACTCTACATCAACACCCTATACATCCCCCCCAAGTTAATTTATTAAAGGTACTTCAAGTCTACATTAAAAAATTGACAATTATTTAAACCTATTTGATTATGATTTGAAATTGAATGGGTTTTTTTAAACCTTGGGTTTTAATATTTAAATTTATGCTGCCTAGAATGACTTTAGACCTTAGTTCACCCATAGCTAAATTTTGCATGCATAAATCTTAGCCTACCATTCCAATTTGCCTTTTATAATGCAAATGGGAGTAGAATTTATTCTCTCTCATAAAATAGGATTAATTCTCAATTTTATAAAAAAATCCATATTTTTTAACAATAAAATATAATATTAATAATTAAAATTTAGCAAGAATATATATTTATGCATGAAATTGGACTAGATATAGCATAAGTGACTATAGAAAAATCTACGGATTATGGTCATCATTACTATAGTTAAGTTTTGGAAGATTCTTAGAGAGAGAAAATAAGGATTACACCTAACTTCTAGAGAGAGAATATAGTTAATTGCCTAGTTTACATGCATAAATAATAATTAGAGTCTCGAACAAATACTTATTGAGCATAACTATCAAGGCCCTAATTAGATTCTAGAGAGAGAATATAGTTAATTGCCTAGTTTACATGCATAAATAATAATTAGAGTCTCGAACAAATACTTATTGAACAAATACTTATTGAGCATAACTATCAAGGCCCTAATTAGATTCTAGAGAGAGAAAGCTCGTATTTGTTGAAATTTAAGTTATTTTATATGATGCATTGTTATGCATTTATGTATTCATTATCTTTCTAGTTGTTTTCTAAAATGAATGTATCTTTTGAATTGAATAGTGGTATAGGGTGAGCCATGTTGGTGAATGTGGAACTTGTGGAGGTACTGCACGGGTTGATATTCCATGTGAGTCGCACTTGCGGGGTGGCTCATGTGATGACAATTAATCAGGACCTTGAACCCTCACAATTGAGCATGGGTGAGCTTTCAGTATGTCTAGGGGATGGTGGTCCCTGTAGAAAAGGTAGGGAGTATCACGAGGAATCTATCCTCTATAGTGTTGTGGTAGCAAGTGAATCCAACCATAGGTGAGGGAGTGGCACAATCATGGCCAAACATTCACTCTTAGAGCGGACCTCAAAGATGTGTCAGGTATTGGTGAACCTAGGACATACAATGGGGAAGATATGATCATGGCAGGCCGGTGGTGCCAAACTAAGGATCAAATCA
Organism: Cibotium barometz; assembly: GCF_041138505.1. Lineage (NCBI taxonomy): Eukaryota > Viridiplantae > Streptophyta > Polypodiopsida > Cyatheales > Cibotiaceae > Cibotium > Cibotium barometz. Next base: position 32,866,241 of record NC_141076.1, on the reverse strand, counting down.
TGGTGGGCTAATGGTGGTTACCTAGGGTTGATAAGATGGGACCATGGTGGGCAACCATAGTTAACCAAGGGATTCAAAAGGAGAATAACTTATTTTGACAATGTATTAGAGACACTTCCATATAGTTTTATATGAATTGTTTTTCTTTATTCATAATTTTGGGTATTATGATTGTGCATGTGTGAGTAAATATCTCTTTATTGATAGTGTGTCTAATTTATATGTTTGTTCAAGTGCTAACTAGGGGGCTTAGGTGAGAAGTTCCTTATACCCAGGCACAACCCAACTTTAATTTAAATTGGATCTCATAACTATATGATTGGGTGGTGGTTAACCCATTAGTCGGATATAGAGCTAGGCATGGCCATTGGATCTTATAAATGTTTTGGTAAGGAATTTGAGCGTTTAATCAGAGTAAGTTGAGAATATCTGATATTTGACCATAGCTTAATAATGAATCCTTTTTAATTTTTATGAATCCTCAATAAGTTTAGAATATCTTAGATTTGACCATAGTTTAATAATGAATCCTCAATAAGATTAGAATATCTTAGATTTTACCATAGTTTAATAATTAATCATCCGTAATTTTTATGTTGGTGTTTGCTTGCTTGTTGAGCCTCAAGAGACGGTAAGTAACGAGCCTTCATAGAGGTTGTAGAGGAAAGCCCTAGGATTGGGGAAAATCTAGAGGAATCCCCCTTTTTTCTTAGATAAGAGTATTTCCTAGTCAAGCATGTGAAGCTGCTAGGATAATCTTTGCCGAGGATATCATATGAAGAGGCTTCGAATGAGTTACTCTACCCAAATAAGAATAGCTTCAACTGGATTATGGTATAAATAGGAGGTAGTGTCCTCATGGTGGCTAGTATCAGAGCCTCAGGTTATTAAAACCCAGGTTATCTAGAACTGTTATACTTAGGTGTTTCATAATCTTAAATTACTCATAATGATCCCAAGTATGATTGTAAGGAGTCATTAACCATGAAGGAAGGTTGGGATTCTAAGGTAGCCCTTGTCTTATTGTTCACAAAGGAGACACCCTTGGTTTTAGCAATAGTGATCATGTGGAAAGACCTTGTGGCCCTCCTATCCATGTAGGGTCCCCATAGGAGAATGCCCAATGGTTCAATTGTGTTCATGTCATAGTAAGCTTGACCATGAGGCTTGTGCCTACACGAGTGGTGGAGCCTCCTAAAAATCCTTGGTGATTATGTTGACATGTTGATACCAACACCACCATCCAAGATTGTGTAGACTTTCTTTATATATGATAGGTAATACAACATTCATTTTTTTTCTTCAAAATAGTGCCCCAACTTATTCATGGGCACGTTTGGCTGGTCCTTTGGTCTTGGGTACTAAAGGAGAGTGCTCCTTATAGCATAACTCATCATCCTCCTCTTTAGAGGGTCAAGAGTGTGGGATTTTAGGTTCCCAATCGTCTAATAGTGTTCATGCCCATTTTGTTCATGGGCACTTTCAAGTAATCCTTTCATCTTAGGTATGGAAGGCAAGTCCTCCTTCTCTTTAGGGTTAAGAGTGTGGGCTCTTAGGTTCCCAGTTATCCAATCGGATGTCTCTCTCCAAAGCTGAGAGTTTTCTTGCAAAGGAGAACTTACTAGAACTTGGACTTTCAAGAATTAGAAGGCTATGAGGCCTGCTATATCCTGCAAGTGATAGTTGTGCTCACTTGGTTTATACTCACCTCTGAGGTAGGCCTAGGCATGCCATCATGTAAGGATGCAAAAATGCACATTAAAATTTCCATAGGAGGTGGTGCCCCTAATGGGGTCACCAATCACCTCACAAAAAATATTATGCCCTTGAGTAAGGAGGTGGTTCCTTTGATGGGTTTGAAATAAAGTCATCACTAAACACAATCACCTCATAGAAAATAAAGGAGGTGGTGCCTCTAATGGGTTTGAAATAAAGTCATCACTAAACACAATCACCTCAGAGAAAATATTATGCCCTCGAGTAAGGACGTGGAGCCCCTAAATGGGGTTCAAATAAATTCATACAACAATCACCTTAGAGAAAATATTGTGGTGACTATGATGACCCATGAATGGAAGGCCAGCTTTCACCTCACACTGAGTTCTCCTTTAGTGCATCTAGCTATGTAGGGTCTCGATGGATAGGTTCCAAAGGTAGAGGCTCCAGAATTGACTCTTTTGTGGCATTTTAAGAATGGTTATGGGTTAGGTCAAGGCCTTTGGCCTGATTTGAGGTTTCCTCACTGGTTCTATAATTGGCTCTTATAGAGGGTCTAGATATGCAAGGTTAATGGTTTGTATCAACCACTTACTCAAGGGCAGGCTCTAATTCCTTATAGACTCTTGGGCTCATTTCATTCTCTCTTTCTTGAACATGGGGGTAGGTACTCCTTTAATTTCCTCGGAAAGGTTTTCATAATCAATGGGCTTCTTTTATTTGGGAAGAGCAGGTTTGGGAGGGAAATCATTTGTTGTCTTCATAAGGGAGGCAGCTTTGGAGCTCTTGTCCAAACCACTTTCAATGGTTACGACATCATTGTCCTTAATATCATTGTCCTTAATATCATGCATTATTATGTTTTCAGCTGCTCTTCAATGTTTTCTTATTTTGGACTTGTTAAACCCCATTTATGGTGGTTAACTGAGCGAACGACTTTAATGGGCACCACCAATGTTTTTTGGGATAATTTGAAAGCATTACAAGTTATCAACATTAACAAATATATTCATTTGGGTAACTTTATAATTTTCAATGCATGAGAAGTTTTTTTGTAGATAATGCACATCTTATGAATTATTATGCTCTATTGAGCCACACATGATATAAACATAGATGGCCAAGCTAATTGCCAGCATCAAATTTTACATGTAAACTAATAGTCTAGAACATTGTAGCATAAAGATTACATTATGGCTGTACATGCCTGGCTACTTGACCACTTATTAAGTTTGTATATAAAAGATATCTCAAGCAATGATAATAGACACTTTCCTTGTGTAAGATTATTAAGAGCACTAGTTTCTCTACTCTATCTTATGTCTTGAGTTTGTGTGGTGAGAGTGTGAGACCTTGCAAATTATTGCCTCATACCACCACAGCTTCTTACTATAAGGGGTTTGTCCAAGGAGTTCCACAAGCAACAATGTGGGTGACAATGGTGGAAGTTTCTTCTCAATGGTTAGCTACAACACAAGCGGTTAGAAAGGCTGCCCTTGGGAAATCTCTAAATGGGAGCACCTCTATCTTCTCGAGACAAAGAGCACTAGTTTCTCTACTCTATCTTATGTCTTGAGTTTGTGTGGTGAGAGTGTGAGACCTTGCAAATTATTGCCTCATACCACCACAGCTTCTTACTATAAGGGGTTTGTCCAAGGAGTTCCACAAGCAACAATGTGGGTGACAATGGTGGAAGTTTCTTCTCAATGGTTAGCTACAACACAAGCGGTTAGAAAGGCCGCCCTTGGGAAATCTCTAAATGGGAGCACCTCTATCTTCTCGAGACAAAGGTAAGTATTTATCGCTTTGTTTTGGAGCCACACTAAGGATACATTTCCATGTCACCCATTGCTTTGTTTCAAAATAGACTTAACATTGGCAACATTGCCAGGGAGACAAGGTGAACTCCTTAGCCTATCAGGCAAATTTTCCTTGTGTTTCTTTCATCTCCATTTTTGCACTCTATAGAGAGAAGATAAGATAAGGTGTGTGAAAGGAAAGGGAAAAAGGTGTTGATTTTATGTTTTGGTGTTTAAACTTGTTAGCATTTATTTTATTAAGTGTTTATGTGTTTGATCTCTTTGTTTTTTACAAAAATAAAAAATTGTGTTTTTAAGGTTTTTGTAAAGTTTTGTTAAGCTTCTTAATTAGTTATGTGTGTGAGCAGATTCAATAGTTTTTAGTTATTTGATTGCATATTAGGTATTAACAATGTGTTTACAATGCGTATTAACAATGTGTTTACATCAAATTTTACATTTTTTAAACCTTAATATATGCATTAATTAGAAAATTAATTAATTGTTAACTCTCTTTGCTGCTGTTAAGTCTTGTAAGATCCCTCTCACCCCCATGTAAAAAGAAATTATTTTTGGCTTAAAAATAACAAAATTGTGTACTTTTTAAGTGATGTAAAAATGTGTAAGTAGAGTGAACACATGGAAAATTTGCTATGAGATGGGTAAAAGTCTTTGAAAAAATAATATTCAGGTGGGAACATTAATTTTGACTCAAAAAACTAAGGTTCATGCGTACTAGAAAAACTAAACAAAGGTCAAGAAGTGATGCTAGTACAGATATACACCCAAATGCACATATAAGAAAGCGCCTTGATCCTAATAGAATTTGGGAAATTTGACTCCGTAGATGAGTCTAGCACTTGCATTTTATCCCAGTTTATGGTTCATGCAAAAATATTATTAGGGTTCTCTTTGAAAAAATATTTAAAAATAGGCTAAGTATGCATATTAAATAATTAAATTAAACAAAGCCTAAGGGTAAATGGGCTAAGGTCCAAAAACCATGGTTTATTTAAAACAAGTGAATTTGAGATGAGTGGTAAATGGGAAATGGTAAGTGGATTGGCCACACATGGTTGTGGTAAAAGTGTACATGGTTTTAGCTAGTGGCTTGGTGCATGGGTGGTGTCAAGCTCCTTAAACTTGCATGGTGGGCTCATACTTTAATAAGCCTTAGTCTAGCCCCTTTCGTGGATGTGAAGTGCATGGTGGCTGGAACTCCTACATACCATATATGGTGGCTTTCATGATGCAGGGGGGATGGGTGATGGCTATATAAAGGACTCCCATTTCCTCAATTTCACCATGCCTACATAAATGCACCTAATTTCTAGTACTTTTACCCTATTTATGCTCTTACATACCAATACCCTAGTACTAGTCTAGGTTGTCATATTTACCATCCACATCACCTAAAAGCTAGTGTGGGAGTACTGAAATCAAGTAAAGTGGAC